>NC_142878.1:66593214-66893928 GCF_051225735.1 Oryctolagus cuniculus
GCAAAAGATGGTCCAAGTGCCTGGGCCCCTGCTACCAACAATGAGAGCCCTGATGAATCTCCTGGCTCCTGGCTTTGGCTTGGACTGGCCCAGTCCTAGCTGTTGCAGCCATTTGGGGAATGAACCAGCAGAAGGAAGATCAATCTGTCTTCCACCCTTCCTCCCTTACTCTCTTTCTCCCCTCTCTCCCTCTCTTAAATATGATTTTCAAAATAAATAAAGCTAAAAAAAAAAACTCTGCACATTTTTATTTAAAACAAAAACAAAATAGCAAACCCCTCTGCCCTGACACTGAGATAAAGAAATACAACTACTATCAACTGTAACAATCTATTCCCCACTTTATACTGTTAAATTGGAAAAGTTGTTAGAAAAATTCAGGAGCAGAGGTTTGCTTCAGATGTATAACATTTTCTTAAAAATCAGGCATTTTTATCTCTAGAAAAACTTTTGGCCTAAAACCATAAAACTTCCAAATGGGAAAACAAATCTGCCTTCAATAAGCCCACTAAGCTCCCCTCCCAAAAACCCTGAAGCCTGGGATCTACCTTTTGGTTTCAAAAAGAATTGTGGACTAGCAGGCAACCTTAACTCAACCTTAGCCTAAGACCCTCATGCACATGTTGCCTGATCCAAGTTACTACAGGTTTACTTACGTGGAAAGACTCTCCTGAACAAGAGACCTCTGACCAGACAGCTGCAGGAGTTGCAGAGTGGTTGCAGGTGTGGAAGCCAGAGAACACCCACCTTCCCCTCTTGTAGGAGTACAGCAATCATTAGAAGCTAGTGAAGAATGAAGAAAATCTGGCTGCATTTACTCCTCAGATTGACACTATTGAATTACCAAAGATAACCACTCAGCACTACAAAGAGAATAATATCTGAATTTCCAACCATATTCCAAGAGAGTAGAAATTGTTTTCTAACTGGAGTATAATTAATGGAATGCCACAATACTACATATCTTGAGTGAACATTAACCCTCCCCCAAATCATGGGTTTATTAAGGAATTCACTAAAAAAGTTCCTTAGTCCTTTCTGTCACGATCTAAGCTTGGGGATTAAAAACCAGAATCTTTATACCTCTGCTTGGTTACTCTTCTTTCTTATGATGCTTTTATTATAAAACAGCAAGTGAGCCTTTTATCCAGGTCTACCTAAAGTGAAGTAAAGCTCATGCCATGAAGCAGATGGGAAAAGTCAAAACAAAGCACATGACACCTGATGATATGAATGCAGCAATTTTCATAATTAGAACCTGGGCCTTCTCAAAGGAGGCAGAAAATACTAATGCATTAATTAGTAAAAGGATCTATGAGCAACAATTACTGAGGTACATTGTGAAGAGACTCCCACTGCTCCCTTCTTGTTAGCAATAGATGCAGTAATCAACTACATTAATCCCAAAAGTAAAGAAGTTTCTTAAATACAACATTATAGCTTTAATAAGAATTAAAAAGGTTTCTTGGTGACCCTCTGAATGTCATGAACAGCAACCTACATCATAGTACAGTAAAAATCTTCCCTTCCCACTATATAAGCAACACATTACACTGTGTGGGTCATTACTGATGCTTTCTAAAATTCTCCAAGGTTGTGGAATGGGAGCTTTGTGGGGATTTAAGAAGTGGGAAACAAATCACATTCTAGTGTTCTAAGTTTTCTGTCTTTTCTGCTAGACATGAATTTCCTATTGGTAATAGATGAATAACAAAAAGATGGGTAAGCAGACTGCTACCAAGGTGAATTTGAAAAACTTAAACTTTACTTAAGATTTAAAGACTGAGTAAACAATTCATAACAGAAGAAATGGTTATTTTGTCCATAATGCTAAGTTTACAATATTAACTATATGTCTCCATTTCAAAGAGAGAGGAAATTATATTAAAATGTTAAGTAATTATTCCCAAGAACTTTTCTCAATGATTAGTTAGAAATACATCTTCATTACATAGCACCAGTGCGTCTGCATACCTATACAGTGCTTTCTCAATTAAACAGTAGCCTCAGAACTAAAATGAGTCTAGATCTAGTCTAGAGGAGCTATAGCAACTAATCACTCTTTGTACCTGTTTTATTGCTCTGGTCAAACAAATCTTCCTGAGTTGACAAAATCTCAGGCTCCAGTGACTTCTGAATCTGCAGTCCACCTTCCAGAAGTTCTTGAGTAGACATTTGTTCTTTTGCTTCCATAGCAGCAAGACATACTTTGGGACTAGAAGTTATGTCCTCTGACCTAGGAGATTCATATCACCAGGAGAAAAAGTTGCTAAATTTAAGTAGCTTTCCCTGGTTAGTGTGTTTTCTTTAATAATTCCAAAAATTCCAGTAGCTCTAATCAAGTTATCTACTGAAAGTGAAATAAAGGTAGTTCATAATGATACAAAGTCCTCAGCCCATTTCAAATACTGTTTGTCTGACACACTGCATTACCTTTCCTTTTTAAGATTTTTTTTTTTTGTAATGACTTATTTTTTTCACTTGAGAGGCATAGTCACAGAGAGACAGAGAGGTCTTCCATCTGCTGGTTCACTCCCCAGATGGCTGCAACGGCTGGGGCTGGGCTGTATCTGAAGCCAGGAGCTTCCTAGGGTTTCCCATGTGGGTGCAGGGTCCTAAGCACTTGGGCCATCTTCTGCTGCTTTCCCAAGCCATCAGCAGGGAACTGGATCAGAGGTAGAACAGCCAGGACTTAAACCAGCACCCCTATGAGATGCCAGCACTGCAGACATATGCTTAACTCACTATGCCACAGCACCAGCCTCAAAGATTTATTTATTTATTTATTTTTATGTGAAAGAGTTAGAGAGAGAGAGAGGGAGAGACTGAGGAAGAGATCCTCCAGAGGCCGGTGTGGTGGTGTGGCAGCAGGTTAAGTCACCGCCTGTGATGCCAACATCCCATATGGGTGCTGGTTTGAGAGCCACCTGGTCCACTTCCAATCTAGCTCCCTGCTCTCTCTCTCTCTCTCTCTCTCTCTGGTCTCTGTCTCTATCTCTCCCTCTCTCTCTCTTTCCCCCCTCTGTATAACTCAGATTTTCAAAAATAAATCTTTAAAACAAAGAGAGATTTTTTTTTTTTCTGACAGGCAGAGTGGACAGTGAGAGAAAGAGAGACTAAGAGAAAGAGACAGAGAGAAAGGTCTTCCTTTTGCCGTTGGTTCACCCTCCAATGGCTGCCACACCGCGCTGATCCGAAGGCAGGAGCCAGGTGCTTATCCTGGTCTCCCATAGGGTGCAGGGCCCAAGCACTTGGGCCATCCTCCACTGCACTCCTGGGCCACAGCAGAGAGCTGGCCTGGAAGAGGGGCAACTGGGACAGAATCCGGCGCCCCGACCGGGACTAGAACCCAGGGTGTCAGCGCCGCAGGCGGAGGATTAGCCTATTGAGCCGCAGCACCGGCTGAGAGATTTTCCATCTGTTGTCTCACTCCCCAAATGGCCACAATAGCCGAGGCAGGGCCAGGCTGAAGCCTGGAGCTTCTTCCAGATCTCCCACATGAGTGCAGGGGCCCAAGCACTTGGGTCATCTTCTGCTGCTTTCCCAGGCTCATTAGCTGGGAGCTGGATTGGAAGTGGAGCAGCTAGGACTCCACCGGGTGCCCATACTGGATGCTGGTGTCGCAGGCAGCTGCTTAATCCAGTACCTTACAACGCTGACCCCAGCAGTACTTTCAACACTGCTCACTGCTGTGTTGCATGCTTTCCATAATTTCTGATGAGTGTCTTGAGGATTTTTGTTACATACTTTATTATCTAGATTTGTACAAGGGAATCTGATCCAGACTACCACAGTGGAAGTAAAAATAGCAGTACCAGGGGGTCGGCACCGCGGCATAGCTGGTAAAGCCACTGTCCGCAGTGCAGGCATCTCATATAGGCACAGGTTCAAGTCCCAGCTGCTCCACTTCTGATCTAGCTCTCTGCTGTGGCCTGGGAAAGTAGTAAAAGATGGCCCAAGTCCTTAGGCCCCTGCACCCACGTGGGAGACCCAGAGAAGCTCCTGGCTTTGGATTGGTGCAGCTCCAGCAGTTGCAGCCAATTAGGGAGTGAACCAGCAATGAAAGACTCTCTGACTCTCTCTCTCTCTCTGCCTCTCCTTCTCTCTATGTAACTCTTTCAAATAAAAATAAATAAATCTTAAAAAATATATATATAGCAGTACCAACAAAGCGCTTTGTGTACTATCCTCTGTGCTGATGACATGTTACCTTCTGCTTATTTTTTCCGTTTGATCTCCACAACCCATACTCCAAACCAAGACTCCTTCACACCAATACAACTTACACACATGAGACACTCACTACTGGCCCCTTCTCAGACACTTACAAGAGCCACCTGTTTTCCCACTCCCCATGGTAAAAAAGATAGCAAAACTAGCTGAACCCTAACATCCTAAAGAAAAGCCTAAAACGTTAGCCACTGTTAAGCTAAGCGTTTCACATTAGAAAGACAATTTCTCCTGACACTCAACCTTGTTCAAGAGAACCTTGTTCTACTCCCCACTGTCTATAAAAGAATAAACAAAATACTAAAGGTTTATTCATTCCCTTTCCAAACTGGAACCATCCCAGTTTTCCACCACCACATCCAAACTTCAGCTGTTGGCCAGAAGCAATGTGATTCTGAACACAATGATCACCACAGACAGATCAGAGGTATGCTTCTGATTCCTATCAAATTAAGAACCTACACGACCTGGCACACTTCCTATACCTGTAAGCCACCAGATGTAGGATAACTCAGGACATACAACAATCTGGGTGCTCCTCTAGTACAGAAATAGTATGCTCTCAAACATAATATTCATGTGACTCCTCATAACAGAGAAATTACAAAGACCTCCCACAGAGAAACTCTGTAGATGAAAATTGCAAAGAACAAATGGCAAGAATAAAAAGCCATGTCTATAGTTACAGCAGTAATGAAACAGCTTTGTAGAATGCCTAACTTAAGATGAAAACACAATGAGGCATCATAAATGATCAATGTTATTATGTAATCAGTGCTTTCTATTAGACCATAAATATGCCCAATACAAGGGAAAAAATATTCTACAAACTATTCCCACCTGGCAAAATGAAATCAGTATAACCCGAAAGCAAAAAGCCATAAATACCTGTTACAAAGATCATGGTTTTTACCTTGTAGGTGGCGAATTTTGCTCTTCTACCACATGTACATTCTTACTGGGCTGTGCTGTCTCAAGAGTGTCTTTACTGGACTGTTCTGCCACAGGGATATCTTCATTAGATTGTTCTTCATGTTTAATTGCTGGAAGTTTCAGAAAACAGAGAAGAGAACTCTAATTTTTCAAAGTACTAGAAGCAATTACAAATTAACAGAAGTCTAATTAAAAAATATATTCAGGCATCATTCCAAAAAGGAATTAACCAATTACCTATTTACAGAAACCTCAATTGGCAAGTCATCAATTGACAAGTATTTATGAGTCTCTGCAACTTAACTACATTAGATTACATTAACTTAGTTATTTAACTTCGTCTATGGCCATACCACCCTGAATATGCCAGATCTCGTATTATCTCAGAAGCTAAGCAGGGTCAGGCCTGGTTAGTACTTGCATGGGATAGTTATGTCACTTATTGAGGAAAAAATAACGAGCTCTAGCACGGGAGGAAAACACTTACAAACAACCCAAATACCAGAAAACGTGTTTCATACCAGTATTCGCATCCGCATCAGATAATCTGGTGTAAGAGTTGGTGGTCACCGACTGTAGATGTTCTCTGTCCACTTCACATGGCACAGGAAGTTCTTCAACATCCTGGCTTTGGGAAAGCTCCAGAACCCCAAAGCCCAACTGTGATGAGGCAGGTTCTAGGAACAAAACTCTAAGAAATTAGGTACCATCCCACAATACTATCAATAAGTAAGTTGTAGGCCCTCTACAAAAGCCTTATGTTAAATAAACCTTTCCTATCAAAGCCCTGCCTTCCAAATCCACCCCCCTTCCAAATCAAGAATAAATACATTTAAAATAAATGGGGGAGGGTGGGAGACAGGTGTTTAGCCTAGTGGTTAAGACTCTTATGTCCCACATTAGAATGCCTGAGTTCAATTTTCAGCTCTAGCTCCTGACTCAGCTTCCTACAATACAGACACCCTGACAGAGGTGATGACTCAAATAATGAGATTCCTATCACTCACAAACTGCACCTCTAACAATTCAGATTATACTCCAACCCATAAAACACACATTTCAAACATATTTGGAAGTCAAATAAAAAGGAGCACAAGTTGATATACAGAGTGGGCTACCCAATAAGCTACAAATTCCTAAACATCAAATTACACAGAATACTTAAATTTCTTGTAACTCTCAATTTAATTATGGAAAGTTTATACCATGATAAATCAAATAAATTTAGACATGTGCATGCTCATGTTAAAGAAATGCACAGCAGGCCGGCGCCACGGCTCACTAGGCTAATCCTCTGCCTTGCGGCACCGGCACACCGGGTTCTAGTCCCGGTCGGGGCACCGGATTCTGTCCCGGTTGCCCCTCTTCCAGGCCAGCTCTCTGCTGTGGCCAGGGAGTGCAGTGGAGGATGGCCCAAGTGCTTGGGCCCTGCACCCCATGGGAGACCAGGAGAAGCACCTGGCTCCTGCCTTAGGATCAGCGCGGTGCGCCGGCCGCAGTACACCGGCCGCAGCGGCCATTGGAGGGTGAACCAACGGCAAAGGAAGACCTTTCTCTTTGTCTCTCTCTCTCACTGTCCACTCTGCCTGTCAAAAAAAAAAAAAAAAAAAAAAAAAGAAAGAAAGAAAGAAAGAAAGAAATGCAGAGCAATCTTCTATAAAAGGCCTTCAAGATACAATACCTTCAGCACCAAAGGAGTGTACAACATCATCAGGAGAATCCTCTTTCTCCCCTTTCTCCTCTTCCAGATCTTCTTTTTCTTCCCCCATAGTAGGAGCAGATCCCACTGGCATTCCCAAAATACTGCAGGGCAAAAGGACACAATCATGTGTTCCCAGATAGGTTAGGACCTCTGTTCAAAGCACTGTCAATTTTATAGTGACTCTCTACCGACACCAACTATTTCTTAGCCAAATTTGAAAGAGCAAAAAATCTCACCTGTAAGGTACTTGTTTCTAGATTAAAAACACCTAAAACATTAACTATTCAAAGTACTGTGTGCAATTAAATAAAACAAAAACTTAGAAGATACAAACATACCTAATTTTATCTTTTCATGAGCAGGGAGAGAAAAATCTTGCATTCAGAAAAATTACTGACAAGTGACTAGAGAAGATAGCACCAAATGAGCAGGAAGGGGCTCAGAAGACCCACTTATTATATCAAAGCTCACAAAATATTATTGTAAAATATCTTACATTATGTATATAAAACCAAAGTGTCCACATAGAATTCAGTTAAAAGACCTACATATTTAAAAGAATACCACAGGTCTATTTATAAGAAAACATCTGCAACAGATATAAGGTTAATCCCCATTAAATATAAAAATCATACTAAGAACTCTAAGATACAAATTATCCATGACAGGACAACTTATAAAAACCGAAATACATGTATCTTAAACAAGTAAAAAAATCAGAAAAACCATCTGTGCCAACAAACTCAGGGAAAAAAAAGTTTTAGCATATGCAATACTTCTTTTTAAAAAAAAATTTTTTTTTAATTTATTTGAGAGGCAGAACCCCAGTCAAATAGAGGGAGAGACAGAGAGAAAGGTCTTCCATCCACTGGTTCACTCCCCAAATAGCCGCAATGGCTGGAGCCGGACCGACCTGAGCCAGAAGCCAAAAGCCTCCTCCGGGTCTCCCGTGTGAGTGCAAGGGACCAAGTTCTTATATCATCTTCTGCTTTCCCAGACCATAAGCAGAGGGCTGGATCGGAAGAGGAGCAGCCAGGACACAAACAGCTGTCCATACGGGAAGCTGGCACCACAGGCAGAGGACTAGTCTACTACGCCACAGAGCCAGTCCCTTAGAGCCACCCAAAGTTAGGTAAGATAGCATCATTACAAAATGTTCATGGAAGTATAAATAAATGGATCTATTCTAAAGAACAAAATGCATCAAGCACTTTATTAAAAAAAAAAAAAAAGTTGGGGCTGGTGCTGTGGTGTGGTGGGTTAACGCCCTGGCCTGAAGCGTTGGCATCCCATATGGGCGCCGGTTCGAAACCCGGCTGCTCCACTTCCTATCCAGCTCTCTGCTATGGCCTGGGAAAGCAGTAGAGGATGGCCTAAGTTCTTGGGCCCCTGCACCCACGTGGGAGACCCAGAAGAAGCTCCTGGCTCCTGGCTTCGGATCGGCACAGCTCCGACCGTTGCGGCCATTGGGGAATGAACCATCGGATGGAAGACCTCTCTCTCTCTCTCTCTGCCACTCCTCTCTCTGTGTAACTCTGACTTTCAAATAAATAAATAAATTTAAAAAAAAAGTTTATATGCAATAGTTCTAACAATTCCAATTGTAAGAAATAATTCAGGGCTGATGCTGTGGCTCTTTGTGTTAAACTGCCACCTGCAGCGCTAGCATCCCATATAGGCCCCAGTTTGAGTTCCAGCTGAGCCACTTCCAAAACAGGTCCCTGCTAATGCACCTGGGAAATCCGCAGAGGATGGCCCATATGCTTGGGCCCCTGCATCTACATAGGAGACCCCAAATGAGGCTCTTGGCTCCTGACTTCAGTCTGGCCCAGCCCTGGCTGTTGTGGCCATATGCGTAGTAAATCAACAGACAGAAGATTCATTCATTCGTTCTCTCTCTCTCTCTCTCTCTCCCTCCTTCTCTCTAACTCTTTCAAATAAGTATAGAAATCTTTTAAAAATAAAAAACAGGATGAGGTCAGTGATGCGGTGTAAAAGGTTAAGCCTCCACGTGCACTGTCAGCATCCCATATGTATGCCAGTTCAAGTCCCAGCTGCCCCACTTCTGATCCAGCTCCCTTCTAATGTGCCTTGGAAAGCAGCAGAAGATGGCCCAAGTACTTGGGCCCCTGAACCTACGTGGGAGACCTGAAAGAAGTTCCTGGCTCCTGGCTTCAGCCTGGCCCAGCCCCAGCCACTGCAGCCATTTGGGAAGTGAACCAGCAGATGGAAGCTCATTCTCTCTCTCTCTCCTCTCTATGTACCTCTGCCTTTCAAATAAATAAATAAATTTTTTTAAAAAAGAATTTTATATATGGAAAGATCCTTATTATTTGTGAAAGGTTACTGTTACTCAGAAACAACCTGTAAATTCAGCATTAGGAAAGTGATTAAATAACTTCATCTGGGGCCTGCACTATGGTATAATCAGCTAAGCCTCTGCCTGTGGCACCAGCATCCCATATGGCTGCCAGTTCATGTCCCAGCTGCTCCTCTTTAGATCCAGCTCTCTGCGTAAGGCCTGGGAAAGCAGTGGAGCTCTGATCATTGCAGCCATTTGGGGGGCGACCCAGCAGATGGAAGAACTTTCTCTCTTCATCTCCCTCTCCCTGTAACTCTGCCTCTCAAATAAATAAAATCTTTTAAAAATAAATAACTTCACCTATAAAATGGGGGTATCTCTGTGTGCATGTCTTTCTCTTCATCTCCCTGTCATTCTGCCTTACAAATAAGTAAATCTTTTAAGAGATGGGGCCAACATTGTGGTATAGATGGTTAAGTCGCCTCCTGCAATGCCAGTATCCCTAATGGGCCCCACTTTGTGCCTGGCTGCTGCACGTCCAATCCAGCTCCCGGCTAACGTGGCTGGGAAAGTAACAGAAGATGGCCCAAGTACTTAGGCCCGTGTCACCCATGTGGGAGACACTTATATATTTTAGGCCTCCTGGTTTCAGCCCAGATCAGCCCAGCCCAACTGGGGAGTGAACCAGTGAATAGATTTCTCGATCTCTCTTGTCTCTCCCTCTCTCTCTGTTTCAAATAAATAAATAAATCATTTTTAAAAAAATGGAGGCAGGTGTTCAGCCTGGCAATTAGGATGGCCACCCACATCCTGTAACAGAACACCTGGGATTGAGTCCCAGCTCCACTACCAATTCTAGTTTCCTGCTACTGCATACGGTGGGAAGCAGAAGGTGGTAGCTCAAATAGTTGGGTCCCTGTCACCCACATGGGAGATCTAGACTGAGCTTCCAGCTCCTGGCTTCAGCCCCCTCTCAGCCATGGTCATTATGAGCATTTGAGGAGTAAACAGTGAAAAGAGAGGTCTATCTCTCTTCACTAAATCATTCAAATTAAAAAAAAACTTTGAAGAAAATTAATTTAAAAAGTACAAGTATGTTTAAAACAGTCAATTACAATACGTGAACCTAGATTGGAGCCTGGATCCAATCAATCAAGCAATCGACATTTAAAAGCCATCTCTGAGGCAAGGGTTTGGCCTAGTGGTTTAAGCCCATATCCCATATTGCCTGTATTCTACTTAGCTCCAGCTCCTGATTCCAGTTTCCCACTAATGTACATTCTAGTAGGCAGTGGTGATGGCTCAAATAATTGAGGTCTTGCCTCTTGCCACACAGGTGCAAGACCTGGACTGAATTCCTGGCTTCTATGGGGCCAGTGCTGTGCCGCAGTGGGTAAAGCCGCCCACCTGCAGTAATGGCATCCCATGTGGATACCGGTTCAAGTTCCAGCTGCTCCACTTCCAATCTAGCTCTCTGCTATGGCCTGGGAAAGCAGCAGAAGATGGCCCAAGTCCTTGGGCCCCTGCACCCACGTGGGAAACCAGCAGATGGAAGACCTCTCTCTTTCTGCCTGTGCCTCTTTGTAACTCTGCCTTTCAAATAAATAAATAAATCTTTTTTTTTTTTTTTTTTTTAAAGTGGAGCAGTTGGGTTTTGAACCAGTGCCTATGCTGGCAGCTTTGCAGGGTGGAGCTTTAACCCACTGCACAACATTGCCGACCCCTTAGCTGACTCTTTTTATTAGTAATTTTGTGAGGCAGGGAGAGAAGAGAGCATGGGAGCAAGCTAGCTCTTGCTAGAATGAGCGTGCACGCTAGTTGCTATCCACTAATTGACTCCCCAGATGCCTGGAAAGGCTGGGACTAGTCTGGACTGGAGCCAGGAGCCAGGAATTCTTTTTTTTTTTTTTTTTAAGATTTATTTATTATTTATTTGAAAGACTTATAAGAGACGTACAAGACTTACAAGAAAGAAGAGAGATTGAGAGATTGAGAGAGAGAGAGAGAGAGAGAGATCGTCCATCCTCTGGTTCACTCTCCATTTAGACACAACGGCTGAGCTGTGCTCATCTGAAGCCAAGAGCCAGGAGCTTCTTTCAGGTCTCCCATGCGGGATCAGGGGCCCAAGGACTTAGGCCATCTTCCATTCCTTTCCCAGGCCATAGCAGAGAGCTGATTCGAAAGTGGAGCAGCCGGGACTTGAACTAGCGCCTGCATGGGATGCTGGCACTGCAGACAGTGGCTTTATCTGCTATGCCATGGCACCGGCCCCTGCTCTACTTCTAATCTAGCTCCTTGCTAATATACCTGATAAAGCAGCGGAGGATGGCTCAAGTGCTAGGGTCCCTGCACCCACATGGAAAACTCAGGAGAAGCTCCTGGGTCCTGGTTTTGTCCTGGCCGAGCCCTGGTCATTGTGGCCATTTCAACTAGTGGATGGAAGATCTATCCCCCTCTGTCTCTACCTCTCTCTGTAACTCTGCCTTTCAAATAAATATATCTTAAAAAAGGAAAAAAAAAAAAACTTATGGAAAAGACATCTTTGATACAATTGTGAAAGTCTGAATACAAACTATTATTAGATATTATCATAGTTGTGTTAATGGAATTATGCTTGTATAGGATAATGTATTCATTCTTAAGAAATGAATGCTGGGGCCCAGCGCTGTGGCATAGCAGGTAAAGCCACTGCCTGCAGTGCCAGCATCCCATATGGGTGCCTATTTGAGTCCTAGCTACTCGACTTCCAATCCAACTCTCTGTTATGGCCTGGGAGAGCATCAGTCAAAGGAAAAATGCTCATGTTAATTTAAAAAGTCAGAAAACATACAAACTTTTACTTTCCATATGATAGCTATGTAAATCAAATGCAGAAGAAAAAAGGGAAAATATGTCAGAATGTTTATGGTAATTAGCCTCTGGGTGGCAGGATTACAGATGACATTCTTTTGCTTCCTTACAGCTTTCTATTCACTTAATATTCTCTACAAAGAACAACAAAGCCTAACTCTAATAAGCATAAAAAGAAGCCGACTTGTAAGCTCTGGGACTGTGATCCAGGGAAAAGGACTAAATAAAGATCTGCACACAAGTAAGACAGAACATTATCTCTAGAACTGAGAGGACCAGATGCATGACCTTGGGAAACACAAGAAAAGAATATTCAAGAGCAAATATGGCAAAATGTACAAGAGAAGCAACAAAAAAAAACAACATAAAACCAAACATCTTGCATCAGTCCTGTCTCTGACTCTAAACGCTGGCAGTCTCGGTGAGGCTTGGGACCTCTCCTCCAGCTCCACTCATCCAGCTTTTACACAGACTCACAGTTTTGAATAGCACTCATGCGTCTGACTCTGCAATTTAAATCTCCAGGCTCCATCTTCTCCCTAAGCTCCAGACTTGCGTCCCCAACTGCCTCCTCCACATCTCTAACGGTTTGCTGAAAAGGCAGCTCAATGTTTAACATGTCTACATCTGAACCTTGCCTCCTGTCATCTTCTCTATCTCAATTAGCAGCCACCCATTTCTTCAAGTTGTGCAAACTAAAAACCTGGAATCCATGTTACCTCCTCCCTAGCTCTCACACTTCATACTTGATCAATTTGTATTTTCAAATATTCAAATTCTTACTACTACTCATCTCCTTCTAACTTGATCCAGTCACTTCTGTAATTTGTCTAAATTATTTCAATAGACTCCTAGTTGGCCTTCTTGTCTCTGCTTGTTTCAATGTCTATTCTTTTTTTTTTTTTTTTAATATTTATTTATTTACAGCCGGCGCTGCGGCTTACTAGGCTAATCCTCCACCTTGCGGCGCCGGCACACTGGGTTCTAGTCCCGGTCGGGGCGCCGGATTCTCTTCCGGTTGCCCCCTCTTCCAGGCCAGCTCTCTGCTGTGGCCAGGGAGTGCAGTGGAGGATGGCCCAAGTACTTGGGCCCTGCACCCCATGGGAGACCAGGAGAAGCACCTGGCTCCTGCCATCGGATCAGCACGGTACGCTGTCTGCAGCGTGCCATTCGCAGCGGCCATTGGAGGGTGAACCACCTTTCTCTCTGTCTCTCTCTCTCACTGTCCACTCTGCCTGTCAAAAAAAAAAAAAAAAAAAAAAAAAAAAAAAAGAGAGAGAAAGAAAGAAAGAAAGGAGAGGCAGAGAGAGGAGAGGGGGAGGTCTTCCACCTGCTGGTTCACTCCTCAAATGGCCACAATGGCCAGGGCTGGGCCAATCCAAAGCCAGGAGCTAGGAGCTTCCTCCGGTCTCCCACACAGGTGCAGGGGCCCGAGGACTTGCATCATCCTCTTACTGCTTCCCCAGGCCATAGCAGAGAGCTGGATCAGAAATAGAGCAGCTAGGACTTAAACTGGCATGGCACCCACATGGGATACTGGCACTGCAGGCAGAGGCTTTCCCCGCTATCACACAGCACCACCCGCCTCCATGCCTATTCTTGAGCCAGAATGCTCTTATAAAAAACCTAAGTCAGATCATGTCATTTCTCTGCTCAAAATCTTTAAATGCTCTCCCATTTCACCAAGATTAGGAACCAAATTCCTCACAATGACCCACACAGAGGTACAGAATTCAGTTGCCCTTTTACTTCTCCCATTTCTCTCGCCACACTGACTACCTTGCCATTTCTCTAACATTCCAGCCACCCTCATGTCTCAGGAACTTAGTACTTGTCATTCTTTATGCATGGACTGCACTTATTATCCCAGGAAACAGCAGAGATCACGTGTTCACTTTGGGTATTTAATCAAAGGTCACATCAGTGAAACATTCTAGCTATTAAACTTTCCTGGCTATATTAACTTGTAACCCCTCCCATGCTTTCTATCCCCTTACCTGCTTTACTTTTCTCTTCAGTCCATATCAGTATTTAACAAACTATGTATTTATGAAAATGATGAAAGGACAATCTACAGAATGGGTGAAAATATCTGCAGCTCACCTGTATTGCTACAAGGATACCTTAAAAAAACTTATGGAAAAATGGAAAGGTAAGTTTACTGAGGCGTGAGTTTGGCCTAGAGGTTAAGATGCCAGTTAAGATACCCGCATCACTCATGGGAATGCCTGGGTTCACTCCCCAGCTCCACCTCTTGACTACAGCTTTCTGCTAATGCAGAACTTGGGAGACACACGGTGATGGCTCAAATAGTTGGGATCCTGCCACCAAATGGGAGACCTGGATTGAGTTATCAGCTCCTACCTTCAGTCCCCATCACCATTCTCTGCAACCATTTGAGGAGTAAACCAGAAAGCAGGAGCTCTGTCTCTCAAATAAATAATTTTAAAATAAAAAAGATATGTTGATTTTGATATGCAAAAATTCTGGAATCCATGTAGTTTTTCCACAATATGTCTTCCATGAGTTTTTTGAAGACCAATGGTAGGCATGGATTTCAATTTTTTTTGCATCAAAGTATCTTTTAATTCCATTTGTCTGCAAAATTTTTGAAGTACTCTCACATACCCCACACAAGAATGTAAGTTACATCAAGGTCTATCATATTTTTCCTCCTGATCACTTTGTATTCTCAAAACCCAAGATTGGGTCCAATGTTGTAGTATAGCAAGTTAAGCCTCTGCCTGCAAAGCCAGCATCCCATAGTCAGTGTCCACATCTGTTTATTTTTTTTATTTTCTTTTTTTTTCTTTGACAGGCAGAGTGGACAGTGAGAGAGACAAAGAGAAAGGTCTTCCTTTTGCCATTGGTTCACCCTCCAATGGCCGCCACGGCTGGCGTGCTGCGGCCAGCGCATTGTGCTGATTCGAAGGCAGGAGCCAGGTGCTTCTCCTGGTCTCCCATGTGGGTGCAGGGCCCAAGCACTTGGGCCATCCTCCACTGCACTCCCTGGCCACAGCAGAGAGCTGGCCTGGAAGAGGGGCAACCGGGACAGAATCCGGTGCCCCGACCGGGACTAGAACCCGGTGTGCCGGCGCCGCAAGGCGGAGGATTAGCCTAGTGAGCCGCAGTGCCGGCCCACATCTGTTAATTTTTTAAGATTTATTTATTTATTTGAAAGTTAGAGTTATAGAGAGGCAGTGCATAAAGGGTGTAGGGGGTCTTCCATCTATTGGTTCACTCTCCAAATGGCTGCAACAGCCAGAGCTCGGATGATCCAAAGCCAGGAGCCAGGGACTTCTTCCAGGTCTCCCATGCAGGTGCAGGGGCCCAAGGACTTGGGCCATCTTCTGCTGCTTTCCCAGGCCATAGCAGAGAGCTGGATCAGAAGTAGAGCAGCCAGGTCTTGAACCAGCATCCATATGGGATGCTGGCACTGCAGGTGGCAGCTTCACCTGCTATGCCATAGCACCGGCCCCCAGCATCCACATCTGAATGCTGGTTCGAGTCTGGCCTGCTCTGCTTCAGATCCAGCTCCCTGCTAATGCTCCTGGGAAAGCAGCAGAAGATGGACCATTGCTTGGGTTCTTGCCATCCATGTGGAAAACTCAGATGGATTTCTGGCTTCTGGCTTCAGTTTGGCCCAGCCCAGACAATCATGGCCATTTGGTAATACAAAGGAAACCAACAGACAGATTTTTCTCTGTCTGTCACTCTGTCCCTCAGCTAAATAAAATAAATCCTTAAAAAAAATCCAAGAGGGTTTGGTATATAGGAAGTACTCAATAAATAGTATGGAACAATTAGGTGAACCATTTGAAAAGGCTTGAAATAAATCATATTAAAGACAAAAAAATCAGCACATATGCTAAACTTTACTGTCTAAACACAGTGGGAGGGGCCGGCACTGTGGCATAGCGGGTAAAAGCACCACCTGCAGTGCTGGCATCCCACATGGACACAGGTTTGAGTCCCAGCTATTCCACTTCCGATCCAGCTCTCTGCTATGGCCTGAGAAGTCCTTGGGCACCTGACCTGCGTAGGAGATCCGGAAGAAGCTCCTGGCTGCTGGCTTCAGATCAGCACAGCTCCAGCCGTTGCAGCCATCTGGTGGGGTGAACCAGCGGCTGGAAGACACCCCCCCCCCCGCTTCTGCCTCTCCTTCTCTCTGTGTAACTCTTACTTTCAATTAAATAAATAAATCTTTTAAAAAAAATAAACATGGTAGGAAAAGGAAGATCAAATACATTATTCAGAGGTATAAAAATAGCCAACAGAAAAACTAAAATAATTACTCTCAAGAATTGGGAGCACACGGGTATGAGTTAAACCTCTATCTTTTATTACTACAGCTCAATTGTCTTAACCTGACAAAATAAGAAATGGCAAACTAGTAGTATTATTTTATTTATAAAACACATATAGGGGGCCGGTGCTGTGGAGTAATAAGTAAAGCCACCACCTACAGTGCCAATATCCCATATAGGCGCCTGTTCAAGTCCGCTGCTCCACTTCTAATCCAGCTCTCTGCTATGGCCTGGGGAAGCACTGGAAGATGGCACAAGTCCTTGGGCCCCTACACCTGCGTGGGGGACCCACAAGCTCCAGGCTCTTGGCTTCAGATCAGCGCAGCTCTGGCCATTGCGCCATTTGGGGAATGAACCAAAGGATGAAAGACCTCTCTCTCTCTCTCTCTCTCTCTCGGCCATTTGGGGAGTGACCAGAGGATGAAAGACTCTCTCCATCTCTCTCTCTCTCTCTCTCTCTCTCAGCCATTTGGGGAGTGACCAGAGGATGAAAGACTCTTTCCATCTCTCTCTCTCTCATCCTCTCCCTCTCTGTAATGTGGTCTTTCAAATAAAATTAATAAATCTTTAAAATAAATAAATAGTTGACACAGAGACCATATGGTATATAGTGTTTCAGATTTAAAAAATAAAAATTAAAAAAAAAACACATATATAGTTTTACAACCATATTAGAACTAGGAAAACAACCTCCCAAAGAAGTAGAAATACAAACAATTTAACCTGGTTAGACAAAGGGTGGGAAAAGAATGTTTATTTTTATTTGTAAGCCCTTTTTTAAAAAAAAACTACATATTTATTCTGATAAAAATATTTAATACATCTCATCAAAATTCATAACTTGTTGTGAGAAACTCTCTGAAAAGGACAATAAGAAAAGCTACAGAGTAGGAGAAAATATTTGTAAACCACATATCCTATAAAGTACTAATATTTAGAACAATATGGTAAACATCTGGCCTGCAGGCCATATAAGGCCCATGAAATCATTTGGTCTGACCCTGCCAAGGCAACCACAGGCAAGACTTGAAATGTAGCAGGCTAATTTTTAAGTTAATAATTTTGTATGGCCTGCAAACAATGTTATAAATATCCAAATGGTCCTTGGCAGAAAAAAGGTTCCCCACCCCTAGAAAAAATACAAAGAAAACCCTCAAAACACAACAGTAAAAAAAGTAAACAATCCTTTTAGGAAATGGGCAAAAAACATGAACAGACATTTCCCTGAAAAGGATGACAGATGGCAAATAAGCACATGAAAAGATGCTCAACATCATTAGCCATTGGGAAAATGCAAATTAAAACCACAATGAGCTATCACTACAAACTCATCAGATGGCTACCTCAAAAATACCAAAACCAAAATACAAAACAAAACAAAAAAACCTGCACAGACCACCTGAAAAAAATAGCAAAAATACCTAATGCTAGTAAGGATACAGAGATATCGCACCATTCATATATTGCAGCGTACCTATAAAATGGTACAGTCACTCTTGAAAACTGTCAGTTTCTTAAAAAAATAAATATGCAACTACCACATAACCCAGCAATTGTACACCTGGGAATTTACCCCAGCGAACTGAAGACTTACATTCACACAAAAACATGTACACAAATGTTGACAGCCAAAAACAACAAACAACCAGATGACTTTCAACAGGTGGAGAGGGAAACAAATCATGGTATCTCCATACCATTGAAGACTAGTCAACAAGAAGTAACTATTGAAACACACCAAAACTTGGATGGATCTCCTGAGAGTTATTTTTACTGAAAAAAATCCATATATATCATTTATGTAACATTTTCAAATGAGCAAATTCTACAAATGGAGAATGGATTAGTGGTTGCCCAAGGGGTTCAGGTGTAGAAGAGGGAAGGTAGATACGGCTATACAGGGGTAACACTGTGATATTTTAACTGTTCAGTATCTTGAATGTAGAGACAGAACGACAAACCTACGCCAGTAACAAACTATATAAAACTACACATATATACACAAGTACAAGTAAAACAAAATCTGAATAAATTTGGTGATTTTTATCAATATCAATATCCTTGCTGGGATACGATAGCTTTGCAAAACATCACCACGGGGGAAACCTAACAAAGTGTACAAGCGTTTAACACTCTGTATTATTTCTTATGACAGCATGTGAATCTACTATTATCTTAATTTTTAAAATGTATGACGAAAAAACAAAAGTATCTACATTTCTTCAGTATTATATTTTAGAACACTCTACATTTAGGACCATCAGCTTACATCAACAGGACAACAGATAAAACAGTATGATTTTTTAAAATTTTATAACATAGTAAGAAAGTTCTCCCATGCAGGTTTTTTTCCCAAAATACTGCATTAATAAACACAGATAACATAAAGTTATATATATATATATATGTATGTGTGTGTGTGTGTGTGTGTGTGTATGTGTACTGGGACCAGTGCTGTGGTGCAATAGAGCAGAGCACTGGTTTGAGTCCTGGCTGATCTGCTTCCAATCCAGATCTCTGCTAATGTGCCTGGGAAAGCAGCAGAAGGTAGACCAGGTCCTTGAGTCCATGCATCCACATGGGAGACCCAGACAGAGTTCCAGGAAACTGACTTTGTCCTGGCCCAGCCTGGGTTGTTGTGGCCATTTGGGGAGTGAACTAGCAGATAGAAGATCTGTGTGTGTGTGTGTGTGTGTGTGTGTGTTTCCCTCTAACTCTGCCTTTCAGCTAAATTAATTTTTATAATAATAAAGTGTGTGTGTATATATTCTAGAGCTTCCATTTTTTCAGAATCAACCCCAAATTATTTCCAGTTGAGAAGTCTTCACACATGAAACTATCTAAAAAGCTCCTCCTCTCAAAGTGCATGCTCCTTGCAGCACTTCAACTATGCCTAGTAAATTTATACATGTTGTTCAGACTCCTTCCTCAAAGAAGCATTATCTTATCTCCCAGATTAGACTACATATATTTTATTCTCCTCTATGTAATGATCACAATTGTAATTAAATAGCTACTGATATAATGACTTGATTAATAGCCATCTCCTCTATTAAACTGGAAGCTCCATGATGGCAAAGCCCTTTTATTTTTTATTTATTTATTTTGACAGGCAGAGTTAGACAGTGAGAGAGAGAAACAGAGAGAAAGGTCTTCCTTCCATTGGTTTACTCCCCAAATGGCCGCTACAGTTGGCACACTGTGCCAATCCGAAGCCAGGAGCCAGGTGTTTCTTCCTGGCCTCCCATGCAGGTGCAGGGCCCAAGCACTTGGGCCATCCTCCACTGCCTTCCCGGGCCACAGCAGAGAGCTGGACTGGAAGAGGAGCAACCGGGACAGAACTGGCACCCCAACCGGGACTAGAACCTGGTGTGCTGGCGTCGCAGGCAGAGGATTAGCCAAGTGAGCCGCAGCACTGGCTGATGGCAAAGTCCCTCTAAAGCACATGTCACAGCGCCTGAATGTTCAATGAACAAAGGCATTCAATGTGCTTTCAGAGAAAGGAAAATACTGATGCCAAAAAGGAAAAGTAGCATGGAATGTCTCAAACAGCATTGTTTTACTCATAATGAGGGGTATGCATTCTTCCTGTCCCTCCTAGTTCATTGAGGACACTGAGCCACAAAAACATAGATAAGCCTGGCACATGTTTCTAAAGAGGTACCAAAACTTTGACTACAGAAGCAAAGAAAACATAGGTGAGTAAAGCAGCTGAGTCTAAGAACAAAAGCACAAGCACTAAGATAAATGATAGAAGAGAGCCTGGACTCAGTTTGCAAATATAATAGTGAGTTTGTAGGGACTCTGGCAAAACACAGCACTCACACGCCATCTAAGAGGCTGGTTGCCATTCACAGCTCCAGCCAATGAGGACTAGTAATGTAAGAAGGCGGAAATCCAGGTTTTATGAGAAATTTCTTCATTTCTAAATTCTGTCAACTAACTGAAATATACGAGGGTACTTCAAAAACTTCATGGAAAATGGAATTAAAGGATATAGTTTAGGGCTGGCATTGTGGTTGAGTAAAGCCTCCTCCTGTGACACCAGCATCCTGTATGGGTGCCAGTTCATGTCCCAACTGCTCCACTTCCAATCCAGCTCCCAGCTAATGGCCTGGGAAAAGCAGCGGAAGATGGCCCAACTGTTTGGGCCCCTGTCACCCAAATACAAGACCTGGATGAAGCTCCTGGCTCTCAGCTTCAGCCTGGTGCAATGCTGGCCACTGTGATCACCTGGGAGTAAACCAGCACATAGATCTCTTTGTGTCTCTCCCTCTCTCTCTGTTATTCTTTCAAATAAATAAATAAACACTTTAAAAAAATTAAGTTTACTGTGGTACAATAGTAACTTTGAAAGATACACATAATTTTTTCGTAAAATGTATTTTTTCATGATTTTTTTGCATCTCCTTCACATGAACAATTTCAAAATTTGCACCCAAATAAACCTATCTTAATTCCATTTTTGAACAAACTTTCTGAAGTACCCTCATATTTTGTCACCTGTATGAGACTAATCCATCTTGCAGGCCAAAATGAGCCCACTGGTTTCAGGATTATTGTAAAACATCAAATTTTATTTGGTAATTTAAGGGGCAAAACTTACACACAAACAAATGCAGAATATAAAATAAAACATAATCCAAAAAAGCATTTAGAAACCAGGTATTCAGTCTCACACTGGAGTAAGTGGGTTCAATTCCCAATTTCAGCTCCGGACTCCAGCTTCCTGCAAATGCATACCCTGGGAGGCAGCAATAACTAAAATAATTGAGTTCTTGTCACCCACTTGGGAGACCTGGATTGCCTTCCAGTTCTTGGAATTTGGGGAGTGAACCAATAGGTGAGAGCTCGTTCTATCTTTATCTCTCTATGAAATTAATTAATTTTAAAATTGTAAAGCATTTTTTATAAGATTTACTTATTTATTTGAAAGACAAAACAACACAGAAAGAGAAACAGAGATCTTCCACATCCTGGTTCACTTCCCAAATGGTCACAACATCCCAGGCTGGGCCAGGCCAAAGCCAGGAGCTTCAACAGGTCTGCCACGTGGGTGGCAGGGGTCCAAGTACTTGGGACATTCTCCACTGTTTTCGCAGGTGCATTAGCAATGAGCTGCACTGGAAGCAGAACGGCTGGAACTTGAACCCACACTAGGATGTATTGCAAGCAACTTAACCTGCCATACCATAGTATGACCCCAGCATTTATTTTTAAAATAAAACAATAGTCTTTAACCCATCTCAAGCTACCCACTCTCTCTCTCTGACTAGTTCTACTTTATACCTCAACACCCCAAGACTCCTGAAGTTGTCTATGTTCTTCTTTCACTTTAACAGAATTAAAGAATATTGAGAAACATTGAATAGTTAAAAAACAAGAGAGTCCTTCATGTCAGAAGGACCAGATGCAAAACCCAATTCTGTCACTTATCAGTATTCCACAGCAAGTTATTTAACTTCTTTGCCCATAAGCTGCATTTCTATATAACAGAATTAATGTCTTCATTATACAGTTGCTTTAAGTACAGAAATTAATGAGACTCTATGTGAAATGTCCAATACAGGGCCTAACACAGAGGATGGACTCAGAAGGCATACACCATAAAGATATACATAAGAAATGACAGGGGCCAGCACTGTGGTGTAACAGGTAAAGCCTCTACCTGCAGTGCAAGCATCCCATATGGGTGCCAGTTTGAGTCCCGGCTACTCCACTTCCAATCCAACTCTCTGCTATCGCCTGGGAAGGCAGCAGAAGATGGCCAAAGTCCTTGAGCCCCTGCACCCACGTGCGAGAACCCGAGGAAGCTTCTGGCTCCTGGCTTTGGATAGGTGCAGCTCTGGCCTTTGAGACTATCTGGGGAGTGAACCAATGGATGGAAGCACCCCCTCTACCTCCACCTAACTCTTTCAAGTAAACAAATAAAATCTTTAAAAAAAATAAACAAATAAAAACTCAAAGTTGCCTAGAGTATGAATTGAACATTCTGGATCTAAAATTGGTGAGGGGCCAGTGCTGTGGCTTAGCAGGTCAAACCACCGCCTGCAGTGCCAGCATCCCATATGGGCACTGGTTCGAGTCCCAGCTGCTCCATTTCCGATCCAGCTCTCTGCTATGGCCTGGGAAAGCAGTAGAAAATGGCCCAAGTCCTTGGGCCTCTGCACCCACGTGGGAGACCTGGAAGAAGCTCCAGGGTTCTGGCTTCAGATCGACGCAGCTCCAGCTGTTGCAGCCAACTGGGGAGTGAACCAGTGGATGGAAGACCTCTCTCTCTTTCTCTCTGCCTCTCCTTCTCTCTGTGTGTAACTCTGACTTTCAAATAAAGAAATAAATCTTCAAAAAAAAATTGTTAAGGTGTTCTGGCTGGCAGTTGGAAAGCACACCCTATAGTTCTTGATATTATACCTAAATCTTTTGGATAAGATTTTCTAATTTTTTTATCTATACTGAGAATAGGAATGTTTATTGTGCTTCACTTGCATAATATAGACCAGAGTTTAATAATGTAATTATAAAACAATGACATCACTCTCACAAAACAGTTTCTAATACTAATATAATACTATCTAATACCATCCTCAAGACTCATTCCCTAATCCACAAAAAGAAGATTAATCCCTTGGGTTAAGGCAGCAGGTACACGTAAGAAAACTGATCCCTTAATAAATTTAAATTCCTTAAAACATTAGTATACCTGCTTGTCCTGTTGGGCTGAGGTAACTGCTCAATGACCTGACTGATGGAACCACATGTGTCCAAATGAGGAGAATCTGTAGAATCTAGAAAAAAAAAAAAAAAAAAACCCAAAGGCATTTACTACCAAACTTAATAAAAATTCAGGAATAAAGATATTACCAACCCAACCAACTATATTACAACATTAATTTTTGAGTTACTAGAATGACCAGATGCACCTCCTTACTAGATTTCCTTACATGCGTTCACAACAACCACATGTTTAAATCCACCCAGCTCAAACAACAGTGCCTAAACACTCAAAGGGGACTTACAGCTTTATCACCTCACCTGCAGCCTTGTTTTCCTTCACATGTCCAGTGAACCCACTGTTAGTGTCTCTTGGCTCTTCTCCAGCTGTCTGTTCAGGATTGGATACTACATCCTAGAAAATACAGGTACACAGTATGCTCACCACATATTAAATACTCCATAATAATACGGCAAACTTTTTTTGCAAAAAGTATGATTGATTTCATTTTTCTAACTAATTTGATCCAAAAGATAGTGACACTGAAAATGCATTTGCTGTTCTACACTAGAAAACAAACAAACTGCTCATTTTCAAACAAGGTACCACTCACCAACACTGGGTTCTCTTTGTGCGTCTGTAGGTTAGGAAGGTGTCTAGACAGCATACTGAAGTGAGAACCAGAATCATCTTCTAGAACCTGGCTTTCGGGCTGAGAATCTTCAATTATCAGGCAAGGAGTATCTTGCTGAGAGAAATCTGAATCCAACTGACTTCCAGTAGGGTCCATCTGCTCCCCTGGAATGGAATAACAAAAGATCAGTTCTGTGTAACCCACTCGCCTTCCTCACGCAGTCTGAGCCTAATAATGGGGCGGAAGTACAGGAGCTGGAAAAGGGTACCAGGGCAGGTCTAATCGCTGCGAGCATTCTCCTGTCTTCCCCCCAAACCGCCGCTTCCTGGTTATTTACAATAAGCCCACCTGTCCCCTCGCTCGCTCTTTCATCACCTTCCCGTAGACACCCTTACGCCTCCTTCCTAACCTCTCCTCTCCCCGCCCCTTTTTCCATCCCCCCACAACTCTCCCCACGTCCTCCTGGCGCCTCTACTACCTACAAAAAGCTGCTTTGTAATCTCTGCTCGCCAGAACGCCCACCGCCCTTCACGCTTCCTCACGACCACCGGGCCTTCCTCGCTACTGCTTCCCCACCCCCTCCTCAGGGCCCTCCAGCCCCTTCCCCGTCACCGCCGCCATGCTTGCCACCCCGCCCCCTCCGGTCAGCCATCCCCTCAGACCCGAAACCCGAGCCTGCAGAGCCAACTGCGACCCCATTTTTCTCCAAGCAATACCAGGCATCCCGGCGGGAGATCCCCTGCGCTCGAGCTAGAGGTCTCTGCACGCTCCCCAGGTCCCTCCAGCTCGATCCCCAGGTCGCCGCTGTCTCCACCGCCGCCACCGGCCGCGAACTCCCCCTTTTCCCGTCGCGTCACGCAGTGTCGGACCGCCCATTCGCTGCTGCTGGCCGCCACTCAGGGAATCCTGCGGATGATAGGTGGCTGAGACGGAGTGCCCCGCCCCACGTAAGAAAAAGGAACACGGCGGCGCGTTTCCATGGCAGCATGGACGGTGCAGGCCCTCCCCCTAGTGCAGCCGGAGAATGACAGTATCCTTGAACCGAAGGGACCTTGAGAGGGCGTGAAAAATATTCCCCTCCCTCCAAGACGATTGTATTTGCCACAGCTCAGACATTTGAGAATCTCTACCTGCTTTCTATCGTTCAGACACCTTCGAGCCTCTTCTGTGGAAAAGGAGAGTTTCCCGGCTTTCTAATAAAAGGGCACAGCCGAACCCGAGTGAGGGTGCCTAGTACTTCAGAGCCGGTGACACGGAGGAGGACGAGAAGACTCTTAGGGAGTAGCCTGTGTCAATCAGGATTCCTCTTGTGAATCTCCACCTGAATTCAGGGGCCTCACCTTACAACCCTGCTGGTTCGTCCGTTCTTCTTCTCCCCCCTCCCCCACCCCCACATTGTCTAAGGGCCCCAGTAAGCCATATTCCTTCCCCTGCCCTTTCCCACTCTTGAACGTATTGCAAGCTTCACGTTTGTTTATCGTTGCCCTTGTCTTTTAGGGAATTGAAGCCTGTGGAGACGACAGCTCCAGACACGTTCTTTGCACCTCCCATGGAGAGAACGGAGCACTGTGCTTCTCCAACTCTGCCGTGGAAAGAACAGCTGCCACCCCTTCTAACTTGATGACCTCAAAGCCCTGGGATTCAATTATCCTCATTGTGATGCCAGGGTCTTGTAGAAAGTATAGCAGCTGGGACAAGTATTAATGAACTATGCCCGTGAAGCATACATGTTTGGGTTTTTGTTGTTGTTTGTGGTTTTTTGTTTTGTTTTTTACTTAACTGGAAGCTCAATCTGTAACAGAATTCTAGCTAGAGCAGCTGTCAGGGAAACCACCTAGCAAAATGCCAAGCATATAACATAGTAGGCATTCAATAGGAGGAAGTTTTCTCCCTTTACCTCAGGCTAAAAATTACGTAGGCACAGCCCAACTGTAATTCTCCATTTCTGTAAATGCCCCCATAAAGCACTTGAAATAGGCTACACTGAAGTGACACTTCCAACCAACTAATTTTCTCTGCTGCTATAAATCACAGTGATCATATTTTTCTAACCAAAAGTTAAAGCATGTTTTCTGAAGATGTGTTACTTAAAGGAACAAAACGACTGACTCTGAAATGAAATTGTTCTGAAAAACCTAGAATCTATTACTGTCATAGCTAGAATATAATTAGGGTCCCTAGAAGGCTTTATTAGCAGAGCAAAAATGAAATAAACCACACAGAGACACATCTCACTTCTTAATCTTAAAATTGTTTCTAATTGATTCTTCTCTTTCTTCACTGCTAATGCTACAGAACCGCAGTGACCAAATAAATGTAATCCCAAAAGGATGAGGTCAGATCAATGTTGACGACACTGGGGACACAACGTGAACTCAGTTCCAGAGGACACACCCAGGCCTGTTGTGGGCAAATTGTGACCTTGAGTCCCAGAAAAATCCCTCCAAAGTCACTGTTGTTTTGCTCTTCTTCTCCAAGCTGCTGTCAAATTTCTACCTCTCCAAGGAAAACATAAACAGGTCTTCTTGACTACTTGACACATAATTGTATGTTTGTCAAAACTCCTAAAACTAAAAAGGGCGAATTAAACCTAAATAAACATGACTAAAAATAAATCAATGAACATGAGCCATTTCCATTACTAAATAAAACAACTGGGAAGAAACATTGTAAATTCCTTGTTAGGCAGTGTGATGATTAAAATAATCATTAAATCATACGGAAAGATCAGAAAATATGGCAGAAAGGTCACCCACTGAGGCTGTGACTGATTGGGGTGAGGTGAGCCTATGACTTTTACTGACTGCTAGACTGCATAGGACCAAAAGGACTATCAGTACATCTACCTATCACAGGTATATCTTGGTCTAAGCCACCTCACAGAGATATCTAATTTACCTCGAAAATGTCAGAGAAGAAAATCCTGGAGGACCCTATGTTAATCTGCTTTAAAAGTTTTAACACACCTCATTGTCAGAAATTTTTCTTCTAATCATTTAATCTAAATCCTTTATTTTACAGCTTAAAGCCATTTCCTCTCCTATTGTTTTTAACTGATATCTTTAAAACCTAGATAAGTTCTCATTAACTTGGGATTATTTCTTTTGGTCCTATAATTCCAGAACAAATTTCAATTGATCAAACAACAAAGTACTACTTAATTACTACTTCACAAAATGTTACTCCATTTGTCTTTCTCTGAAGTCTGCTCATAAACTTTTCTCTGAACAAATGAACCCCAGCCAGTTTACTCCTCCCTACTATTCAGCAACCCTTAAATTTATTCATGATTTTTCTCTAGAAACTCAGTTTTGGATTTCAGTGGTAAAGAATCCTAACTGAGGATCTAACAAGTACTGAATTCAAGGATAGGAAAATAATTCTATACCACTTTTAAGAAGGAATATTAACATATTATGTGCTGCCTTATAATCTAGTTGATTCTGACCCCAATGCTGCCTTCTGTTGCTCTTGGACCTATATAATCATATTCAGGCATATAGCAATGATAAAACTAATGAGGTGTATTACATTTTAATCATGCGGTAGGTACCGTGCGGTTTTATATTCATTGACTCATCGTATAGCCTTCTAAGTCTGTGAGGCCTCAGAGGAACAAACTAAGGCGTAGAGAGATGAAACAATCTGCACAAAGATTCAGCTAATAAGAAAGAGTCAAAGTTTGAACGCTGCTGAGGTTTAATGTGGACTCGATGGAAAAAAGGCAATGGTAAACTGCAAAAAAATTGTTTAAAAGCTTTTTCTTTTTTTTTTTTTTCCATTTATTTGGAAGAGTTATAGAAAGAGGGTTGAGGCAGATAGAGATCTTCCATCTGCTGGTTCACTCCCCAAATGGCCTTGATAGCTGGAGCCGGGCCTATCTGAAACTAGGTGGCAAGAGTTTCTTCCTGGTCTCTCACGTGGGTGCAGGGGCCCAAGCACTTGAGCCATCTTCCACTGTTTTCCCAGGTGCATTACAGGGAGCTAGATTGGAAGTAGAGCAGCTGGGACTTGGGACTTGAACTGGTGCCCATATGGCATGCTGGAGCTGCAAGCAGCGGTTTAACCCACTGCACTACAGCACCAGCCCTAAAAGGTTTTTTTTTTTTCTTTTTCATTTTAGAATGTATTTCTATTGAAATCCTGAATGTGGGTATTCCTATTGGTTCTGAAATTCACCATAGTTAAGATAATGTGTCTGTTTCCAGTGGCAAGGTCTAGGGAAAGGAGAGAGAGCACCATGTCCAGCCACATTGTGGCAAGAGGTCCCTGAAACAGCACAAGAAGCAGACCAAGGAGATAGATGAGGAAGAGAAAGCTTTCAAGCAAAAACAAAAGGAGCAACAGAAAGAAAAAAATTCAAGGAGATAACATCCAAGGCTGCAAGGGAGGGTCTCCAGCAAAAATAGGGCGAGTGGTATAGCTGTTTGAGTCACCACCTGCAATCCCATGTGGTATCCAGTTCAAGTCCTGTCTGCTCCATTTCTGATCCAGCTCCCTGCTAATGCACCTGGGAAAGCAACAGAAGATGGCCCGAGTGCTTGGGCCCCCACAACCCACACGGGAGTTCCAGATGGTGTACCAGGCCTCCTGCCTTTGGCATGGCCCAGTCCTGGTCATTGCAGCTATTTGGAGATGGACCAGTGAGTGAAAGATCTCTTTCTCTCTCTCTCCCTCTCTCTCTTTAACTCTGCCTTTCAAATAAATAAATAAATAAATAAATCTTTAAAAAAATAAAAAGAAAGGGGGATATTGTGACTAAAACAGAAAAGTTGTCAACTCCACATCCTTATGAAGGACTTAACAAAGATACGATAAATGTGAAAGCAAAATTGCCTAAGGTGTTCAGTAGTTGCCTGTGATGTGGTGACCCGCTAAAGCTCTAGGCGGACGCACCTGTGGACGCCTGCGACCCCTGCAGCGGGAGCAATCCCACCCAACTGGTGTCCATCTGATCTCTACAGAACTTCCTCCTGTCAATTAAATCAGCTTGTTATTTTGAAAAGATTTCAGAGCAACAGAAAAGTTGCAAAAACTATGATAATGATCTCATAAACCCTCCACCTAGCTTCACACATTGTTCACATTTTGCCACACTGATCCAATAATTTTTCTATTGTGGTAAAATACAGATACATAAAATTTATCATTTTAAACATGTTTAAGGGTACAGTTAAGTGGCTATTAAGTGCATTCACACTGCTGTGCAAACATCACCATCACCCGTCTCCAGAACATTTTCATCATCTCAAACTAAAACTATTTCCATTAAACACTAACTCTGCATTCTCCTCCTCCCCACCTCCACACCAGCCCCTGGAAACCGATATTCTACTTTCTTTGTGAATTTGCCTGCTCTAGGTACCTCAGGCAAGTGGAATCTGTCTGGCTTATTTCCCTTAACACAACACCATACTGTAGTATGTATCAGAATTTCCTTCCTGGGGTGGGCATTTGGCATAATGCTTAAGATGCTGCTTGGGACACCCACATCCAATATCAGAGTGCCTGGGTTCAAGTAGCACCTCCCATGCACACCCTGTACTAATGCACACCCTGTGAGGCAGCAGGTGATGGTTCAAGTACTTGTGGGAGACTATTGTGTAGTTCTGGACTCCTGGCTTCAGCCTGGCCCAGCCCAGGCTCACTCGCTTGCTCGCTCTCTCTCTCTCTCTCTCTCCCCCTTTCAAATAAAATGAAAATAAATAATTTTTAAAAGAAATATTGAAAAGATTTTAAAGATAGGAACATCATTAATACACTCACAAATATTAGTGGTAATTTCCTTTTTTTATTATTACTATTTAATAAGAAGAGAAAGAGAAAACAGAAGACTCCTATCCACTGGTTCACTCCCCAAATGCCCACAACAACACTCAGCAAGAAGCAAAAGCTAGGAGCCAGGAACTCAATCCAAGTCTCCATATGAGTGGCAAGAGCTCAATAACTTCAGCTACCACTGCTGCCATGACATTCAAACCCAGGTACTCCAGTGTAGAATGTGGGCTTCTTAACTGCTAGGTGAAATGCCCACTCCAGTCTCCTAATTTATTTTTTTTCTTAAAGATTTATTTATTTGAAAGTCAGAGTTACACAGAGAGAGAAAGAGAGGCAGAGAGAGAGAGAGAGAGAGATCTTCCATCACTGGTTCATTCCCCAGATGGCCACAACGGCCAGAGCTGGGCTGATCCAAAGCTGGGAGCCAGGAGCTTCTTCCGGGTCTCCCATGTGAGTGCAGGGGCCCAAGGACTTGGGTCATCTTCTACTGCTTTCCCAGGCCATAACAGAGAGCTGGATCAGAAGTGGAGCAGCTAGCACTTGAACTGCCACCCATAAGGTATGCCAACACTGCAGGTGGCAGATTTACCCACTATGCCACAGCGCCTACCCCGGTATTGGATACTTTCTATTGCAGCTGATCAGCTGACACATACATCTGGCTGATTGTATTTTTATTTTGTTAAAATGGACTAATAGGTTCGAATGTTGCCACCTTTCTAACTTGATAGTATAGTCACTGATAATTATTACATAGATGCATTATTTCAGTAGGACCTGCAGAATGGTGATATTATGATTTTAACTTACTATCTTCATTTATTAGCTGAGATTCAATGAAGAATAGTCTCATCAAATACTTGATGACTTAAAGAAAAGCAGGACAAATGCTTGCTTCTTAGCCTTTATTTACCAGTTTTCAAAATAATGAGTTGGTTCTCTAGCATACTCCAGATGACCAATAACATTTTTGTGTGTAGTGTAATTATGAACTCATAGATTTTGCCACGGGTGCTGTATTTCAATCTGAACATGTGAGTTATTTGTTCTTGTTCATGTTCTGGTAGTTACTGAGGTTACCGTTTGTTTTGAAATGCATGCTCTTCAATCTTGGGACCGTGGGAGTCCCTTCAGGTTAGCTCTAGAGTCCTTGTGACATGATTGTAGTAACCTTTGGTATTTTCCTTTCTTTCTGATCTATAATAAGAAATTCTAGGTTCATCTTGCGTATTTCCTGCCCTAGACCTGAAATCAAATGTTTTTTATGAGGGGCCTTGCTCCATTTTAGTAGAAAATGGTCCCTTCTGGTCAACTCCTACTCCCCAAGACAATCATATTACAATTTCAATTGCCTAGATTAGTTTTCCTATTCTACCATTTGATATAAATATAATTATGCAGAATACAGTCTTTTTGACCTGCTTTTTTTGATCAACATAACATTTTGCAACAGCAAGCTTCAGTAGTTCACTCTTTTTTACTGTTCATAGTCTATCGTAGATATGTGCCACCACTTGTTTTATCAGTTCTCTGCTGGCTGGATATTTGGGTTATTTTGGACTGTTATAAATAGAGCTGCTATGAACATTCATGAACAATTCTTTTAGTGAACTTATTTTTTCATCTCTCTTGGGTAGATAACTAGAAGTAGAACTGCTGAATCATAGGATAGTGTTTGTTCCACTTTGTAAGAGACTTCCAAACAGTGTTCTAAGATAGCTGTATAATTTTATACTGCCAGTAGCAATATGTGAGTGTCTCATGTACATCTCAGGCTAGTGTCTCACTAACATTTGATATTTTCAGTGTGAAGTAATCTCTCATTATGTTTTTTTTGGTGGGTCAACTTTATATTATGACAATAAAATATGCCCATTTTAAGTGTAGAGTTTGATGAGTTCAACAAATGTGTGTAGCTACTTTCTATCAAATCTAGGACATTTTCATCATCGCAAAAAAGTTCCCCCTGTGCCCCTTTGCAATCTATTCTCAGCCCCAGGCAACCATTTATTTGCTTTCTGTCACTATAGATTAGTTTCGCCCATTCTAGAATCTCATATAAACTTATTCATGCAGTATGAAAATGGACCAATAAAAAGGTGATCTCATAGAATAGTGACCACCAGATCATGGGCAAGGTGAGTGGAGAATCAAGGATGGTTAATGAGTATAGAGGTACGGTTGGATAGGAGGAACAATTCTGGATATTCTATAGCATGGCAGGATAACTATGGTTGACAAAAATTAATTCAATATTGCAAAGAGCTAGTAGAAAGGATCTTGAATATTCCAACACAACAAAAGGAGGCATCAGGTAATGGCTCAAGTATCTGGATCCCCACCAATAATGTAGAAGACCCAGACTGAGTTCTGGGCTCCTGGCTTCAAAGCCTGGTCCAGTCCCATCTATTGTGGGAATTTGGAGAGTGAACCGGCAGATAGAAGATCTCTCTCTCTCTCTCTCTCTCTCACTCTCTCTCTCTCTGTCTTCCTCCCTCACTTCCTCTCTCCCTCTCTCCTTCTCCCTCTGCCTTTCAAATAAAAATTAAAATGAATAAATAAAAATTTAATATCTATATCTATTTTAAAGATTTATTTATTTATTTGAAATGCAGAAAGTGACACAGAGAGAGAGAGATCTTCCATCTCTCCCCAAATGCCTTCAACAGTCAGGTGAAGCCAGACCAAAACCAGGAACTCCAGCCAAGTCTCCCACATGGGTGGCAAGAACCCAAGTATTTGGGCCATCATCCATTGTCTCCCAGGTGCATTAGCAGAAAGCTGGATCAGAAGAGCAGAGTTGCCAGGATTGGAACCAAGCACTCGGAAATGGGATGTGGGCATCCCAAGCAGCAGCTTAATCCAGTGTGCCAGAACACCACCTGTCTCTCTCGCCCCTGCCCCGTGTATTTGATGGCCCCACCTGCTGCCTCTCTACATCTACTGTCACACATGCACCAAAGCCACTCTTCCCACAGGCTGATCCCAGCCAATGCCTGAGACAGTCAGGTTACAAAGGCAAGCCCATTCCTGCAAGATGAGGAAAATTTTCTTCCAACAGGGGCCTTTGGCTTGAGGACTTGTCATCAGCCTGGCCTATGCTTTCTTGGAATCATGATGTAGGACAAGACTTCTTTGCAGTTCTCCTTCCTTCCTTGCCTCCTTCCACAGAAGTTAGACCTACATCTTAGTACGAAGGCTCTGCTTGCTTTCTGATACCTTCCAGTGGTGCTTAAAAACATATCCACAGGGCCGGCGCCGCGGCTCACTAGGCTAATCCTCCCCCTTGCGGCGCCCGCACACCGGGTTCTAGTCCCGGTCGGGGCGCCGGATTCTGTCCCGGTTGCTCCTCTTCCAGGCCAGCTCTCTGCTGTGGCCCGGGAGTGCAGTGGAGGATGGCCCAAGTGCTTGGGCCCTGCACCTGCATGGGAGACCAGGAGAAGCACCTGGCTCCTGCCATCGGATCAGCGCAGTGCGCCGGCCGCGGCGGCCATTGGAGGGTGAACCAACGGCAAAGGAAGACCTTTCTCTCTGTCTCTCTCTCACTGTCCACTCTGCCCGCCAAAAAAAAAAAAAAAAAAAAAAAATCCACAAATTCTTTGACACTCCCTTCAAAAGGTGGAGGCATTTTCCCTCCTCTTGAGAGTGGACTGGATTTGGTGACTTGCTTCTAATAAACAGACCAAGACAGAAGCGATGGTGCCTGATTTCCAACACTGTGTGACAAAAGGCACAGTGGATCCCTCTTTGCTCTCTCGGATAACTTGCCTTGGAAAAAACCAGCTGTTGCGTCATGTACTCAAGGAGACCATAGAGATGGCTACATAGTGAGGAGCTGAGACTTCCCGTCAGCAACTACATGAGTGAGCAGGTCCTTCAGCCTCACTCAATCCTCCAGATTAGTGCAACCCCAACTAACACCTTGACTGCAACCTCAGGAGAAACCCTAAGCTAAAACCACCCAACTAACCTGATCCTGGAATTCAGATCCTTAGAAACTCCATGAGATAACAAATATTTGTTATTTTTAAATGCTAAATTTTGAGATAATTGTTTCAAAGCTAATACACTCCCCCCAAAAATCTCTTGTACATCTAATTATGACTTTGCTTTTGCTTCTCAGGAGATGCAACTAACACAGTAACTCTGTGCTTGGTTTCTTTTGTTCAGCATAATTTTTTAATTTTCATCTATAATGAATGTATGCATTTGTAGTGGTTTTTTTTTTTAGCACTAATAGCATTTTATTGTATGAAGTTACCAAAATTTGTTTAACCATTCTCCCACTGAGGGAAATTTGCATTGCTTTCAGTTCCAGGCTACCTGTGAGCAAAGTTGCTATCAACATCCATCACAAGTCTTTTTGTGAATTGCATATGTTTTCCTTTCTCTTGAGTAAATGTCAAGGAGTGGAATTGCCGGATCCTAGGGAAGATGTTTGTTTAACTTTATAGAAAACATCTAAACACTTTTCTAAAGCAATAGAACATTTTTGGCGTGGCATTGTGGTATAGCAGGCAAAGCCACCACTTGACATGCTGGCATCCTATATGTGCACCTATTCCAGTCCCAGATGCTCTACCTCTGATCCAGCTCCCTGCTAATGACCTGGAAAAGCAGTAGAAGATGGTCCAAGTACTTGGGCCCCTGCCACCTACCTGGGAGACCTGGATGAAGCTTCTGGCTCCTGACTCCTGGCTTCGGCCTGGCTTAATCCTGGCAACTGTGGTCATCTGGGGAGTAAACCAGAGGATGGAAGTTCTGTCTCTCTTTGTCTGATCTCCCTCTCTCTATATAACTCCAACTTTCAAATAAATAAATAAGTCTTTAAAAAAAAATAACATGCTCTTTTGCTGTGAGAGAGCATGGACTCTGAACAGTGTTGAGTCTCTATGACACAGAATGAGCTTGTATATAGTCTAGAAATAAAAGAGCAATTAAGCCCTTGGAGATACCCCCTGATAAAAAATAAATACAATTAAAAAGTAATATAACATTTTATACTATCATTAGCAATATAGAAGCATTTTATTTGTTTTACATTTTTGCCAACATTCGATGATATTGGTTTTTAAATTTATATTTTGTGGATGGTAAATGGCATTTCACTGTGGCTTTAATTTGCATTTCCCTAGGAATAATGATGTTAAACAGTTTTGCAAGTTCTTACCAGTTATTTGTATAACTTCTCTAGTGAAAGCTCAAGTTGTTCATTTAATAACTGGGTTGTTGTCTGTGTTGATTTATAGAACTTTAAAAAACATATTCTGAAGGGAGTAGGCATTTAGTGGTTATGACACCGGCATTCAAGTTTGGAGTGCCTGAGTTTGGTACCTGACTCCATTGATTCCAGCTTCCTGCCAGTGCAGATCCTGGGAGGTAGCAGTGATGGCAAATGTAACTGGGTTCCTGGCATCCATGTAGGAGATTCCAGATCCTGACTCTCGCCCAGGACCAGCCCTGGCTATTGTGGGCATTTGGGGGATAAATTAGTGGATGGGAGTTTATCATCTCTCTGTGTCTCTGTTTTTCTATTTCTCTGCCTCTAAAATAAACCAAAAAAATTAAAATTAAAATTAAATGGAGGCTGGGGCCAATGCTGTGGTGCAGCAGGTTAAAGCCCCAGCCTGCAGTGCTAGCATCCCATATGAGTGCTAGTTTGAGTCCCAGCTGCTCCTCTTCCAATCGAGTTCTCTGCTGTGGCCTGGGAAAGCAACCCTTCATCCACAGGTGACCTGGAGGAGACTCCTGGCTCCTGGCTTTGGATCAGCTCAGCTCTGGCCATTGTGGTCATCTGGGGAGTGACCCAATGACGGAAGACCTCTCTCTCCCTGGATCTACCTCTCTCTGTATCTCTGTCTTTCAAATTAATAAAATAAATCTTAAAAAAAAAAAAAAAAAGGGAGGGGCCAGCACTGTGCTGCAGCAAGTAAGTAAAGCTGCAGCCTTCAGTGCTGGCATCCCATACGGGCACTGGATCAAGTCCCTGCTGCTCCACTTCCAATCCAGCTCTCTGGTCTGGGAAAGCAGTGGAAGATGGTCCATATCACTGGGCCCCTGCCCACGTGGGAGACCTGGAAGAAGCTCCTGGATCCTGGCTTCAGATTGGTGCAGTTCCGGCCGTTGCAGCCAACTGGGGAGTGAATCAGCGGATGTAAGAACTCTCTCTCTCTCTCTCTCTCTCTCTCTCTCTCTGTGTGTGTGTGTGTGCCTCTCCTTCTGTGTAACTCTTTCAAATAAATAATAAATAAATCTTTTTAAAAATTAAATGGAGAGGAAAATGGAAAGGAAAAGATACATTTATTCAAAAAGAAGTTTAGTAAGAGAATTTTCATAGAAAAAGTCTTTGTCAGCCTGGTGATTTTGTTTTGTTATATACTTATATGATTCCAAGGTCAAATTTATAAAACAAGATAAATTCAAAACAGTCTACCTTCCATCCCTGGCTGCTTAACAATCTACTTCTTTTCTCCTCTTATAAATAACTTTTCTTCTTTTTACGTTTTTAATTTCCCTTTGGAGTGATAATTTACTACTACTCACTTGATCAGGCAGGAAATCAGGTTGGTTCTACCTTTAAAATACTGGGTGCCTAGAGTCCCACAGATTCTTAGCATTTTCACTGGCAGCACTCTGGGTTGGGCTACATCTTCACTCACTCAGATTTTTACAAGTTCCCTGATTGGCTTCCTACCCTTTTCCACATTTAATGTAAATTAGAAAGGTAAAGGTAGCTAGATCTCCAGATAAAAATTAAGGACAAAAAAATTTCAAGGAAAAAGGGTCAGCCTGACAGAAAGTACAAGAATGACTGAGGGAAGGCAAGTGGCCCAGACTGCCTGATGAAAGGTTAAGCAATATTTGTGCGAGGTGATGTTGGAAAGGGAAGTTGGACACATTATGAAGGATCTTTGAGAAAGAACTGTTGAGAAGGAAGGAAAAACATGTGGGTGATTTATGGTATTGAAAGGGGCATAGGAGCAGGTGTTTGGCATAGTGATGAGGCTGCTTGGGATGCCTGCATCCCATTTTGGAGGGCCTAGGTTTTGAGTTCTTTCTCTACTCCTGATTCCATCTAATGTACACCCTGAGAGGTAGTGGTGATGGCTCAAGTAATTGGGTTCCTGTCGCAGAGAGGGAGGGAGAGACAGAGAGAAAGAAACCTTCCATCTGCTGGTCCACTCCCCAGATGTCTGTAACAGCCAGGGACAGACTAGGCTGAAGTCAGAAGCCTTCATCCAGGTGTTCCACATGAGTGGCAGGGGCCCAAATAGTTGGGCCATTTTCTAGGCCATTCGCAGGAAGCTGGCTCAGAAGCAGAGTAGCCAGGACATGAACCTGCTCCCATATGGGATGGTGATGTTGCAGGCAGCAGCTTTACCTGCTGTGCCATGATGCAGGGCCCCACACTCTGTCTTTCAAATAAAAGAAGAAAGGGAGGGAGGGAGGGATAAAAGAAGGAAGGAAGAAAAGGGCACAACGTTTCTTCAATCCAAGCATTCCTTGAAGGAAAGTACTCCGTTTTATCAGTTATTTTTTTAATGCAAAATTTAATTTTTCACACAGGCATGGCCTCAAAACTAAGTTATAGGCTTAGATTTGGATTTTCTTTTCAACCATCAGCTCTACCACCACAAAAAAATAGGAGGAAGAAAGAAAGAAAGGGGGGGGAGAAAGAAAAGAGAGAAATCTTAGAGACCTCTGTACAAAGGTAGCTTCATGCGTACATTTCAGTGTGCATGGAAGGGATGCATGTCACAAACTCCTACCACCTCACAGGCTAATCAAAGGGATAAGAGAAGACAGTATCCATAAATATTTCTTTTTCACTTTTTAGAATCACTTTCTTTTACTAATAAAATAATATGGAGAGTGAGGGGAAATTTCTTCATTGCCTTTTGCAATGCTCTACAGAGGGAAGGCACACGAAATACCTTTGCTCTATCCATTCATTTAATGCACACAAATAATAATTAGGAAAAGTATTCAAAAACATTTGTTGTAAGCCTTGTCTCCGGCCAGACACAGTAACAAATGCAGAGTGCACCGCTGGACCAACCTTTTCTGAGATGATTTTACCCCATGCCTTTTTAGAGGTTATTTTACCTCCTGCTTTTACAGATAAACCACCTGTGTACACGAAAAGGTGACCCAATGGCTGCTGAAATGCATTGTAATCATTGTATTTGCTCCAGAAGCCAAGGATGAACCTCTGGCACAAAAATTCTGTAATCCAATACACCCCTCTCTCTGTAAAGAATGCCTGATAGGCAGAACTTAGTACAGGATAGAAATCGGAGCTGCACATACATCCCATTGGATATTTTGGTTAAGACCGAACAATCTGGGGCTGCCACTGTGGCGCAGTGGGTTAAGTCAAATGGGTTCAAGTCCCAGCTGCTCCACTTTTGATCCAGCTCTCTGCTATGGCCTGGGAAAGCAGTAGAAGATGGCCCAAGAGTTGGGCCCCTGCACCTGTGTGGGAGACTCCAAAAGAAGCTCCTGGCTCTTGGCTTCAGCTCAGCTCAGCTCAGCTCTGGCTGTTGCAGTCATTTGGGGAGTGAACCAGCAGATGGAAAACCTCTCTCTATCTCTGGCTCTACCTCTTTCTGTAACTCTCTCTTTAAAATAAGTAAAATAAATCTTTAAAAAAAAGAAAAAAGACCATACAATCTAGCAGAGCAGGCTAGGGTTCCGCAAAATGAGCTTCAACTCCCAGGAAAACTGAAGAAATTCATTGGGTTAGAATTAAGAGAGGAACTGGAATTTTTTTCTTTTTAAAAATTTATTTATATATTTGAAAGGCATACTGATACAGAGAGGGAGAAAGAGACAGAGACAGAGAGACAGAGATGGAGAGAGATATCTTTCATCTGCTGGTTCACTTTTCAAATATTCACAATATTTGGCCAGGGCTGGGCCAGGCCAAACCCAGGAGCCAAGAACTCCATCTGGGTCCCCTATGTGGGTGGCAGGGACCCAAGTACTTGGGCCATTATCAGCTGCCTCAGATGCATTAGCCGGAAGCTGGATTGGAAGCAGAGGAGCCTGGACTTGAACTGGGACTCAATGTGGGATGTAATCATCCCACGAGCAGCTTAACCTACTACACGTCAGTACCTATAGACACCTCTCGTCTTGTTTTCCCCAAGCATCTTTTCTTTGTGAATTATCAGAGCTGGCTTAGATGTTAGGGAGACCTAAAGCAGCTTGAAAGGTTTATGAGGCTCTCTTCCCCTACCCCAACACACACATAATTCAAAATGAGTATAATTAATTGCAATGAAGCTCTCTTTTCATCATAAGGACAACTTTAATACTTCATATTAAATATCAAATATGAAATTATTTTCAGAAAAAAACTAGAGATGCCCCTCTCATTTGATTAAGATTGTGCTTAATTTACCTGTTGGGAATTGATCACTATACATTACAAAATGATAAAGGTCTGGAGACTGAAATGTCCCCGATTTAAACTTAGCTAAACAAACTTAGCCTAGGCCATAATACCTTTCAAAGCACTTAAAAGGTATTATACCTTTCTTCTTTCTGCCTTGTGCCCATTTCAGTATCCACCAATGCTTGCTTTACAAGATTATTAAGCAGTAGTGAGCTCCCAAAAGGTCATACCTGCAGGAGGGGTCAATAGTTAAATGATACACTACAGTGGGCTCCATAGCCACCACAAAGAACTACACCTACCTCTTATTCATACACATCACAGGTCCCCAGTAAACCCCTGGACAAGCTTTTGAATAACATCCTTTTCCACTAGGCTTCTGCCATAGCACACTATAGGTAAACACAAAATAAGTAAAAGCTTAAGACATTAAGATATGGTTTTCAATTCACATGTGTAGTTTCTTAATTTGTTATTCTGCTCTGTTTTACACATATGTGCATCAATGATTTCTGCCTTTGGACATAAAATTCTGGAGCAAAGATACCAGCACTCCACACTGTTTGTTTTGGAGCATCTTGCATAGTGCTCCGTGCAAATTGACATCTAAAAGTATTTTCTCATAGTATGATACAGGAACCACCCAATGGCTGGGATGTTAATAGGAAAGGAGCGATAATTAAGAGATGCCCATGGCTCATCTTTCTGCAACATTGTTTACCTTTGGCAAAGAGTTTTCTGAATATTCATCCGGCACACAAATGCAGCTTTCATACTATCATAGTTTGTGTTTGCAGCTGTAATTAATAAAACCCAATCCTAACAGGCCTGAGACCATAAGCCTGACTGTTTGCCCCTTCCATCTGATCACGATCTTTCCCAACATCACTCAGAGCTATTGTCTAACCTCTTTGTTGGACCTGATGAAAGCACAGCTCATGGTTAACTCCTGCTGACCCTTATACTGAGACTCTGTGCTAAAGGCTTCATCTCCATGGTTGCTATGGAGACTGTCCCCTACCTCTCTCCACAACCTCTCTCTGGCTCTGTCTTCTCACAGCACTCTTTTCTCATTGCAAAAGAGGAGGCCTGCACATTTGTCCATGCTCTTTTCCAGATTCATATCTGCAGACTGGGGGGAGGGAGGCAGGAGAAAAGTGTGGAACACTGCCTTGTGTCATATGGGGTGAGGCGCCTCCACCCCCTGATGTTCCGCCAATACTCCTAACTCCCCCTCTCTGCTACAAAAACGATTTTCTAGATTGGTTACAGAATGACTGGCCATTTTGCTCTAACACCAGTCCCATGATGGGAACCGAGACAGCTGTGAGGTACTTAACATGCAGACACCGCCCAATCTGGACGTGGCTCACGGGCAGCCTTGCTGACTCAGGTGCGTGCTGCCTTCTACCCTGTACCATTTCAGACGTGGAAGACAAAGCAACAAACCGAAGACGAGTGCTGCTGGAACTCTTAGGGTGAAAGACAGGCCATCTGTCCAGTGCGTACACAGGCAGGACGATTCAGTATCCTGGAAGCCTCTGTTTTGCGAGCGGACAGGGGAGACCTGGGGAGGAATGGGAGGTAGACATACAGCACCCTGCTCACAAAGACGTTCGTCAGGCACAGACAGTGCCAGGTCTCCTCGGTTCTCTCCCCCATCCCCAGGCTCTGTAGTTCTGGAACTGCCAACCTCTCCTCGGGTTCAAACATTGCCCCCCTTTCGCTGTGAGAATTCCCCGAAATACCACAGTGCCCCGAGGTTAGCCATTCCACTGTGTCACATCGCTTGCAGTTGGGGAGGTCTGTGCCTGCGTTTTACTCACATCCCCGCGTGCTGCAGTCTGAGCTCGAGGCACTCAGCAGAGATGGAGACTAGCCAACCACTATCTTTGGAATAACAACTCACCAGGGACTCGGGGCCGGAAGGTCATTCTGTCCCCTCCAATACTGCGCAGCTTTCCTGTGCACTACCAGAGCCTGGGGCAAGGACAGAGAAACCGAGGACGCAGGCCAGCACCACTCTGGGAGGCAGTGACCAAAAAAGAAAAAAAAAAAAAAAACAGCGCCAGACAATGAGACTACACTGGCATAGACGATACAAACTCCAGAACTGACAGGGACAAGATGGCTCCCCCCAGTTCGGGCGAGGCTGCGGAATTGCCAGACAGTACTTATTAGGGACCCGTCCTAACTAGAAGCTTTTCTTCCGGCGCCGAGGCAATCGCCTAGCCCCTCCAGTGAGCCCCCATCTCTGCTCAAGTCGGAGTGGCAGCTCTCTCTCTGGAAAACCAGGGTGGTTGAAAGGGGCAGCCACCACCCCCTGGCGGAGCCGAACCGCAGAGCCGGGGCTGCCGGGCCCCAGCCCAGCCCCCTGCGGCGCCTACGCTCCGCCCCCTGACAGGCAGCAGCCAATGAGCGACTCCTGCCGCCGGCCTTTAAGAACCGCGCGCACTCTCCCTGCAGCGGACGCGGCCGGCCTAGCACTCCACCGGTGTTTCCATGGAGACCGAGGCCGGGCCCGCGCGGCCTCGCGGCGTTGCCATGGAGACAACTCCCGGGCTGGGGCTCCGCAGCCCCGGCTCACCGCTGGCTCAGAACCCCGTCGAGCCGCTGTGCGAGACCGGAACCGCGGTGGCGGCGGCAGCACGCTGGGACCTGCGAAAACATTCTTTGCTCATCGTGATCGGCGATATCGGTACAGAGAGTCAGCTGAGGGCCGTGCGGGCCCACCTTGAACAAGGTGAGCCGCCGTCCCGTCTGTGCTTCGGGCACCTCCATCCCGGGCTTCTCCGCCATCTGCATTCACCCTCCCTCCCCCACCCCAAGGTGCAATCTGCACCCTCCATCCCTAGTGTGCACTCCCTGGAATCTAAGCCCCGTCACTTGCGTCTTCCATGCCCTGTGTTCGTAAGCTCCCGAGCTGCTAACATCTCGCTTCCCCGTTCTTCCCGAATCCCCGGAGTGTTCCGCAGTCTCCCTGAGCTGGAGGAACTCTGTGCCGCCCCTGGGCCCCCTCTGGCCACACCCCTCTCCCGCAATCTTGGGCCCGATGTCCTGGAAGTCTTCAGGATTTCCCAGAGAATCAGTGTCCCTACCTTACAGCTTCTTCTTTATAGAGTCCCTGAACCCGCACTAGGTGCTTTCTGAAAGCCACGAACAAATCTCAAATCCCTGACTGCGGGCGGCCAACCCGAGAGAATGACCTTCGTGGCTCGGGGCTCCTCGTGCGCGCCTCCCTCCGCAGTTGCCGAGCCTGTGGCGCAGTGCTGCGGAGACACCTGCGGGGGGAAGCCAGCCCCGGAGGGGTGGAGGCAAGGAGGGGGCCATAGGAGAATCTGCAAGCCCGCTCGGCCGTAAGAATCTGGTGGGCAGAGGCCCTTGGGTGTCACCTTTAAGACAACTGGGCAACCTTACAAGAAAATTCCTATCTACAGATTCAAGAATGACGGGGGTTTAGTCTCAACTCTGCCCTCCACTCTTTGGCTGGGGCCAAGCCCAGAAAAGGGGCAGTTGGGAGTCATTCCCAGGTGCTAGCCACCTTCTTAGAGCTTCCAGGGAGTCTTGATCATGGCAGCTGTCATGTTTGAGTCCCGCCCCACCCCTGCCTTGTCTATCACCCTCGTTGTTTCTTTTTCTTTCACAGGGATTCTCTCCTGGAACATTGACTTATCCTCCTTTGACTTGAACCAACAGTTGAGACTCTTCATTACCCGGCACCTAGCTCACTTCTCCTCAGAGGTCAAAGGTTAGGACTAGTGTCATTTGTGTCAGAGGTCCAGTCTCCCTGGCAGACCTGGCCCTGTGGGATGTTGGGGTGGGGGGCAGGGAGGGACTCCTGAGGGGAACATGGCCATAGAGCCATCAGCTATCCATGGGACACTTTGCAGACAGTTGGTAAGATGGGGCGGGAGTCAGGAGGATGTAATTTCTCCGTGAGAAGAGTGTGGTTTGTGGACAGGCACGGAGGGAATGAGCTGTTCCTCTTGAGTGATCCATCATTTCCCATGCAAAATCTCGCTCTCTTCCTTTTCTGCATATCCCAGCCTCCTTCCCTCCCCTTACAGAGAACCCCAGAGCTCCCATCGCTTCCCCAGACTTCTAGCATTCTCCCTCCGGCTGCACAGCCTGCCTTCCGGGTGTCAGGTCTCTGCTTCTTCCACTGGTTCAGTCAGCAGGTCTCCAGAGCAGAGCAGAGTCCTGGTGCCAAAGGCTGATGAGCATCATCAAATCTAGGATGGACGAAGCAGCTCCTGGAGGGTTTTTTTTTTTTTTAAGATTTATTTATTTATTTAAAAGGCAGAGTGACAGAGAGGGAGGGAGGTGGAGAGAGAGAGAGAGAGAGATCTGTCTGCTGGTTCACTCTCTAAATGGCAATGTCCCCACCTGGGGCCTGGGCCAGGAACTCCATCCCCCACCCTCCATTCCCCCACACCCCCATCTCTCCACCCATGGTGCCACAACAGTGGCCCTCCTGGAGTTATTGCAGTCTAGTTGCAGTCTGAGTAGTTCCGTCCAGAGGTCAAAACTCACGGAATGCAGTTTCCCATTCTGCTGGGTGGGATACATGCATTAGAGATTTGGGAAAATCAGCTTTTTTTTTTTTTTTCTTTTTTTTTTTTGACAGGCAGGGTGGACAGTGAGAGAGAGACAGAGAGAAAGGTCTTCCTTTGCCGTTGGTTCACCCTCCAATGGCCGCTGGGGCCAGCGCACCATGCTGATCTGAAGCCAGGAGCCAGGTGCTTCTCCTGGTCTCCCATGCAGGTGCAGGGCCCAAGGACTTGGGCCATCCTCCACTGCACTCCCGGGCCACAGCAGAGAGCCAGACTGCAGAGAGCCGGACTGGAAGAGGGGCAACCAGGACAGAATCTGGCGCCCCGACCAGGACTAGAACCCGGTGTGCCGGCGCCACAAGGCGGAGGATTAGCCTGTTGAGCCGTGGCGCCGGCCGGAAAATCAGCTTTTAAAGACTACCATTCCATGATAGATATCTGAAGAGAAACTGCAGAGAGCCCTACACCCCATAATAAGTTTCAGACATCTGGTCATGTGTAAATGTTGACACACCAATCCATGCAGCATGGTGGAGTATAAAATCCATGCAGCTCAACAGCCACCACCACGGAAGAACTGAATTCATATCTTGAACAGATAATTCTGCTTTCCACTAGACAGTCATCTCTCTTGACTGTCAGACCTTGGGTCATTTCCTGGTGCCTGACGACTCTAGAGACGCTTCTGGGAAGCTGGGGAAAGCAAGGTTAATGTGATGGAAGCTCCAGTGTCCTAAGAATACGTGCAGCAATTTGAAAAATGCGACCCTTGCATCCCCCTGAGGTGTCTGGCTCCCCTAAACCTAGCCACCCTTGACTGCCTTCCGTTGAGAATTACTCCTGTCACGGCTTCCTCCACTGTCCCTGATGATCGAAAACCACAGGTTTGTCCCTTAGTGCACCTAGGAGCCTGGGTGCAAAGCTGGGTAAGATAATGAGGTTCATGAATGGACTGAAGTTTGAGGGTGATCTGCTGATGTTGATAGTTCACACTGAATTCTCTAACCTTGTCCTTTTGGCCATAGAGACTTGAGAGTAGGCAGTTTTCTAGAATGATGTAAGAAAGGAACAGAACTTAAACCAAAGTTCTTAGCCATCCTTCAGATGCAGATGAAGGGATCCTTGGGAGCTGCACAGTGACTCTTAGGCACTTCTCAGAAACCAGCGCTGATGGATAAGCACCTCCAGTCCACCTGGGTCACAGAGTCTTGCTGTGCCGTCCTCAAGGGGCTTGGGGCCATCTGCACGAGAGAAGGACTTACTTTCGTACACTGAAGTTTGGTGGGTTTAGATGTTTTCATGGTGACCTGTCTGTGTCCCTGAAGAATAGTGGAGAATTTCCTGGAAAAACCCACACAGCTCAAGACAGCCACAGCCCCACCCCTGCTGGCTCCTCTTTCAGCTGTCCCCACAAACAACAGTCAGCCCCGAGCAGCTGCAGACACTGCCCCTCCCTTTAGCGTCCTGGTAGCAAGGAGGCAAAGGGCACCAGGCGGCGGGGAGGGACTCAGGGGCATGTGCTAGTGCCTTACATTTTGACCCTTTCTGTCCACCCCTCAGGCTGGGCCACCATCCCTATCACCTGTCCTCAAGCCCTGGGGCCCAAATGCCAAGAAAGGGGATAGAAATGTATCCTACACAGACAGGAAAAGTGCAATTATTCTTGGCTAGCGCCACCTCCACATTCACCCGCCCACACACAGAAAAGGTACTGGACCCTCTAAAGAAGTGACCCAGCTCCTTCTAGTGGTCAAGTCTGGTAAAAATGTTCAAAAGTGGCTTCTACCAGGTAGTTTCCAATAGTAACTTGGGAGCCTTCCTTTGTAACCCCTGCAAAAGATGTGGAGCATCTGAGCATTCCAGCGCAAACCCAGAAGCAATTAGGACAGTGTTTGAAAACTGAGATTCAGTGACATTCTGATAGTTCTACTAGGAAGAGGAGGGGACTTCCTAATTCATAACTGATATTGTAAGACTGAAAAACCCAGGCTGAGGGACTGATCTGAGGCCTTCTGACTCCATTACCACTGATATGCTCAGGAAATAATTGCTCTTTCCACCAGGATGAAAGCCATCCTGAGTCAATACAGCAGCTCCTTCCTCTGCAGCTGGGGTCCACAACGCTGTCTGAAATAGGGAAGCAAGAACACAAGTAGATCTTCCAGTTGCATCCTGCAGGCACCTCTAGTTTGGGGGTTATTTGGGTGCTAGGGGTACCCAAGAGTTGATTTTGATCTGTGATTCTGACTTAGGATTTCCCTAACCATCCAGGTGACCTCTCAGAAATCTTCCATCAAAGGGAGAGCCTGTCAGGGGCTGTGGTACCTTGCAGGTTTAGTAATCTAGGAAGGAGGAAGCCTTTGTCATCTTTTGTGCCATTCCATCCTCAGCACTGGAGGCTGACATGCATATCACTCTCGGGCTATCTTTCAGGAAGCAAGCTCTTCCAGAGGTTGTTGTTAAGTCGCTCCAAGGCCTCAATTCCAGGACTTCTGATCTCACTTTGCATCTCTCTCTCTCTCTCCTCGCTGGCATCTCACCATTCCATTGCAGTAGAACCTCAGAACACAGCAGTGAGGCTGTTTGCAGTGGGTGGCTGCTCAGAGGGTGAGGGCTGGAGGAAAACTCCACAGTGAGCTGGAACCCTGCCCCAGGGTGTGGCCCTTGCAGACGGCAGCTGTGAACAAGGATGGGCTCTGCATTGGGCTAGGAAATGCTATTTGGCTTGTTCTCAAGCTAAATGACTCGAGAGCCCTAGAAAGGCGGCAGAAAAGAGACAGAAAACTCTCTCTATTGGGGTGGGAAGAAATCAGGGCTATGAAGTTGCAAAAGGAAGGTCTCTTTTTGTGGTGCTCAGAACTCAGCCTGGTTTGCATTGTAGACCTCTGCAGATGGCCACTTTTATCCAAATGGGCCTACTGCTGTGTTGCTGCTTTGCATCCCGGATCTGAGGAAGGATTCCTCCCCCTCTGCACCCCCCCAAGAGTACTGGTGACTCAGCTCCTCTGGCTGCAGTTAAGGGGGGGATGGAGGATGCTGAGAGCAGAGACTATTTTGGCTTCTCTGACCTACAGAGGCAGATCTTGGCAGCCTGGGGTGAGGGTGGGGCCAGTGCCTGGGTGTGAGTGGGTGGCTGTGACTGTGAGGAAGGCCTTAGAAGCTGGCCTGGACCAGGGAGGACTGATGAGAGGAAGGCTGGGGGTGTGAGAGTGAGATCGTGAGCATCCCCACGAGGAAGTGTCAGAGCTCCCCAGATCCTTCCTTGAGTCTGGAGAGCACTTCACTAAATCTGAGACGGAGGTAGAGAGTAAGGAAAACCGGGTCAACTTTAGAAGCATCGCGATAATATGAAACAGAGCAGCAAAAAAGTATAGAAAGGTAGAGAGACAAGGGGCCCGAGCATCCTCCAAGATCATTAAGAAGACTTTGTTTAATCCAGAGAGTGCTTTACATTTAATAATTGGCCTACAGTAAAAAAATAAACAAACCCACCTTGCTTGGGGCTGGGGCCCTGATAATCCTCCTGGGCCCTTGTTAACTCCTTCACTGAAAGCCAGAAAACTCCCTGGCCTTCCAGTGACTGCCTCTTCCAGCCAATGACTCAAGAATCCCAGGGATCCGTGCCTTTGCCTTTGCGGTTACTGGGCTGTGCTGCAGTGGGACAAACTTATAAGCAGCTCCCCGGGTCCCTGTGCCCCACCCCAGATCCACTCCAAAATTTCAAACTACCCTCCAGCCCTAAAATGAGACTCACTTCTGCCCTTCCCTGTTTCCTGTAGCTGTTGTTCTAAAGCGGGCCTATCCCCAGCTCTCCTTGCAAGCAGCGCCCCAACCCCTACCTCCTGTTTTCAAGCCCCCAGCCTCTTTGTCTCTGGCTCCTAGTGGGACTGAAGGTCACCCCCTGGATGCATCTGAGGGTAGAGGCAGCAGATGGTTTCTAAGAAGGGGGAGGGCCAGAGTGGCCCACGCCTCCGGTCGGTCCCCCGGCTCTGGCCTTTTGCTGATGCTGAGAGTCTTTCTTCACTAAGTGGGTTAGGGGACAAGGGTCCTGTGGGCCACAGGTGATGGCCTTGGCTCTCCTGAAGCTGCCAGACAACCCCTCAGGCCCCTAGAGCCACTCAGAGCTCTAAGTCCTGATGCTGTGAAGGCAAAGAAACAGTTAAGTCTCCAGTGCCTCGTCATGGACCAGCCCCTCTTCCCCGCCCTGGCGCCGCCCTCTCCATCCAGCACCCCCCACCACCAACTCCCACCCCAAGTGCTGCAGACGCTTCCCTGAAGCTGCCGGCTGAGGCCGGAGCCGCCGCCTCCATGAGGGGCTCTCTCCCACGCCGCAGGGTAAGACCCGAATCTAGGGGCTCAGCCTGCCTGGGGAGGTGGGATGAGGGTAATGGGGGGGGGGGGCTGATGCCTCTTCTGGGGCCTCTGGAAGCAGTCCAGTGGCGTGGGCAGGCTTGGAGGGAGCAGGAGGGAAGAGGAACCGTGCTGGCGGAGGGGCCAGCCGGGATTTGGATCCAGGTGGAGGCCAGCGGGGGCTGTGACAGTTCACTTCCCAGCTGGCTGGGGGTGGGAGACTGCAGCCCAGGGCGGCTGCAGAGGGTGGTGCTGCAGGCTCTGCCTGGTGGCCCCGGGCGCCAGAGGAGTTTGGAGGCGATGTCTTTGGCCAGAGGCTGGAGAATCCGAGAGAAAGGGAGATGTTAAGGGAACGCGCCTGGCGGGAGGGTCCTTGGGTGTGGGTTTCGGACTGCTCAGCTGCTCCTAGGCTGGGGGGTGAGCCGGCCGCCGCCAGTTTTTGCCAAGTAAGGGAAGCTAGGGGACACTGTGGAAAAGGGTCGTTCAGACGTGGCATGTGCGTCCTCACAGACCAGCCGGTTCTCAGTGGGTTTCCCCAACCCGTTTTCTGCAGGCAGCTTGAGCCTGGGGCTCTAAGCCCCCCTTCCTGGCCCCCTGAGGTCCCTCCGGAGATTGGGAACGCTCCCGGCCAGCAGCTGCCCCGCATTCCCTGCGCTGTCAACCCCACAGGTTCCCAGCCTCAACCCCACCCCCACCTCCTCTCCATTCTTTTCGCAAGATGGGGGCTCTAGAACAGAGAAGCCAGTTTCTTCTCCTTCTCGGCAAACCCCCCTACCCCCACCGCCACCCCCCTCACAGAGGCAGCCAAGAAAATGACTTGTCATGCTGGGGTGGGGGTGGGGGCGGAGCCGGCGCCGAGCTCAGCGCGCACACTCACACACACTCACACACTGCGGCAAACTGCAGCTGCCGGCCCCCCCAACCCCCACCGCCTCACTGCGGAGACACCTGCCCTCCCTGGGCCTGCCCAGCCCCGCGCCCCTGCCCCTTTCCCTGGAAAATGGAAAACTCAGGCAGTTCCCTTTACTGGGCAGGCTAGGGGAGCCGGAGAGAGAAACAGGGCTTTCTCCCAGGCCTGCAAAAGACATAAACCATGTAGCTGCAAGTCAGAACCACTCCCTAGCACAGGGCTGGGGATGGGGTCTGATGTTGGGATGTGAGCTGGGCTCAGAGAAGTCTGAAGTCTGTGATTATAAAGCCGGGCTGGGGGAGAAGCGGGTGTCAGGAACCAAGTCGGTGTGTACTATAGATATTCCTTGGAACTTTCCTAGCTCAAATGTGTGACCTTGTTTGTGAAGGGGGAGCTTCTGCCCTTCTAAATCTGAACCATTTCGTGCTGGCGGCTGCCAGGACCTTGGTGTCCCTTACCTGCCCAAGCCCCGCCCCTGCCTGCCTCTGAGGAGTTCTCGTCCTCTGCACTGACCCCGGAGGTTCCCTCCGTTTCCTAGTTATTAGATGAGAGCGAACCCCTAAGCTCCTCTGAGGCCCAGCTCACCCCGGTACAGAGTTGGGCGTCTGACACCGGCCACAGTTCATTTCCCCCGCAGCTGCGTCTGCAGCCCTGTGCTGCCAGTTCTGCCTGATGCTGGCACGGTGGCTCTTCCCCCCCCCGTGTAACAGCCCCCGGAGAGAAGAGAGAGCAGAGAGCGGGGTCACAGAAAGATGGTCTAGGGCACAGATGATGAGCCCTCCCACCAGGATCCTCCAGAGAGCCCCCTCCCTGGGCCACCTATGGGACTGCTGTTGTGCAGGTGATGGCTGGCGGAGGGGGAGGAAGGGCAGGAGCAGGGGCTGGCCGCATCCTTCTGACTCTTCTGTCTGACCTGCTTTTGTGCTAAGTTGCTTGGTGTTTCATGTGGGTCTGGAGAAGGAAGCAGAGAGGGGATTTAGGGAGTCTTTTTGCACAGATTGGGGGAAACTCTGAACCTCTCCTTCCTTATTTACCTGTTTCTTGTTGTGAACACCTCACTCTCCATCTCCACGGTAGAAGGTACATAGGTGAGAAGAGAAACTGTTAGTCCGGGAGGGATTGTAGGGTAGTAAGCCTGGGGACGTGGGGGAGCGGTGGGACAGGGAGCTGGGAACAGAGTGACTGCGCGCGTGTGAGTGCAGACTGGGCCTCGGAGGAACCAGAGACCACAGCAGGAAGTTACAGTGCTGTGTCCACTCTTTGGACTGCTAACCCCCAAGGACTTAGATAACACAGGCGTCTCTGAATCCTCTGGAACAGGAGTTCTGGCCTTGAGCGGGGGATTGGCGAGGAGGATGTGTAGTCTGCAGACGCCGAGGTTCCCAGCTCCTGGTTTTCAGATGTTCTTGCGGCCAGGAAGCCCAGGGCAGAGGCCGGGGAGGAGGGAGCTGAGCGAGGCGCATCTCCCAGGAGCCCTCTCTCCAGCTGAGCTGCCCATCCCCAGGCAGCACCAGGAACTCAGGGCTCTGGAGGGACAAAGGCTTCTTGTCAACAGGGCAGTCTGAGGGGGGCGTTCCAGGCGAAGGGATGGGGGCATGGGCAGCAGAGGCTGCGGCCAATGAAAGGGGAGAGACGACAGCCAGTGTGGGACCGGGGAACCCAGAAAGGGAAGGGCTGGAGGGCCCGGCGCCCGCACCTCACTCAGCAGTGTCCCAGGCAGCAGGATCTGAGGGTGGCCAGGGCCTTCCTTCCCCTCAGCCCCATTTTCTTTCCTGCCCCACACAACAGATGCCTCTGCCTTTTAGTCTCCGGCTGCTCTCTTCACATTTCTTCCTCTCTCTCCCTCAGGCCAGAGGACCCTCTGCCACCAGAGTGAGATCCTAGAGACTGTGATCCTGGTGAACCCCAGCGCAGACAGCATCAGCTCTGAGGTGAGCCCAGGGCCTGTGCCTTGCCAAGGGGCCACCACCGGGGCTGTGAGCCGCCCTTGCCTGTGCTCACTTCAAGGCCAAGAGTTCCTCCCTCTGCCATCTGAGCTGACTTCCGACGCCTGGCTTCCATGGAGGTGTTACAGGGGACACTGCTGGCAAACATGTCCAGGCAGGACTGAGCACGGGACCAGGCAAATTCAATGTGTTTTCCTGGGTTCCGCACATCTGTGACCATTCGTGTCCCTCCTTCCACCCAGGTTCGCCATTTTCTCAGCAGCCCATCGGCTCACAAGCTACTGATCTTGAGTGGGCAAAGCTTAGAGCCTGGGGGAGACCTCATCCTGCAGAGCGGCACCTACTCCTACCAAGACTTCGCCCAGGTCCTACATAACCCGGAGGTAAGCTCCACACCCAAGTGTCTATGGGGAAGCGGCTGTGGGGCAGGCCCCGAGCTGTGGGGAGGGACCCAAGGAAGGGTGGGTCTCATTCTGCTTGATCGTCAGGGGCCCCTGGAGAAAGGTGAAGATCAGGGACCGAGTCGGAGTCAGGCTGACAACCCAGTGACCTGATCAGGCTTCTGTCTCCATTCCTCCAGATTGCTCAGTTGCTCAGCAATAGAGACCCTGGGATCCAGGCCTGCCTCACCGTGTCCTGCTTAGGGGAGGGTGATTGGAGCCATCTGGGACTATCCAGTTCCCAAGAGACCCTGCACCTCCGGCTCAACCCTGAGCCCAGGCTGCCCGCCATGGACGGCGTGGCTGAGTTCTCTGAGTACGTCTCTGAGACCGTGGACGTGCCGTCCCCTTTCGACCTGCTAGAGCCCCCCACCTCAGGGGGCTTCCTCAAGCTCTCCAAGCCTTGCTGCTACATCTTCCCTGGTGGCCGCGGGGACTCAGCCCTCTTCGCTGTCAATGGGTTCAACATCCTGGTGGACGGGGGCTCCGATCGCAAGTCCTGCTTCTGGAAGCTGGTGCGGCACCTGGACCGAATCGACTCGGTGCTACTCACCCACATCGGGGCAGACAACCTGCCGGGCATCAATGGCCTCCTGCAGCGCAAAGTGGCAGAGCTGGAGGAGGAGCAGTCGCAGGGCTCGAGCAGCTACAGCGACTGGGTGAAGAACCTCATCTCGCCCGAGCTCGGCGTCGTCTTCTTCAACGTGCCCGATAAGCTGCGGCTGCCGGATGCCTCCCGCAAGGCCAAGCGCAGCATCGAGGAGGCCTGCCTCACACTGCAGCACCTACACCGCCTGGGCATCCAGGCCGAGCCTCTGTACCGTGTGGTCAGCAACACCATCGAGCCACTGACCCTCTTCCACAAAATGGGCGTGGGCCGGCTGGACATGTATGTCCTCAACCCCGTTAAGGACAGCAAGGAGATGCAGTTCCTCATGCAAAAGTGGGCAGGCAACAGCAAAGCCAAGACGGGCATCGTGCTGGCCAACGGGAAGGAGGCTGAGATCTCGGTGCCCTACCTGACCTCCATCACGGCTCTGGTGGTCTGGCTACCAGCCAACCCCACCGAGAAGATCGTGCGAGTGCTTTTTCCAGGCAACGCTCCCCAGAACAAGATCCTGGAGGGCCTGGAAAAGCTCCGGCATCTGGACTTCCTGCGCTACCCTGTGGCCACCCAGAAGGACCTGGCCTCTGGGGCTGTGCCTGCCAACCTGAAACCCAGCAAAATCAAACAGCGGGCTGACAGCAAGGAGAGCCTCAAAGCCGCCACCAAAACAGCCGTGAGCAAGCTGGCCAAGCGGGAGGAGGTGGTAGAAGAGGGAGCCAAGGAGGCCCGCTCGGAGATGGCCAAAGAGGTAGCCAAGACTGAGAAGAAGGCCAAAGAGCCCACCGAGAAGCCCCCAGAGAAGCCTGCCAAGCCCGAGAGGGTGAAGACGGAGTCCAGCGAGGCTCTGAAGGCGGAGAAGCGGAAGCTGATCAAGGACAAGGTCGGGAAGAAGCACCTCAAAGAGAAGATTTCGAAGCTGGACGAGAAAAAGGACAAGGAGAAAAAAGAGATCAAGAAGGAGAGGAAGGAGCTCAAGAAGGATGAAGGAAGGAAGGAGGAGAAGAGGAAAGACACCAAACCCGAGGCCAAGAAGATTTCTAAGCCAGACCTGAAGCCCTTCACCCCCGAGGTACGGAAGACCCTCTTCAAAGCCAAGGCCCCTGCAAGAGTGAAGCTGGACAAGAGCCGGGCTGCCCGTGGGGAGAAGGAGCCGCCTTCTGAGCCCCGGACGCCCCCGGCCCAGAAGGCGGCTGCGCCACTCCCGTCAGTCGCCGGGCACCGGGAGCTGGCCTTGTCCTCACCAGAGGACCTCACCCAGGACTTTGAGGACCTGAAAAGGGAGGAGAGGGCTTTGCTGGCCGAACAGAGGGACACAGGACTAGGAGAGAAACCACTGCCTATGGATTCTACACAGGAGGGGCCCCCCAGCCTGGCTCCCCAGGGAACACAGCCCTCTGTCCCTGGGCGGGAACCAGAAGAGCGTGTGACGGAAAAGGAAGCTGTCCCAGAAATCCCTGGGGAACAAGGCAGCAAGGACCAAGGCCCGGACTCTGGGGCAGAGACAGAGGAAGAGAAAGAAACCTGTGAGGAGAAGCAGCAGCAGGAAGCAGAGAGACTCCCAGACAGACCAGAAGCCAGAGAGGAGAGTGAGCCCGAGCTGAAGGAGGACGTGATCGAGAAAGCCGAGGTAGAAGAAATGGAGGAGGCACGGCCGTCAGACGAGGAGGAGGAGGAGGAGACGAAGGCTGAGGGTCTGTACCAAAAGCATATGCAGGAAGCCTTCAAGGTGACTGCCAGGGACAGAGAGGCTCTTGAGGGCCGGGAACTGGGGCCCCAGGCTAAGGTCCCCGAGAAGGAGACCGCATCATTCCTAAGCAGCCTGGCCACCCCTGCGGGAGCCACTGAACATGTCTCCTACATCCAGGATGAGACGATCCCTGGCTACTCGGAGACAGAGCAGACCATCTCCGATGAGGAGATCCACGACGAGCCCGAGGAGCGCCCGGCTCCACCCAGATTCCCTCCAAGTACCTTTGACCTCCCTGGGCCTGAAGGTGCTGGCCCCTTTGAAGCCGGCCAGCCTGCAGACAGTGCTGTTCCTGTCACCTCCAGCAAAGGCTATGGGGCGCCGGAGACTGAACTCCCCTACCCCACCAACCTGGTGGCCGCGCCACTGGCTGAAGAGGAACACGTGTCCTCGGCCACCTCAATCACGGAGTGTGACAAGCTCTCTTCCTTTGCCACATCAGTGGCTGAGGACCAGTCTGTGGCCTCGCTCACAGCTCCTCAGACGGAGGAGACAGGCAAAAGCTCCCTGCTGCTCGACACGGTCACGAGTATCCCCTCCTCCCGCACCGAGGCCACCCAGGGCTTAGACTACGTGCCGTCGGCTGGCACCATCTCACCCACCTCCTCGCTGGAGGAAGACAAAGGCTTCAAATCACCACCCTGTGAGGAATTCTCTGTGGCTGGGGAGTCGGAGAAGAGAGGAGAGGGGGTGGGGAGAGCATTGCCTGGGGAGAGAGCTGTGGGAGAGGAAGAAGAGGAGCCAGCAAATGCAGAGGTTTCTGAGAAACTTCACCAGCAGTATGGCTCCCCGATGTTTGGGGCCCCTGGGCATGCCCTACATCCAGGGGAACCAGCCCAGGGAGAGGTGGAGGAGCGGTGCCTCAGTCCGGATGACAGCACAGTGAAGATGGCCTCTCCGCCACCATCCGGCCCACCCAGTGCTACCCACACACCCTTTCATCAGTCCCCCGTGGAAGAAAAGTCGGAGCCCCAAGACTTTCAGGAAGAAGACTCCTGGGGAGGCACAAAACACACACCCGGTATGGACACGGAAGATGCTGCAAAGGAGACAGTCAGGCCAGGGCCTGAAGAGGGCACCCTAGAGAAGCAGGGGGAGAGGCCTGTTCCCAGGAGCCCCCAGGCCCAGATGGCACCTGTCGATATTCCAGGGGGACATGCAGGCCGCACCAGTCCATTGTTGCCAGTACAGGACGGAGCAATAGTCTTCGAGACCACAGAGGCAGGAGAGCCCACAGGCCCAGTTCTAGCAACAGAAACCCTTCCCAGAGATTTGAAGCCGTCGCTTCAAGAACCTGGTGAACCTCAGAAGGAGGAGGTACCCCAATTTCCTGGCCAGAGCCTCTCTCCTGAAGATGCAGAGTCCCTCTCTGTCCTCAGTGTGGTCTCCCCAGACACTGCCAACCAAGAGCCCACTCCCAGGTCTCCCTCTGGCCTACACAGAGACTTTTGGCCAGCGGCTTCTCCACAAGACACCCAGTCACTTTCTCTTTCCGAGGAGAGTCCCAGCAAGGAGACCTCTCTGGATATCTCTTCTAAGCAGTTCTCCCCAGAAAGCCTCGGAACCCTCCAGTTTGGGGAACTAAGTCTTGGAAAGGAGGAAAGGGGGCCTCTGATGCAGGCTGAAGACACTGCTCACCACCCGGCTCCTGTTTCTCTCCCAGAGCCTCATGCAGCCACATTGTCACCTCCCAGAGATGAGACCACTGGCTACTCCACACAGGGAGACATCATGTATGAGAGCCCTGATAGAAGATCACCTGCCAGCTCCTTCTCTCATCCTACACTGTCAGGTGAGGAGAAGCACTCACCTGGCGTGGTCACAAGCCCTGGCGAACATATTATGACACCTGATAGCTCCATCACCAAGAGTCCAGAGTCTCTGCCAAGCCCTGCCATGGAGGACATTGTCATGGAGTGGGAAGGGAAAGTTCCACGGTTGAAAGATGGAACCCCCGAGGAGAAGGACAGGGAACCCGAACAAAAGGATGAAGTCGTACAGCAGAAGGACAAAACCCTGCAACAGAAGGATACTGCTGTAGAGCAGGGCACAGCCATCTGTCAGAAAGATGAGGCTCTGAGAGCAGGGGACGAGGCTGTGGAGCAGCAGGGTAAGGCTTTAGAACAAAAAGGCAAAGACATAGACCAGAAGGATGTGTCCCCAGAACAGAAGAGCAAGGCCCCAGAAGTGAAAGATAAAGACTCAGAACAAAAAGACAAGATCTTGGAAATGAAAGACAAAGATGCGGAACCAAAAGACAAGGCCCAGGAAGTGAAAGACAAAGACTCGGAACAAAAAGACAAGATCCCGGAAGTGAAAGACAAAGACTTGGAACAAAAAGACAAGACCCCAGAAGTGAAAGACAAGATCCCAGAAGACAAAGATGATGCCTTAGAACAAAAGGGCCCACCCCTGGAACAGAAGGACAAAGACTTAGAACAAAAAGACAAGGTTCTGGAACACAAGGAGAAGACCCCAGAAGAGAAAGACAAAGTCTTAGGACAAAAAGTCCAAGACTTTGAACATAAAGACACAGCTCCAGAGGACAAGGTTCTGGAACCTAAGGGCAAGACATCAGAACAGACAGACACAGCCCCTGAGCAGAAAGACAGGGCCCAGGCACAGAGAGAGAAGGCCTTAGAAGAAAAGGATCAGCCTTTGGAGCAAAAATACTGGGCTTTGGGAAAGAAGGATGAGGCCCTGGAGCAAAGTAACACGGCTGCCGAACAGAAAGACAAGGCTTCAGGAGAGGACAAAACCCAAGAGGATAAGACCATGAAAGCAAAAGAGATCCTAGGGCAGATGTCCCCGACAAAGGCCCAGGCTGCAGGAGAGAAGGAAGAGACGGTGCTGGGGCAGACCAAAGCTCTGGGGCTGGAAGAAAGCCCAGTGCAGCAAGGCAAGGCCCACGAGCAGGAAGAGAAGTCCTGGAAGGAACAGGCTGTGGTCCAGGAGTGGCGAGAAACATCTCCAGCCAGAGCAGAGCCAGCTGGAGAGCTGCAGGAGCCTGCCCGGGCCTGGGGCGACGCATCTCCGGAGCAGGAGGTCAGGTACTGGAGGGGCCGAGAGGACGGGGCCCTGGAACAGGACATGTACTGGAGGGAACTGAGCTCCGAGCGGAAGGTCTGGTTCCCTCACGAGCTGGATGGCCAGGGGGCTCGTCCACGCTACCCTGAGGAACGGGAGAGCACTTTCCTGGACGAGGGCCCGGATGGTGAGCAACAGGTATCACCCCTGGAGCGCACCCCCTGCAGCCCCTGGACCTCAGACTTCAAGGATTTCCAGGAGCCCTTCCCGCGGAAGGGCGCGGAGGTGGAGCGCTGGCTCGCTGAGTCACCAGTCGAGCTGCCACCAGAGGAAGAGGACAAGCTGACCCGCTCTCCCTTTGAGATCATCTCCCCTCCAACCTCCCCACCTGAGATGGCCGGACTGAGGCTTCCTCCGGCACCAGGGCAAGAGAGCCCTAGCCCAGAGCCTAAGCCCATGCCACCCATGAGGAATGAACCCAGCACCCCTTCATGGCTGGCTGACATCCCACCGTGGGTGCCCAAGGACAGACCCCTGCCCCCTGCCCCCCTTTCCCCAGCTCCAGCTCCCCCCACTCCTGCCCCAGAGTCACACCCTCCTGCGCCCTTCTCCTGGGGCACAGCTGAGTATGACAGTGTGGTGGCGGCAGTGCAGGAGGGGGCAGCCGAGCTGGAAGGTGGCCCGTACTCCCCACTGGGGAAGGACTACCGAAAGGCTGAAGGGGAAAGGGAAGGAGGTGGGGCTGAGGCTCCCGACAGCAGCCTCCGCGGCCCCGAGGCTTCAGAGGCTGGAGGGAGCCAAGCTACCAGGGAGCCGGAGCAGGCGGAGCCCGAGCAGCGAGAGCCCACTCCGTATCCTGACGAGAGAAGCTTTCAGTACGCAGACATCTATGAGCAGATGATGCTTACCGGGCTTGGCCCTGCGTGCCCCACCAGGGAGCCTCCCCTTGGAGCGGCCGGGGATTGGCCCCCACGCCTCTCAACGAAGGAGGAGGCTGCCGGCCGCGACACGTCTGCAGAGAAGGAGCTCTCGTCTCCCGTCTCGCCCAAGGGCACCCAGTCGGACACGCCAGCCTTCAGCTATGCAGCCCTAGCAGGACCCACTGTGCCCCCACGGCGGGAGCCAGAGCCAGGGCTAAGTGTGGAGCCCAGCCTCAGTCCACCTGCAGTGCCCCCTCGAGCTCCTATCCCTCTGAGCAAAGGCCCAAGCCCCCCTCTTCATGGTAACATCCTGAGCTGCAGCCCGGAGAGGAGGACCCCGTCTCCCAAGGAATCAGCCCGGAGTCCCTGGGATGACAGCCCTAGTGACTCAGAGCTGGAGAAGGGGGCTCGGGAACAGCCGGAGAAAGAGGCCCAGTCCCCAAGTCCCCCTCACCCCACACCTGCAGGGCCCCCCACCTTGTGGCCTGAAACTGAGGCACAGACTAGTGCCTCCTTGGACTCACAGATGGGGCCTGCCCGACCCAACCTGGACTTCCCGGCTTCAGCCTTTGGCTTCTCCTCATTGCAGCCAGCTCCCCCGCAGCTGCCCTCCCCAGCTGAACCCCGCTCCGCTCCCTGCGGCTCCCTTGCCTTCTCTGGGGACCGAGCTCTGGCTCTGGCCCCAGGCCCTCCCACTAGAGCCCGCCACGATGAGTACCTGGAAGTGACCAAGGCCCCCAGCCTGGACTCCTCACTGCCCCAGCTCCCATCACCCAGCTCTCCTGGGGCCCCTCTCCTGTCCAGTCTGCCGCGCCCTGCCTCACCAGCCCTGTCTGAAGGTTCCTCCTCTGAGGCTACCACACCTGTGATTTCAAGTGTGGCCGAGCGTTTCCCTCCAGGCCTGGAGGCTGCAGAACATGGGTCTGGGGCGCTGGCCCCAGGTGTGGAAGCGGCCACCCACAGCCTCTGGGACCTCGCTCCCCTGAGTCCAGCACCCACTGCTTCACTGGACTTGGCCCCAGCTCCGGCTGCAAGCCTGCCAGGAGACATGGATGATGGCACCCTGCCCTGCCGCCTGGAGTGCTTGGGGGCGGCCACCAAGAAGCCAAGCCCCTTCCAGGGTCCCTCTGGGGACTGTGCGGCCAATGGACCAACTGGAACCAGCCCCCAGCCCCCAGGCCCCGCCACAGCCAAGGCGGAGAAAGAGGCTGAGGCGTGCCCTGCCTGGGAACGAGGGGCCTGGCCCGAGGGAGCTGAGAGGAGCTCCCGGCCTGACACGCTGCTTTCTCCTGAGCAGCCGCTGTGTCCTGGAGGGGGCGCTGGTGGCCCGCCCCACAGTCTCTCTCCCGGGGTTGAGGCTGGGCCCCAGGGATGTGCTGCTGAGCCCCGGCCCCACCGCGGGGAGCTCTCCCCATCTTTCCTGAACCCACCTCTGCCCACATGCACAGATGACAGTGACCTCTCGGCTGAGGAAGCCCGGCTGGTAGGAAGAGGGGGGCGGCGCCGGGCAGGGGGGCCAGGGCCCACAGGGGGCCCCTGCCCCGTGACTGACGAGACGCCGCCCACATCAGCTAGTGACTCGGGCTCCTCACAGTCAGATTCCGACGTTCCTCCAGAAACCGAGGAGTGTCCGTCCATCACAGCCGAGGCAGCCCTCGACTCTGACGAGGATGGGGACTTCCTACCTGTGGACAAAGCTGGGGGGGTCAGTGGGGCTCATCATCCCAGGCCTGGCCACGACCCACCCCCTCTCCCCCAGCCAGACCCCCGCCCGGCGCCTCCCCGCCCTGATGTATGCATGGCTGACCCAGAGGGCCTCAGCTCAGAGACTGGGAGAGTAGAGAGGCTACGGGAGAAGGAAAAGGTGCAGGGGCGGGTAGGGCGCAGGGCCCCAGGCAGGGCCAAGCCAGCATCCCCCGCACGCCGCCTGGATCTTCGGGGAAAACGGTCACCCACTCCGGGGAAAGGGCCTACAGACAGAGCCTCTCGGGGCCCACCCCGACCACGCAGCACTCCAAGCCAGGTCACCCCAGCAGAGGAAAAGGACGGACACAGCCCCATGGCCAAAAGCCTAGTCAATGGACTCAAGTCAGGCCCGAGTAAGTAGATCACTAGAGACTGTGGGCTGGGGTGGGCTGTGGGCTGGTCAAAGGCTCCTGTGGTGGTAGAGACGGGAAAGTTGCCAAAAGTGTTTTTTTCCCTTGCAATTTGTCCTGGCTTGTCCCTACAGTGGCCTTAGGTTCCAAGGGCGGCTCCGGCCCCCCTGTGTATGTGGACCTCGCCTATATCCCGAATCACTGCAGTGGCAAGACTGTTGACCTTGACTTCTTCCGTCGAGTGCGTGCATCCTACTATGTGGTCAGTGGCAACGACCCCGCCAATGGCGAGCCAAGCCGAGCTGTGCTGGATGCCTTGCTGGAGGGCAAGGCCCAGTGGGGGGAGAATCTTCAGGTGAGTAGCAAGAGATGCCCAGAAAGTAGCCTGGTCATAGCTCTCCCACAGGCAATAGCGAATACGGTCCCTATTCATGAAAGGACTCGGTCCTTGACACAGGTAGCAAGGCTCCCTCTGAGACCACGGGGTGCCCCTTTCCCCTCACAAACCTTCTCTTCACAGCCTCACACCAGGCATGTCTTGTCTCCCTCCTAGGTGACTCTGATCCCTACTCACGACACAGAGGTGACTCGTGAGTGGTACCAGCAGACCCACGAGCAGCAGCAGCAGCTGAACGTCCTGGTCCTGGCTAGCAGCAGCACTGTGGTCATGCAGGATGAGTCCTTCCCGGCTTGCAAGATTGAGTTCTGAAAGACCCATTGTCCCCTCCCCAAGGATCTGCTCCCCCAGCTCCTTTAGAGAATGGCTACTGCTGAGTCCTTTGGGGTTGAGGGAGCTGGGAGCTGGGGGAGTGGGGCAGACATATCCATTGTGGGGGTTTAGGCTGGGCTAAATGGAAGGGGTTGTCCCTCTCCTGCATCCATTCCTGAGAGCGGTCTCAAAGCCAAAGGTAAGAGGGATAGGATTAGGGGAGGATACAAAATTAGGGTAGGAGGTCATCTGATGCCCGTGAACCCTGGAGTGTTGCCCTCTCCTGGCACTGCCAAATGCTGGTACTAGATGGGGAATGAGGATGGGTCTGAGAGCAGTCTCCTCTATCATGCGGCAAGGTCATAACCCCAACCCCAAGGGACATCTTTATCCCAATCTATTTATTTAGCACCCCAGAAATGGTTTCTATGAGTAATTTATGTGACCTGAGGGTAAGATAACATCAGTGAGGTACCCAGAGCTGCACCCCTTCTTCATATCCCAATCTTCCTACTAGGGTCTGGTTTCTAGGAGGGGCCTGGGGTATTACCGCTGCTACATTGTCCTCCTGCTTCCTTCAGTATCTCAATGTCTCAGTCTAAAACCTGAAGCTCTTTAGACCAACGGACTGGTGAGAGGAGAGGAGCTTCTCTTTCCATCCCTGCTTCATCCCACTCACATCCCAGGGCTGGGCCCAGATCAGGCCTACTGAGCAGCACAAAGGGGCAAGGAGGCCCAGTCCCAGTCCCAGAGTTCTTCCCAGCTCCCTGACCCTGTGAAGTTCCAATTATCCTGACCCCTTCTCATCCCCTGCTTGGCTTCTCTGCATGTGGTCATCTGCTGTGGCCTGGTGTGTAATGGGTTAAAAATAAGCCACTGCTTGACGTCCCAACATCTGAAACCCCAGCGATGTGTGACTCCCGGACATTCCACTGTGCCATCCTGCAGCTGAAATGGGAACGCTGGCTGCCTCTCCAAACCCAGCTCTTGGACAGAGGATTTGGGAGGTGGAGGCCAGGCCAGAGGACTTGGGGAAAATGAGAGGGAGGAAAAATAGAGGGAGAGGCAGCTGAGCTACAGCTTGACTCCTACAGAGCGAAATGAGAACAGGCTGAAAATACTACTCCAGGAGAGGACCTCACCCCAAGCAAGACTGTGAGCAGCCCCGCCAGACTCCTGCTGGACTGAGAAACCTGGATGCTGATAGTCATCTGGGCTCGCCTTCTCTGCCAAACGACTGGGAAACCAAAATGAGCCCACCTGTGTTCTTCCTAGCTCCCCCTCTTCCCGTGCTGCTGTGCTGTGCTCCTCCCCACACTTCCCTGCTAGAGTTCCCAGCTGCTGTAATGGAGCCGCCTCCAACGTAACAATAAATCAAGTTCATTGCAGACGGTGTAGCCCTGCTTTGGTTTTTTCCGACCACATATTTCTTAGTTGCTGGGCCATGGCTTCCATCTCTGTTTCAACCAGCATTGTCTTTCACCCTGAAAGCTTCTTCTGATTACTGGAAGCAGTTCCAGGACCCAAGAGAGGTAGAATCAGGGTGGAAGAACAGCGAAAAAGATGGGAGTCAGCTTAATTTCTGAGTATGGATGAGAACGCCTGAGTATGAGGCACAAAGAGCCTAGAGTGAGCACATCCATTTGGTTTGAGGGAGGGGAAAAGGGGAGGGGACATTCTGGGAATGAGATCTGCATTCCAAGGGGTCCAGAGCTGAGGACCAAATAACCAGGTTCTGATACCCTAGAGAGGGGAATACCAAAGAGATAGAGTTGAGGGCCCCTAACAGATCGAGTTTACTGAGGCTGGAAACACCTCTCAATGTGTAGTCATGATTTCCATGGAGTAAAGGTTAGATCTCCCCCTTTTGGTAAAACCCTTGATAGTCCTGGGTATGTCAGGAGTGGCCAGGGATGTGTATATATGGGGAGGGAGATACTCTTAACCTCACCATGTTCTGGGTTCTTCCAATGTAAAGATGTCAATAAGTACAGAAAGGACATAGCCTTTGTATCAACGCCATTCACTCCAAAGCAGCAGAATGAAAAATCAAGAGGGTGATTCCAGAGACCCAGTGAAGCACTCAGTGCTCTTCCATCCCCACCCTCTCCTCCATGCTCTCATCATTAAGGGGAAGGTGAGCTGACTGCTATAGAGGCCCTCTGGGATGCCAGATCTCTATATTTTTAAAGTCCATTCCTGATAAACTATTAATGGTTTATGACTAATCCAGATTGTCACACATGACTCAGAGTCATGTTCACTCACAAGGACATCACCCTCATCACCACCATCACCACCACCATTTTCATAACTTTGTATTTATTGAGCGCTCATAATGTTCCAGCCCCCAACTCTAATGACTGCATAATTCCTCCTGCCCATCCCCATATCTTTGGAAAAAGCTTCATAATCACATCTGGTCCTAAAGACACATAATGTAGGGACAAACTTTGTGGGGACCTTGGAGTGTTTGGTCTTTGGCCAGTCTGTCCCTGGCACAACTAAAGAAATATATATATCTATATATATATTAAATCTTTGCTCATGTCTGTACAATATTGATCTCTGCTGATTGCTTAAAATAGAACCTGATTCTCTCTACTACATTTTCTCCAAAGCCAAACAGCCCTGAAACAAAAGGAGGCCCAACTTCACAGATTGGCCAAGAATCCCCTAGAGCATTTTAAGTAGCTGCTCTGAAATTTGCACAGCAATCTAATACCTACTTTTCCCTAGAGCTATTGTCCAGAGAAAAAGGACAAGGGCAGTGGGTACACTTGGGGGTGATACTGAACCACCCAGAAACACAGTCTAAAGATTAGTGGCCATGGTAGATGTTTGGGAAGGAGACTCTATTTTCCAGACAATTCAGATGGCCATCCTGGGTCCACCTGAGGAGTGCTAACAAAGACAAGAGATCCCCAGACTGCACAGATGGTCTAAGGATACCTTGAGAAGTAGTGACTATTTTCCCAGATAGTGAAGACCCTGGAGTTCCCTCTTTTACATTTGCTGTGCCTTCTGCTAAATGGTGTCTCTTCAGCAGGTAAGTGGCATTTCCTTTCAACAGTGTGGGATTTCCTTCAGTGCTTAAAGTAGGTTGGGTAATGATAGATCAGCCCACCCCAAGGAAATCCTATTCAAGTCCAACGGCTAGGCGAAGAGCTAATGGCTACTTTGAATGCAAAGTTGGCTTCTCCACAAGCACAACTTTGAGACAGATATGCCTCATGCTAAGAGGACTGCTTCCTCAGACACCGCTGGTGAGAGCCATGGCCTCCTGCTGGACAGTGAGTTAGCCATCAGAAAAGGCTGCTGGCTCAAATGGCTGGTATAGTGTGACACCACTAATGGGAAAGTGATTAATTACCTGTTGCTGGTGAGTGCTGATCATGGGCTTGAGACTGGCTTTGAGGGTTCGGGTCAGTAGATCGATAATGGGCTAGAGGAGCACCCTCCCCAGGCAGCTGGTCAAGTACCTCGGGGATCACCCAGGACTGCTGACTAACCTCTTCAGGGACCTCCTGGGCCTGCAGATCAACCTCCCCAGGGAACTCATGGGATGGTTTATCAACTTCAAGGATGTCCTGAGACAACAGACTGATGACAGAAGTCTCCTGGGCCAGCGTGCTAACCTCCACAGAGAACTCCTGGCATGACTGGTTAAACTCCTTGGGGATTTCCTGGGCTGGCCTGTCAACTTCCACAAGGATTTCCTGGACCAGACCCCCAGCTTCTGTAGGGAACCCATGGACCATACTGCCAAGCTCTGCAGGAAACCCCTGGCATAGCTGGCTGACCCCCTCAGGGTTCTCCCAGCAAGGCTGGCAAACTTCCTCAGGGACTTTCTGGCACAGCTGGTTGGCCTTATGGCATGGCTGGCATGTCTGGTTAACATTGTTATGGTCCTCCTGGCATGGCTGGATGATGTCATAGATCTCCTGGCATGGATGGCTGGCTTCCTCAGCAACCACCTGGCATGGCTGGTTGGTCTCCACATGGACCTCCTGTAGGGACTGGTTTGGATCACAAAGCTTTCGCTCTCCTTCTGTGGGGAGCTCTTGTGCTCCATTCCCAGGAACAAGCAGTCCAAGGCCTTGATAGTCTTCAGTCACATGTGAATTCAGGGAGGGCTGATCACTGAAGGCAAAGTGGGAGTTGGCATCCACTGTAGTAGGAGAGGAAGGGCCAGCACTGGACACTGTGCTGGAAGGGCCACTACTGTCTGTAAAACAAAATTAGGAGACCAAGTCAGACAAGCTAGAAGAATAGATTCCATCTTACACATGTAGTTCAGATGCTGTACTGCTAATGTCTTGGGGAAAGAGGGTCTGAATTCTGTTTTTGTTGACCTCTAGAAGGGGACCAACCCAATTTCCCCTTTGTAATCCTATCTATTGATGGTATTGTAGCAATATTTTAAAGCACTATATCATTATGATAGATTTTGGAAACAAAGACTACAATATATTTTCATCAAAGAACTTGAAAAAATGGCAAACCTGAGCCTGGAAAGGCTCAGTCACTGAGTTTAACACACGCTGGTTATCTTTCTTTTGTAAAGAATCAGAGGAGGCAGACTATAGGCAGAAGAAAAGAGAAACATGGATGCTGGGCATTTGGCACAGTGGTTAAGATGCCACATGGGATGTCCACATCCCGTATTGGAGCCTGGGTTCAAGTTCTGGCTCCACTTCTGATTGCAGCTTCCTGCTAATGCACATGCTGAAAGCAGCAAATGATGGCTCAAGTGGTTGGGTCCCTGCCACCTACATGGGGGACCCAAACTGAGTTCCTTGCTTCCACCTGGCCCAGCCTGGCTGTTATAGGTATTTAGGGAGTAAATTAGCAAATGGAAGATTTCTGTCTCTTTGCATTTCAAATAAAAATAAAACAATAAAATATAAATAAAATTCTTTTTAAAAAGAGGAACATGGTTTTAGACTAATTGGCTTAAAAAGATACAGAGCCTATTTCTGGTCAGATAGGCTGACTCCAATGAAACTGTGTGTACATCACTAATTCTGAATCAAAGGTATACTAGATGGAAAAAGACGTAAGCTGAGGACCGGCATTGTGGTACAGTAGATTAAGCTACCGCCTACAATGCTAGGCATCCTTATGGGTGAAGGTTGAAGTCCTGGCCACTCCACTTCTTATACAGTTCCCTGTTAACATCTGAGAAAGCAGAAAATGGTCAAGTCCTTGAGCTCCTGCCACCAATGTAGGAGACCTGTATGAAGTTCCAAGCCCCTGGCTTCTGCCTGGCCCAGCCCTGGCCATTGTGACCATTTGAGAAATGAACTACAGATTGAAGACTCTCTCAACTCTGCCTTTCAAATAAATAAATCTTTAAAAAAAAAAAAAGATGTAAGTTGAGCTTTACACAAATATACAGGTTGCCTGAATATCCAGCAAGTGGTCTGATTCAGATAAATCAAAAGTTCAGACAGAAACAGAGTGGGAAGGAAAAGATTTCCCAGGGCACAGAACACATAAACACTCCAGGACAGGAGTAAAGGGACAATGTCAAGGTGAATAAAGGATAATCTGGAAATTCCTGATGTCCTATCCAAGTACAGCCATGAGAGGCATGTTTGCTTTCAGTTATTCCCCAGAGGCAGGATAAGGAAAGGACTTTCCCTCACTGGTGCCTTTGACTCATATCCCCACCTCCAATTACCACTGCTATCTTCCCCTCCCTACAATCACCCTAATAACTCCTGTGGCTCCATGGTTCACACTGTTACCAACCAAAATTCTTTGCTGATGGGTTAGAGATAATACCGAAGAGAGGAGAGCCAACAACTGAGAACAGATAACTTGAGAGAAGGGATATGTAGAAATAAATATCAGAGTCTAGTCTCCTGCTTCCAGCATTTCCAAATACCTACATTGCCTCCCAGTCATCTTCCCTGGAGAGACCAAAGAGGGTCTGAGGAGGGTGAATTCTCTCTGTCCTGATTTGGTCGAAAAGGTCCTCAGGGGCAATGTCTTTAAGGAGCTTGTCCAAGGGACTGCAGAGAGTGTGCAGGACACAGGTGAAGAGAATGCTGACAGATCCTCCCTCATCTTGGAAACAACTGATGAGACGGCTGCCCTGAAGGGACATTTCTGGTTCTTCAACCCTCATTTTCTTTTCCTTCACATGACAGGTTCCTCATCTACGAATTCCTCCACACCTCTTGGCCTTAACCTAGGCAGTTTCAGAAGGGTTACTTACACCAAGGGGGCTTCTCAGAGCGCTGCCGGAGCTGCAGGGGAGGTGAATGAAGAGTACGGGGTGGCAAAAATGGGCCATCTGAGGCCTGGTTGCTGTGCATAGAGTCAAACAGGGCTGGATAAGGGCAAGGGAGAGAGGGAAGAAAAAAAAGGCACATGAGGAAAGAATCCAAGAGTCAAAGGTTCTCAGCATAAGTCAAAGCCAACTTATTCTTCCTCTGGTTGACAAGTAGTACTTCCTAGACACCCTTGAGCCAAATCATTTTATTTTTTTAAACTTTATATTATGAATATTTTCACACTTCTAAAATTAAAAAAAAATATTTATTTATTTGAAGGACAGAGTCATAGAGAGAGCGAGAGTGAGAGAGAGAGAGAGAGAGATCCTCCATCTACTGGTTCACTCCCCAAATGGCCATAATGGCCAGACCAGGCTGATCCAAAGCCAGGAGCCAGGAGCCAGGAGCTTCCTCTGGGTCCTCCATCTGGGTGCAGGGGCCCAAGGACCTGGGCCATCCTCCATTGCCTTCCCAGACCACCAGCAGGGAGCTGTATCAGAAGTGGAACAAGGGGATTCAAACCAGCACGTATGTGGGATGCCAGCACCGCAGGTGGTAGTTCTACCCACTATGCCATGGAGCTGGCCCCCTCAAACATATTTTTAAAAAATTAGTTGACAGACAAGTGCAATCAATACCCACATACTTATTTCCTAGATTTAATAGGTTAACGTTCTGCCATATTTATTTTTTCATGCTGAAGTTCTTTAAAATAAATATTATAAAACATTTCACCTCTAAATACTTTTATACACATCTCTAAAACAGAAGAAAATTTTCCTACATTGTCACACACCATTAATATGCTCAATAAAATTAAATATCATTCCCTAATATCATCTGACATCCAGTCCATATTCAAATTTCCCAGTTATTTCCAAAACCTTTTACAGCAGGATCTCAACATGAACCATGCACTGCATTTGGTTGTCTCTAAAACCTCATTTAATCTAGAATAATGCTTCCCTTATTTTTGAAAAGAACAGGCCCATTGTCTTGCACAATATCATGTCCCATATTGTGGACTTGTCTGTCTCCCACAAAATCATTTAACTTATTTCACTGTTGTGTATTTCCTAAAAACTGGAAGATGGGACTAAAAGTCCTACTTGGATGATTCATGTTAAGTAATTTTATTAATACATCAAGAGCTGGTGTTGAGTATTTTATATTGCACCATATTGGAGGAGTACAGCGTCCCACTATAAGTAAGGCTAAGTTTACAAACTAGGTTAAGGTGATGCTCACAGGATCTCACCACTGTAGTTTCTCCCTTGTGATTGGGGTATTCCTGTATTCCCCAAAAATATTTCAGCTATGTTGCTAGGATCCATCGCCAATCCTTATTTAATTAATCCCTAATTAATTTATTAGGGATGTCAAATAGTGATTTTCTATCAATCCTACCTTTATTTTAGATGGCACATTTTCTTTTTCTTTCTTTAAAAAGATTTGTTTTTATTTGTTTGAAAGTCAGAGTTGCCGGTGCCATGATGCAGTAGGTTAATCCTCGGCCTGTGGTGCCGGCATCCCATATGGGCGCCAGATTCTGTCCCGGTTGCTCCTCTTCCAATCCAGCTCTCTGCTGTGGCCTGGGAAGGCAGTGGAAGATGGCCCAAGTGCTTGGGCTCCTGCACCCATGTGGGAGGCCCAAAAAGAGGCACCTGGCTCCTGGCTTCAGATTGGCGCAGCTCCAGCCATTGCGGCCATTTGGGGAGTAAACCAATGGAAGGAAGACCTTTCTCTGTCTCTCCCTCTGTCTGTAACTCTACCTCTCAAATAAATAAATACAATCTTTTTTTTTTTTTTTTTTTAAAGAGTTACAGAGAAAGAGGGAGAGACAGAGAGATCTTCCATTCACTAGTTTACTCTGCAAATGGCTGCAACTGCCAGGACTGCCAGGCTGAAGCCAGGAGCCCAGAGCTTCTTCCAGGTCTCCCACATGGAAGCAGGGGTCCAAGCACTTGGGTAGTTTGTTTTCTTTTCTGTGAGATCCATTATGGGCTTGTGGATTTTTATATATTCAGTTGTACCTTAATTATAATAACTATTCTTTTTAAAGTTCAAATTGCCCCAGTTCTGGTCAAAGGAGACTCTTCACAGTCAATTGCTTCCTCACCCAAGTCCATGCACTTTCTTTTTTTTTTTTTTTTTTTTTTTTTTTGACAGGCAGATTGGACAGTGAGAGAGAGACAGAGAGAGAGAAAGGTCTTCTTTTTCCACTGGTTCACCCCCCCAAGTGGCCGCTACGGCCAACGTATTGCGGCCAGTGCACTGCGCCTATCCAAAATGAGGAGCCAGGTGCTTCCTCCTGGTCTCCCATGGGGTGCAGGGCCCAAGTTCTTGGGCCATCCTCCACTGCACTCCCTGGCCACAGCAGAGAGCTGGCCTGGAAGAGGGGCAACACGGGACAGAATCCGGCGCCCCGACTGGGACTAGAACCCCGTGTGCCGGCACCGCTAGGTGGAGGATTAGCCTAGTGAGCCGCGGCACCAACCCAAGTCCATACACTTTCAACAAAAGTGGTTTTTGGTGAGGTGAAAAAAAAAATCTTGCCAGAAATTCCAGAAAATCAATCCATGTATCTACGACCAATTAATCTTTGACAAAGAAGCTAAAAGTAATCTCTGGAGAAAGGACAGTCTCTTTAAGAAATGGTGCTGGGAAAATTATATTTCTGAATGCAGAGTATGAAACAAGTATTTCAACCAGCATTTTTCAAAGGATGAAATTCAAGTAGCCAACAGACACATGAAAACATGCTCAGGATCACTTGCCATCAGGGTGGTGCAAATAAAAAGTACAATGAGGTTTCACCTCACCCCAGTTAGGATGGCTTTTATGTAGAAATAAAAAAATTACAAGTGTGCGGGAAAAGGGACCCTAATACAGTGTCAGTGGGAATGTAAACCAGTATAGCCATTGTGGAAGACAGCATGGAGATTCCTCAGAAATCTGAAAACAGATCTACCAAGTGACTCAACCATCACTCCTAGGAATTCACCCAAATGAAATGAAATCAGCATATGAAAGAGTTATCTGGACCCCTGTGTTTACTGCAGCTCAATTCACAATAGCTAAGAACTGGAAACAACCCAGATGTCCATTGGCTGATGACTGCACAAAGAAAATATGGTATACATACTCTATGGAGTACTGCTCAACCATAAAGAAGAATGAAATCCTGTTTTTTGCAACAAAATGGATACAACTGGAAACCATTATGCTTAGTGAAATAAGCCAGTTCCCAAAACACAAATATATGTTTTTCCTGTAATGTATGAGTGAAAGTGACATTTTGAGGTTTGATAATTGTTTATAGCCCTGGTCTCAACTATTGAGGAACAGTGTTTTTTTCTTTTTTACTATTTGTTGAATTCTTTACTTAGTGGAACATTAAGCTTATAGTTGTAAAATAAACTGAAAGTACATCATTGTAAAAATTAAAAGAACAAATAAGAAAGTAAGGAGGGAGTGTGGGCTGGAGGGAGGTTAGGGTGGGCAGTATCAGGATGCTCCCAAATCTGTATATATGAAATACATGGAATTTGCTCACCTTATATAAATAATAAAAATTTAAATATCTTTTGTATCCCAATGATTTGTAGTCCTTCAAACAGTCACAATAAACAGATATATATCTGTGGTATGATATATTCATGTGGTAGAAGGTTAATAGAGGAAAAATTCTAAATAGGCTGCTGGGATAGGAAGTGATTTTTTTTTTTAATTGTAAAGAAAAGTAGAGAGACTGAAATTTCAGGGAGGAGTTAGGGAGAAAACTGCAGAGGAAACTCCACAAAATTAGAGGGACCCTGGCCGGCACCGTGGCTCACTAGGCTAATCCTCTCCCTGTGGCGCCAGCACCCCGGGTTCTCATCCAGGTTGGGGCACCAGTTCTGTCCCGGTTGCTCCTCTTCCAGTCCAGCTCTCTGCTGTGGCCCAGGAAGGCAGTGGAGGATGGCCCAGGTGCTTAGGCCCTGCACCTGCATGGGAGACCAGGAGAAGCACCTGGCTCCTGGCTTCAGATCGGCGCAATGTGCCGGCCGTAGCAACCATTTGGGAGGTGAACCAACGGAAGGAAGACCTTTCTTTCTGTCTGTCTGTCTCTCTCACTAACTCTGCCAGTCAAAAAAAATAATAATAAAATAAAATAAAATAATTAGAGGGACCCTATGGATCTATGTAGATGGTGTGGACATGCAAACTCACGACCCCAGCAGCTGAGAGCCTCTGCACCAGCTTTGGAGAGTGAGGTGAGACCAGACTGCAGCAGCCCAAGCCACTGGCGATAAAGCTGCAGGAAGAACCTGGCATGAGTCCAGCTTGGAGACCAGTGGGGAACAGTATACCTGCCATCCTAGAGGGGAAAAAAATTGGGAGAGGCACATTTTTCTCTCCCCCACCATCCGGCACCAGCATCCAGTAACTGAGACAGGGCAGGCGCCATTTTGGACATATGTAATAGCTGCGCCAGCTTATGTCCACGTGCCCAGGGACCAGCTGAGAGTAGATGCCTGAGTCTGGCTGGGAAAACTGACAGGAGGCTGGGTACTTGTGACTGCGAGCCTTGTGTACTGGGATGGACTGTGAAATCATTGTGGCTATGTGGGAAGCTGCGGGGTGTGGCTTGGTCTCTGAGTAGTCACTATGGGTGGCTCTACAAGCTTAGGGCTCCTTAATTGCTGCAAGATCCATGCTCACACTGAGGACTACACAGATCCTGTGATTCTTTTGGCAGTTTAGATGAATATTGCACCCACTGAGGCTAGCGCCTGGGCAGGCATTGGTCTCCTTGGAAGAGGAGGTGAGCATGAGACTACCCCAGCAGGGCTGATAAAACCGTCCTCTCTGATTAAAAGAGAGAGAGAGAGAGAGAGAGAGAAAGAGATTGATTGATTGATTTACCATGCCCAACTAGGGTATCACCCTGAACACTACCCTCACCCTGTAGCACTGAACAGAGCTTCCTGGCGATACCCCAGCACACACCTCTGGGTATTCACTCAAAGAGCAGACAATCCACTAAGCCAAAGAGGCATAGTCCAAAGATAAAAGCAATCACATAGAAAAAAAAAATCTACAAGGTTCTACACAAATGCCTAAAAATAAATATAGAAATTCAAGAAACAATAAGGAAAACAACATGATGCCCCCAAAGAACACAACAACACTTGAACTAGAATGTGAAGATGAAGAGATTAAAGAAATGCTAGAAATGGAATTCAATAAATTGATTGTAGGATTACTTAGAAATAATCAGAAGCAAGTCCACAAATTAAAGAAATCCATACATGACATGAATGAAAAATTTTCCTGTGAAACTGAGATTTTAAAGAGAAATTTTAAAGGGAAATAAAATGAAAATACTGGAAATCAAGAATTCAATAGATTGAGGCTGGCACTGTGGTATAGCAAGTAAAGCCATCGCCTGTAGTGCCAGTATCCATTATGGGCGCCAGTTCAAGTCCCAGCTGCTCTACTTCTGATCCAGCTCTCTGGGCCTGGGAAAGCAGTAGAAGATGGCCCAAGTTCTAGGACCCCTGAACCCCCATGGGAGACCTGGAAGAAGCTTCTGGTTCTGGGTCAGCACAGCTCTGGCCACTGCAGCCATCTGGGGAGGTAACCAGAGGATGGAAGATCTCTTTCTCTCTCTTTTTTTTTAAAGATGTATTTATTTATTTGAAAGTTAGAGTTACACAGGGAGGAGGGGGGAGAGAAGAGGTCTTCCATTCGATGGTACACTCCCCAGTTGGCTGCAATGGCCGGAGCTATGCTGATCCGAAGCGAGGGAGCTTCTTCCAGGTCTCCCAGCTGGATGCAGGGGCCCAAGGATTTGGGCCATTCTCCATTGCTTTCCCAGGCCATAGCAGAGAGCTGGATTGCAAGTGGAGCAGCCAGGTCTTGAACCAGCATCCATATGGGATGCCAGCACTTCATGCCAGGGTATTAACCCACTGCACCACAAGGCTGGCCCCAGGAAGATCTCTCTCTCTGCCTCTCTATAACTCTGCCTTTCAAATTAATAAAGAAACCCTAAAAAATTTCAATAGCTCAAATAAAAAATGTGGTGGAAAGCATTAATAGACTCGGTGAGGCAGAAGAAAGAATATCTGAGTTAGAGCCGGCGCCACGGCTCACTAGGCTAATCCTCCGCCTAGCGGCGCCAGCACACCGGGTTCTAGTCCCGGTTGGGGCGCCGGATTCTGTCCCATGTTGCCCCTCTTCCAGGCCAGCTCTCTGCTGTGGCCCGGGAGTGCAGTGGAGGATGGCCCAGGTGCTTGGGCCCTGCACCCCATGGGAGACCAGGAAAAGCACCTGGATCCTGGCTCCTGCCATTGGATCAGCGCGGTGTGCCGGCCGCGGCGGCCATTGGAGGGTGAACCAACGGCAAAGGAAGACCTTTCTCTCTGTCTCTCTCTCTCACTGTCCACTCTGCCTGTCAAAAAAAAATATATATATATCTGAGTTAGAAGCCAAATCTGTGGAAATGTTATAGTCAGACCAAAAAAAAAAAAAAAAAACCAAAAAACTGAAAAATAGTGGCAGATATTTATGGGATACTATCAAACAACCCAACATACGGGTTTTAGGAGTTTCTGCAGGTGTGGAAAGAGAGAATAGATTAGAAGGCCTTTTTAGTGAAATAATTAAGGAAAACTTCCCTAATTTGGAGAAAGAAAGGGATATCCAAGTACAAGAAGCACACAGAACTCCTAATAGACATGACCAGAGAAAATCTTCACTACAACACATTATAGTCAAACTCTTTACAGTAAAAGTTTAAACAAAAGATTCTAAACTGTGCATGAGAGAAATGCCAGATTACTTTCAATGGATCTCCACTTAGACTCACAGTTGACTTCTCATCAGAAACCCTACAGGCTAGGAGAGAATGGTGAGATACACTCAAAGTCTTAAGAGGAAAAAAAACTTTTAACCTAGAATACTCTACCCTGCAAAGCTCTCATTTGTGAATGAAGGTGAAATAAAGATCTTTCATAACAAGCAGAAATTGAAAGAATGTCAGGGCTGGCATTGTGACGTAGCAAGTAATGCCGTCGCCTGCAGTGCTGGCATCCCATATGGGCACTGGTTCTAGTCCCAGCTGCTCCACTTCCTATCCAGCTCTCTGCTGTGGCCTAGGAAGGCAGTAGAAGACGGCCCAAGTCCTTGGGCCCCTGCACCCATGTGGGAGACCTGGAAGAAGCTCCTGGCTTCGAATCAGTGCAGCTCTGGCCATTGCAGTCAATTGGAGAGTGAACAGCGGACAGAAGACCTCTTTCTCTCTCTGCCTCTCCTTCTCTGTGTAACTCTTACTTTCAAGTAAAATAAATAAATCTTAAAAAAAATTATCAACACTCGTCCAGCCTTACAAAAGATGCTTAAGGATGTGCTATACACAGAAACACAAAAACATCGTCATCACTATGAAAAAAGATGAAGGCAGAAAAATCTCCCAGTAAAAGTACAAAGGAAATCCAAAGTAAACAATGGGAATATTTATTGAAAAATTGCAAGGCCAAGTTATTACTTATCAATAGTCACCTTGAATGTAAATGGCCTCAATTCTCCAGTTAAAAAATACAGACTGGATGAATCAATTAAAAAACAAGACCCATCTATTTGCTGTCTACAAGAAACACATCTTACCAACAAAGAAACATGCAGAATCAAAGTGAAAATATGGAAAAAGATATTCCATGCTAAGAGAGACCAAAAAAGAGCTGGTGTAGCCATCCTAATATCAGACAAAATAGATTTTAACCCAAAAACTGTTAAAAGAGACAAAGAAGGGCACTATGTAATGATTAAGGGATCATTTCAACGGGAAGATGTAACTATAATAAATGTTTATGCCTTCAATTACAGGGCACCTGGTTATTTAAAATAACTTTTAATAGATCTAAAGAGAGGCATAGATTCCAACACAATAGTAATGGAGGACTTCAATACGCCACTTTCAGTAGAGGAAAGATCAACCAGACAGAACATCATCAAGGAAACAACAGAATTAATTGACACTATTGACCAAATTAAACTAATGGATATCTACAGAACTTTTCATCCTATAGTTGCAGAATTCACATTCTTCTCACCAGCACATAGAACTTTCTCTAAGATAGACCACATGCTAGGCCATAGAGCAAGTCTCAGTAACTTAAACAAACAAACAAACAAACAAAAAACCTGAAATCATACCATGCATCTTTTCTGACCACAATGGAATAAAGCTAGAAGTCAACAACTCAAGAATCTCTAGCGCATACGCAAACACTGAATGAAGTTGACAATACAACATATCAAAACTTTTGGAATACAGCAAAAGCAGTGTTAAGAGGAAAGTTATTAGCAATTGGTGCCTACATCTAGAAATTGGAAAGGTACCAAATAAATGAGCCATCAATGCATCTCAAAGACCTAGGAAAAACAACAGCAAAGCAAGCCCAAAACTAAGAAATAATTAGAGAAGAAATAAAAGTGAAACAAACAAAAAAAAACATACAAGAGATCAGCTGGTTTTTTCTTCTGTATGCAGAAGAGTTGGTTTTTTGAAAAAAAATAAACAAAATTGACACACCATTGGCCCAACTAACCAAAAAAAAGGGGGGGGGGGAGAATACCCAAATCAATAAAATTATAGAGATGAAAAAGGAAAGGTAACAACAGATAACACAGAAATAAAAAGAATCATTAGAAATTACTACAAAGAGTTGTATACCAACAAATTGGGAAACCTAGAAGTAATGGACAGATTCCCGGACACATGAAACCTATCTAAACTGAGCAATGAAGACATAGAAAACCTAAACAAACTAATATCTAAGACAGGAATTGAATCAGTAATAAAGACCCTCCCAACAAGAAAAGCCCAAGATGGGACTGATTCACTGCTGAATTCTACCAGACATTTAAAGAACAACTAACTCCAATTCTTCTCAAACTATTCAAAACAAATGAAAGAAAGGGAATCCTCTCCAATTCCATGAAGCCAGCATCACCTTAATTCCTAAACCTGAAAAAGGTAAAACAGAGAATTACAGACCACTTTCCCTGATGTTCAAACATAGATGCAAAGATCCTTAACAAAATATCAGCCAATTGAATCAAATAACATAGCAGAGAGATCATTCACCCGGATCAAGTGAGATTTATCCCTGGTATGCAAGGATGGTTCAACATTCCCAAATCAACCAATGTGATACATCACATTAACAAACTGAAAAACAAAAACCATATGGTTATCTCAATAGATGCAGAGAAAGCATTTGATAAAATATAATATCCTTTCATGGGTAAAAACTTTAAGCAAACTGGGTATAGAAAGAACATTCGTCAACACAATCAAAGCAATTTATGACAAAACCATGGCTACCATCCTATTTAATGGAGAAAAACTGGAAGCAATCCCCCTAAGATCCAGAACCAGACAATGATGCCCACTCTCACGATTGCTATACAATATAGTCCCAGAAGTTTTAGCCAGAGCCATTAGGCAAGAAAAAGAAATCAAAGGGATAAAAATTGGGAAACACGCAAACTATATATATATAGATATATATAGATATAAGATTCTTTTTTTTTTTTTTTGACAGGCAGAGTGGACAGTGAGAGAGAGAGACAGAGAGAAAGGTCTTCCTTTGCCGTTGGTTCACCCTCCAATGGCCGGCGCACCGCGCTGATCCGATGGCAGGAGCCAGGTACTTCTCCTGGTCTCCCATGGGGTGCAGGGCCCAAGCACTTGGGCCATCCTCCACTGCACTCCCGGGCCACAGCAGAGAGCTGGCCTGGAAGAGGGGCAACCGGGACAGAATCCGGCGCCCCGACCGGGACTAGAACCTGGTGTGCCGGCGCCGCAAGGTGGAGGATTAGCCTAGTGAGCCGCAGCGCCGGCCTAGATATAAGATTCTATATACAGGGGATCCAAACAATTTGATTATGAGGTTATTGGAACTCATAAAAGAGTTTGGAAAAGTGGCAGGATATAAAATCAACACACAAAAATCAATAGCCTTTGTATACCAGACAATGCCATGGCTGAGAAAGACTTCTAAGATCAATCCCATTCACAACAGCTACAAAAAATATCAAATACCTTGAATAAATATAACCGAGAATGTCAAAGACCTCTATGATGAGAATTACAAAACATTAAAGAAAGAAATAGAAAAAGACACACATAAAAAAGGAAAAATCTTCCATGTTCATGGATTGGAAGAATAAATATCATCAAAATGTCCATAATACCAAAAGCAATTTACGGATTCAATGCAATACCAATCAAAGTAACAAGGATATTCTCAGATACAGAAAAAATGATGTGGAAATATATGCAAACACAGGAGATCCCAAACAGTAAAAGCAATTTTATACAACAAAAACAAAGCTAGAGGCATCACAATGCTAGATTTTAAGACATATTATAGGGCAGTTATAACCAAAACAGCCTGGTACTGGCACAAAAACACATGCATAGACCAATGGAACAGAATACAAACTGCAGAAATCAACCCATGCAGCTACAACTAACTTGAACAATGGAGCTAAAATCAATCCCTGGAGCAAGGACTGTCTCTTCAACAAATGGTGCTGGGAAAACTGGATCTCTGCATACAGAAGTATAAAGCAAAACCTCTAACTCACACCTTACACAAAAATCCATTCAAAATGGACCAAAGACCTAATTCTTTTTTTTTTTTTTAAAGATTTACTTATTTATTCAAAAGTCAGAGTTACACAGAGAGAGAAGGCGAGGCAGGCAGAGGAGGGTGTGTGTGTGTGTGTGTGTGTCTTCCATTCCACTGGTTCACTCCCCAAATGACTGCAATGGCCAGAGTTGGGCTGATCTGAAGCCAGGAATCAGGAGCTTCTTCCAGGTCTCCCATGTGGATGCAGGGGCCCAAGGAGTTGGGCTGTCTTCTACTGCTTTCCCAGGCCATAGCAGAGAGCTGGATTGGAAGTGGAGCAGCTGAGTCCAAAACCAGAGCCGATATAGGATGCTGGCGTATCAGGCCAGGGCATTAACCCGCTGTGCCACAGCGCTGGCCCTGACCATAGACCTAATTCTATGAATCAATACTATCAAATGATTAGAAAATATTGGGGAAGCCCTGTAAGACGTTGACATAGGCAAAGAGTTATTGGAAAAGACCCTAGAGACACAGGCAATCAAAGCCAAATGGACAAATGGGATTACATCAAATTAAGAAGCTTCTGCCCTGCAAAAGAAACACTCAGCAAAGTGAAGAGGCAAGTGACAGAATGGGAGAAATTATTTACAAACCAGGCAACTGATAAAGGATTAATATCCAGAATATATAAAGAGCTCAAGAAATTAACAACAAAACAAACAACTCAGTTAAGAAATGGGCAAACAACTTAAACAGGCATTTTTTTTTCTTTTTTTTACAAATTATCTATCTATTTATTTTTGACAGGTAGAGTTGACAGTGAGAGAGACAGAAAGAGAGGTCTTCCTTCTGTTGGTTCACCCCCAAAATGGTCACTACAGCCGGCGCACTGCGCCAATCTGAAGCCAGGAGCCAGGTGTCTCCTCCTAGTCTCCCATGCAGGTGCAAGACCCAAGCACCTGGGCCATCCTCCACTGCCTTCCTGGGCCACAGCAGAGAGCTGGACTGGAAGAGGAGCAACTGGAACAGAACTGGTGCCCCAACCAGGACTAGAACCTGGAGTGCCGGCACTGCAGGCAGAGGGTTAGCCTAGTGAGCCACAGTGCTGGTCTAAACAGGCATTTTTGAAAAGAGGAAATCCAAATGGCCAACAGACACATGAAAAAAATGCTCAGGATCACCAGCCATCAGGGAAATTCAAATCAAAATCACAATGAGGGGCCAGTGCTGTGGTGCAGTATGTTGATCCTCCACTGGTGGCGCCAGCATCCCATATGGGTGCCGGTTCTAGACCCAGTTGCTCCACTTCCCATCCAACTCTCTGCTGTGGCCTAGGAAAGCAGTGGAAGACGGTCCAAGCACTTGGGACCCTGCACCAGCATGGGAGACCCAAAAGAAGCTCCTGGCTCCCAGCTTCGGATTGGCTCAGCTCCAGCCATTGAGGCCATTGGGGAGTGAATCAGTAGATGGAAGGTCTTTCTCTCTTCTTCTTCTTCTTCTTCTCACTGTCTGTAATTCTCTCTCTCAAATAAATAAATAAAATCTTAAAAAAAAAAAAAATGAGGTTTCACCTGACCCTTGTTAGAATGGCTTTCATATAGAAATCAACAAACAACAAATGTTGCAAGGAAGTGGGGAAAAAGGCACCCTAATTCACTGTTGGCAGGAATGTAAACTGGTACACCCACTGTGGAAGACAGTATGGAGAAACATCAGAAATCTGAATATAGACCTACCATATGACTCAGCCATCCCAATCCTGGGAATTAACCCAAGGGAAATGAAATAGCACATGAAAGAGTTATCTGTACTCCCATGCTTATCACAGCTCAATTCACAATAGCTAAGATATTCAATCAACCCAAATGTCTGTCAAATGAAGATTAGATAAAGAAATTATGTGATATGTATACCACGGTATACTACACAGTGATAAAAATAAATCCTGTCATTTGCAACAAAATGAATGTAACTGGAAAACATTATACTTAGTGAAATAAGCCAGTCCCAAAAGGACAAATACCATATGTTCTCCCTGATATGTGGTTACTAATAGCACACCTAAAAGGTAGTCTATAGAAGTGAAATTGACACTTTGAGATGCGATGACTTTGAATAGCCCTTGTTTCAATTGTTGAGGAACAGTTTCTTTTTTTTCATATTATTTGTTGAGCTCTTAAAACAGAGTTAATCTTATGTGTATAAAGTTAACTGAAAACAGTAAAAAAGAAGAATTGGAACAGGAGATGGAGAGAAAGAAGGGTAGGAGCGTGAATTGGAGGTCTGGTAGGGTGGGAAGAAGCACTATGTTCCCCAAGTTGTATTTATGAAATGCATGAAGTTTGTATGTCTTATTAAACAGTTTCTGGGTTTAAAAAAATTTTCTTTAGACCCAAAATCAGTCCTTTTCCCATAGTACAGAATCATATGTAGGAACCAAAATATATGTATTAAAGAATTCATTGCAACTATTTCTAATGAATGGTGTTAGAAAAAGCACTTAAAGAGAGAGAGAAAAAAAGAATAGGCACTTAACGGGTCAGCATTGTGGCATAATAGGTAAAGCCACTACCTGAGATGCCAGTATCCCATATGGGCACCAGTTCAAGTCCAGCTGCCTTACTTCCGATCTAACTCCCTGCTAACGTGCCTGGGAAAGCAGCAGAGGATGGCTCAAGTCCTTGGGCCCTGGCACCCATGTGGGAGACCCAGAAGAAGCCCCTGGCTCTTGGCTTCAGATTGGCTCCGCTCTGGCTGTTGTAACCATTTGGGGAGTGAACCACTGGATGGAAGACTTCTCTCTCTCTCTCTCTGCCTCTCCATTCTCTGTAACACTGATTTTCAAATAAATAAATAAATATTTTTAAAAAAAGAAAAAGAACTTTAAAAACTAAATTCATACTAATATTTTCAATTAAATTCAACCTTACATCATTTAAAAGTCTGTTGAATTTATACTTGTATCTAACTTATCTTCCTTTGAAAATCCTAGTTCCTAATAACAGAAACATAATTCTTTTGTATTAATCTATAATATGTACATACGTTACAAATAATCAGTATCATTCTAGTATCATATCACTACTAACAAGCTATTGAACGATAATTAAAATTACTTTATAGTTCTTTTTATCTTACCAAGGGATTTTTTTAAACATTTATTTTTCTCATACTTTATCTTGTTCCTACCATTTTGTTTTATGCTTCTGTCATTTTTTGCTTTCTTTTGATCTTCCTCTCCTTTTTTTTCCTTTCTAGATTTTGCAGAAATGATCTTGTTGCCTTCATTTCCCTGGAAGTGCTTGTTTGAGTCCCAGCTGCTTCGTTTCCAATCCAGCTCCCTGCTAATGGCCTGGGAAAGCAGTGGAAGATGACTCAAGTGCTTGGGCCCCTGCACCTGCGTGGGAGACTCTGAAGTTGTTCTTGGTTCCTGGCTTTTATCTGGTCCAGCCCCAGCTTGTTGCAGCCATTTAGGGAGTGAACCAGCAGATGGAAGATCTTCTGTTTCTCTCCCTTTCTCTCTCTAACTCTGCCTTTCAAGCAAATAAATCTTTAAGGAAGGAAGGAAAAGAAAGGAAAAAAATGTAATTCCTTCATGCCCTGTAATCCCATTCCCTATTGTTACCTCTAGAGGTAACCACTTTTACTAGTTTCTAGATTATACTTTTAGCATTTCTTTTTATAATACATGTACATTTTTTCCTTTATTTCTTCTCCTTACTTAAAAAATAAGCAACCTACTATTAACACTATTCTGCACCTTCTTTTTTCACTTAACATATCCTGGAAGTTGCTTCATATCAGATGCAATTTTTTCATTAGTTTTAATAGATCAGTAGTATTTAGCTGAGTGGATACTCCACAACTTTTCTCACTTACTCTTTTTTGTTTTTTTCCTTTAAGATTTTTTTTTTTTAACTTGAGAGGCAGAGTTACAGAGAAAGGGAGAGAGAGAGGGCTCAGTCTTCTATCTGCTGGTTCATTCCCTAAATGGCTGCAACAAGCCAGGGCTGGGCTGATCCAAAGCCAGGAACCAGGAGCTTCTTCTGGGTTTCCCATGCAGGTGTAGGGACCCAAGGACTTAGGCCATCTTCTACTGCTTTCCCAGGCCATCAACCTGGAGCTGTATTGGAAGTGGAACAGCCAGGACTCAAACAGGCACCCATTTGGGATGGCGACACTACAGGTAGAGGCTCAGCCCACTATGCCACAGCACTGGCCCCTCTTACTCTTATTTAGAATGACTCTTGGGCAGCCACTATAAATAATGCCAGAATGAATTAATTTATACAAATATCAACTTTGTGAAGCAATGGCTTCACAACAGATTTTTAAAAGTAGATTATTGCATCAGAGGTCAGCTATATCTACAAATCTGAGATATTAAAAATTTTACAACCACAGAGATTGTACTATTTTGCATTCTCATCAACAGTATATGTATGGGATTTACTCTCTCATTAGACTTGCCAAGAGAGTGTGTTGTCAACAAACTTGTAGTATTTCTTTCAATCTGACAGATGAGAAATAATATTTCAAGGTAGTTTTAATTAGTATGGCTCCTATGATCAAGGTTGATCAAAATTTCATATGCACAATGGCCATTTGTATTTCTTTCTCTGTAAACTTTTCTAAAACCAAGTTTTTAAAACCATTTTTGAAAATCATGATCATAAAAAGCTCCTTGAATTTTAGGATAATTAATCTTATATATATATATGATATAAATTGCAAAAAATGTCTTTGCTTATGCTATTTGCTACTGGATTTTTTAAAAGTTTACATGACTTAAATTTATCAACTTTCACATTGCTTCTCCGAGTCAGAATTAGTCTTTCCTTACTTTTTGATGATAAAAGAATTTACCACCACTATATATGTCCTATCTGGTACTTTTAATTTTTGTTATTGAGGTGAAACCCTAATATAAAGTTAACCATTTATATATATAATTCTGTGACATTTAGTATATCTACAATGTTGTGGAACCACCACCTCTTTCTAGTTCCACAACATTTTTTTCTCCCCAAAAGAAAATCCCATATCCATTAAGAAGTCACTCCCCATCCATCCTATCTCCAACCTCTGGAAACCACCAATCTAGCACCTTCTCTAAGGATTTACTGGTTTTGGATATTTCATATAAACAGAATTATGCAATATATGACTTTTTGTGTTTGGTTTCTCTTCAGCAAAGATGTTTTTAAGGTTCATCCATGTTGTTACATGGATCAGGTACTTTATTCCTTTATAGAGCTCCGTAGCATCCCATTGTTCAGAGATACATTTTGTCTGTCCATGCATGGCCATTTCAGTCATTTTTATTGTAACAAGTACTGACATGAACATCTGTGTATAAGTATTAGTTTCAGTATTTTTTTTTTTTTTTGTATATACCTAGGAGTAGAATGGCTGGGTCACATGGTAATTCTATGATTAACTTTTTGGGAGCTGCTATGCTGCTTTCCACAGTGGTAATACCATCTTACAGTTCCACTAGCTATGTAGAAGACTTCCAGTTTGTCCACATTCCTTTATTTTTTTTTCATAACCATTCTGGTGGATGTGAAGTGATATCTCACTGTTGTTCAGATCTGCACATCCCCAATGACCAGTGAGAGCATGTTTCACACGCTCATGAAATTTGTATATTTTCTATATCTTCTTTGGAAAAATAATCCAAGTCCTCTCTTTTTATTTGCTTTTAAAATGTTTATTTGTTTTCATCTACTCAAAAGGCAGAGAGAGAAAGAGAGAGACAGAGAGACGAGAGATTGATCTTCCATGCACTGATTCGCCCCCTAAATGTCTTTAAAACCCAGGGCAGGGACAAGCCACAGCCAGGAACCCAAAACTCCATATTGACCTCCCATGTGGGTGGCAGAGGACCAAGCACTTGGGCAATACCTGCTGCCTCCAAGGATGCTTTTGCCTACTTTTAAACTGGGTTTTTCCTTTATTTTTGTTTTTAATCAAATTTATTTTATATATTTGAATGGCAGAGTGTCAGAGAAAGGGAGAGACAGAGAGAGAGGGGAAAGATGTGCCATCTGCTGGCTCACTCCCTGCATTGCCACAATGAGCAGGACTGGGCCAGTTCAAACCAGGGACCTAGAACTCTACCTGGGTCTCCCACATGGGTGGCAGGGACCCCAGGACTTGGGACATCTTTTGTTGCTTTTCCATTTCCCAGGCCCATTAGCAGGGAGCTGGATCACAAGTAGAACAGTCAGGACTCAAACCAGTGCCTCAATATGGGTTCCTGGCATTGCAGGCCATGGCTTAACCTACTGCACCTCAGCTTTGGCCCCTAGATTGTTTCTTTTTTGTTGACTTGTCACATTTTGGACTCTGGTCATCTATATGATTTGCAAATATTTTCTCCCTTCCTGTAAGTTGTCTTTTCACTTTTTCCTTTTTAAAAGATTTATTTGTGTATTTATTTGTTTGATTATCTGAAATGCAGAGTGACAGAGACAGAAGAAGGAAAATAGATCTTCCAGTCGCTGGTTCACTCCCCAGTGCCCACATTAGCCAAGGCTGAATCAAGTTGAAACCAGGAGCCAGTAATTCCATCTGGTCTCCCAAGTGGGTTGCAAAAACCTAACTACTTGAAATATCTACTGCCTTCCCAGGTAGCTTAGCAGGAAGCCGGATCAGGAGCAGAGTAGTCAGGATTCAAACCCAGCATTCTGATATGGGATACAAGAGTCTTAACTGGCACAATGCCCATTCTGTCTTTTCACTTTTTGATAATGTTCTTTGATTGTTTTTTTTTTTTTTTATAAATTTTTTTTTTTTTGACAGGCAGAGTGGACAGTGAGAGAGAGAGACAGAGAGAAAGGTCTTCCTTTGCCGTTGGTTCACTCTCCAATGGCCGCCGCGGCCTGCGCGCTGCGGCCGGCGCACCGCGCTGATCCGATGGCAGGAGCCAGGAGCCAGGTGCTTTTCCTGGTCTCCCATGGGGTGCAGGGCCCAAGGACTTGGGCCATCCTCCACTGCACTCCCTGGCCACAGCAGAGAGCTGGCCTGGAAGAGGGGCAACCGGGACAGAATCCGGCGCCCCAACCGGGACTAGAACCCGGTGTGCCGGCGCCGCTAGGCGGAGGATTAGCCTAGTGAGCTGCGGCGCCGGCCTTTAATGTTTTTAATTTTGGTGAAGTCCACTTTATTTTTAGCTTTGTTTCTTGTGCTTTTGTTCTAAGAATCCAGTGCCTAATATAGGGCCAAGAAAATTTACCCTATGTCAGCCGGCATTGTGACATAGCAGGTTAAACTGCTATCTGTGATGTCGGCATCCCATATAAGTACTGATTCGAGTTTAGGCTGCTCCATTTCCAATTCTACTCCCTATTAATGCACAGTGGAAAACGCCCAAATGGTTGGGCCCCTGCCACTTCCATGAGACATTTGGATAGAGTTCCAGACTTCTGGTTTCAGCCTGGCCCAGCCCCAGCTGTTGCATCCATTTGGGGAGTGAACCATTGGAAGATCTCTCCCTATAACTCTGTCTTTCAATTAAATCTTTTATTCCCATTATGCACATGCTGGATCAGAAGTGGAGCTGCTGGGACTTGAACCGGTGCTCACATGGGATGCAAGTGCCATAGGCAGTAGCTTAACCAACTGTGCCACAACAACAGGCCCTATTTCTGGATTCTTTTTTATTTTTCAAAGATTTATTTATTCATTTGAAAGGCAGAGTTACAGAGAGGCAGAGGCGGGGCGGGGGGGGGGGGAGGGAGGGGTTTTCCATCCACTGGTTCACTCCCCAGATGGCCACTTCTCCTGGAGCTGTGCCGATCTGAAACCAGGAGAAGGAGCTTCTTGTGGCTCTCTCACATGGGTGCAGGGGCCCAAGGACTTGGGCCATCTTCTACTGCTTTCCCAGGCCATAGTAGAGAGTTGGATTGGAAGTGGAACAGCCAGGACTCAAACAGGTGCCCATATGGGATGCTGACACTGCAGGCAGTGGCTTTATCTGCTAAGCCACGTGCTGGCCCCTTTCTGGATCCTTGATTCAATTCTGTTATCTACATGTTTATTCTCTGGCAGCCCTACCCTACTTTGAATACTACAGCTTTGTAGTACATTTTCAAATTGGGAAGTGTGAACTTTTTAAAATACATTTCTCCTTCATTTTTGGACAGTTTAGCAACCATAAAATTTTTATTTGACAGTCTGTTAATGACAGCATTATAAATGTGTCATCCTGCTGCTTCTGGTCTCCAAGATTTCTGGTGAGAAACTTGCTGTTATCTTGTAAATGACAAGTTGCTTCTCTCTTGCAGATTTCAGGATTTTCTTTTTGTCTTTTGACAATTTATGGATCTCTTCACATTTATCTTTACTGGAGCTGGTTGAGCTAATTGGACATCTAGATTCACATCTTTTATCCTATTTAAGATGTTTTTAGTCATTATTTCTTCAATTTTTTTTTTTTTTTTTTGCCTTTTTCTCTTCTCGTTCTGGAATTTCATTGAACACATTGTTATGCTTGAAGGTGTCCTACAAGTATCTTTGGCTCTGTTCATTTTTAAATTTTTTAAAAAATATTTATTTATTTGAAACACAGAGTTGGGGTGGGGGGGGAGAGATCTCCCATCTGCTGGTTCATTCCCCAAATGGCTGCAATGGCCGCAGCAGGGCCAAGCTGAAGCCGGAGGACTGGAACTCCATCTGGGTCTCCCATGCAGGTGGCAGGGGTCCAAGCACTTGGGCCATCTTTCTCTGCTTTTCCAGATGTTAGCAGGGAACCAGATTGGAAGTGGAGCAGCCGGAACTTGAAGTGGCACCCATGTGGGATGCAGTGTTAGAGGCAGTGGTTTAATGTGTTCAGCCACAATGCAAGCCTCATGTTCATTTTTTTCTCATTCTTTATTCTTTCTGCTCTTTAGCCTAGATATTTTCAATTGACTTATCTTCAAGTTTGCTGATCCTTCCTTCTGTCTATGAAAACCCTGAGTGAATTTTTCATTTTAGTTATTTTACTCCCATTTATTCTCCTGATTTCCTTTAGCTTTTTGTCTATCATTTCTTCTAGCTCGTTGAGCATATTTCAGATAGCTGATTTGAATTACTTGCTTAGGGATGGATGTTTGGCACAGTGGTGAAGTTGCTGCTTGCAATACCCACATCCTATATTGGAGTGTCTGGGTTCGAGTCCCCACTTCACTCTCCATTCTAAGTTCCTGCTGATGTACACCCCGGGAGACAGCAAGTCATAGTTCAAATAGTTGGGTCCCAGCCATCCATATGGGAGATCCAAACTGAGTCCCTGTCTCCTGGTTTTGGCGTGGTCCAGCCCTGCTTACTGCAGGATTTTGAGAAGTGAACCAGAAGATGAGAGATTCCTTGCTGTATCTCTGACTTTCAAATAAAGAAAATAATTAATTTAAAAGTAAAATGTTTGTAGAGGCCAGCACTATGGCACAGCAGGTTAACGCCCTGGCCTGAAGTGCCAGCATCCCATATGGGCGCCAGTTTAAGACTCGGCTGCTCCATTTTAAATCCAGCTCTCTGCCATGGTTGGGAAAGCAGTAGAAGATGGCCCAAATCCTTGGGCCCCTGCACCAACGTGGGAGACCCGGAAGCAGCTTTTGGCTCCTGGCAAGATCAGTGCAGCTCCAGCCGTTGCGGCCAACTGGGGAGTGAATCATTGGATGGAAGTCCTCTCCCCTCTCCCTCTTCCTCTCTTTATAATTCTGACTTTGAAATAAATAAATAAATCTTTTAAAAATAAAATGTTTAGTAAATTTAATGTCTATGCTTCCTCAGGAACAATTTCTGTTCATTTCTACTGTGACTAGGTCATTTTCTTGAGTTTGTTTTTGTTTTTCTATGCTTTATACATTTTTTATTGAAAATGGATATTTTCAATTATTTTGCTGTATTAACTTTGAAAGCCAAATTATTCCCCCTCTCTAGGTTTCATTACTGTTATTTGTTATGGGCTCTGCCTAGCTGCTTGTTTAGTGACTTTTATAGGCTATTTTTGTAAAGTCTGTATTCTTTGCCATGTGTGGTTTCTGAAGTCTCTGCTCCTTTAGCTTGCATTCAGTTAGTATTTTGACAGATTTTCACGAATGCCAGCAACCAAAAAAGGAAAAGCAAAGCCTAAGTGGAGGTGAAGGAAAGCTGTCTGAGTGTATGTGGGCCGGTTCTATGCCAAGGAACTTCTTTCACACTTAACCAGATCACTTACAACTCTCCCTTAACCCTCACTCACTTCCTGCTCAAGCTGAATCTAGAGTTCAGCCAGAAGTGAAAACTTAGGGTCTTCTCAAGTCTTTTCTGTACACGCATTCTGTGCAGGCATGTATATGGGTTTCTAAGTTTCCAAGTCTATGTGGGTGTTTCTGAATTCCATAATTTTCCAAAGAAATTCTCCCCTCAGGTTTTCTTCCCAGAGTTTAAGTATGGCTGTCATTTGCTTCAGTTACACTTTTTTTTCCTCAGGCCACAGCAGGAATTGAGCTTTTGAGAAAGGACTTCTGCATACCCACTTTTCTGCCCTGAGTAAGTTCCAAGTTAGGCAAAACAAAGATAAGCACATATGTAAGTCCTTTATGTAGCCCATAGCAGGTTAGAACAAACACATTTCTTTCAGAACAAGGTCTTCTTTGCTCCTTCTGAAACCAGAGACCCAGATCCCATACTAAGAACATGGTTCACATCTTCAAGACCACCATCAATGGGGTTAGCACTGTGGTGCAGCAAAGTAAGCAACCGCCTGGGGAGCCAGCATCCTGCATCAGAGTGCACATTTGAGTCCCAGCTACCCCACTTCCAATTCAGCTTCCCACAGTGTGCTTGGGAAAGCAGCAGAGGATGGCCCAAGTGTAAAGGCCCCTGCTACCCCTGGGGAAGACCCAGAAGGAGTTCCTCGCTCCTGGTTTCAACCTGGCCCAGAACTGGCTATTGTAGCTATTTGGAGAATGAACCATTATATGGAAGATACTTCTCTCTCATGTACTGTCTTTCAAATGAATAAATAAATCTTTAAAAAAAAAAAAAAAGTCCACTACCAAGCTGGAGTAGAGGGTGGGAAGGTTGGGGAAAGGACAAGTAAAAATGCTATAAAACTTCCCCATCATTTCCAGGTTGCTTCTTTCTGACGAAGTTGATCCTGACAGTTTTTGTTGGTGTTCTGGTGTTTATGTGGAACAACAAGCCTTTGGAGTGACCTACCCACATGGCTTGATTTTTTACTTTAAAGAATTATTTTATTTATTTAAAGGAGTTACAGAGAGAGGTAGAGCCAGAGAGAGAGAGGTTTTCTATTCCGTGGATCCACTCCCCAAATGATCTCAACAGCCAGAGCTGAGCTGATCTGAAGCCAGGAGCCAGGAGCTTCTTCTAGGTCTCCCATGCGGGTTCAGGGGCCCAAGGACCTGGGCCATATTCTACTGCTTTCCCAGGCCATAGCAGGGAGCTGGATTGGAAGAGGAGCAGTCGGGTCTCAGACTGGCACCTTTATGGGGTGCCGGTGCTGCGGGCTGGGGCTTTAACCTGCTGCGCCACAGCACCAGCCCCACATGGCTTGATTTTTACATTTAGAACTCTGATCCACATGGAGTGTTTACTGATATATAGTGACAGGAATGGATTCAATTTTAATTCCATGAAATGACTATTTAGGTGACTGTCTACACTAATTACTTTTGTAAACTTAGCAAAAATTATTTGAAGGGCTGGGCATTTGGTACAGCAGTTATGACACCAGTAGGGACGCCTGCATGCCCTACCAGTTATGCCTGGTTTGAGTCCTGGCTCTACTTCCAATTCAAGCTTCTCGTTAATGTGCACGTTAGCGAGTAGTAGATGATGGCTCAAGCAGTTGGGTCCCTGACACCCACATGGGAGACCCAGATTGAGTTCCAGGCTCCTGGCTTTGGCCTGGCCCATCCTTGGTTTAGAGTATTTGGGGAGTGAGACAGTGAACAAAAAGAGATAGCTTGCTCACTCTCTCACTCTCTCTTATACACACACACACACACAATTTCCCTGCTTTTCAAATAAAATGAAAATTTTAAAAATTTAAATATTTATTTGGGAGAGAGAGAGATAGTGAGCATGCTCCCATCTGCTGGTTCACTCTCCAAATGCCTGTTAATGGCTAGAGATGGAGCTAGGAAGGAGGTGGAACATATTCCATGTTGTTCACATGAGAGGCAGGAGCCCAATTACTTGGGGGATATGACAACTGCCTCCCAGGGTCTGCATTGGAAAGAAGTTGGAATCAGGAGCTGAACTCACAATTGAACTCTGTTGCTCCAATGTGGAATGTGGACATCTCAGCTTCTAAACTAAATGCCTGCTCCTAACTACCTTTTAAATGTATTATTTTTGCATGTTCTAGGAAGCATGGGAGTGGGGGCAGAGTAGGAGTACAAAATAATATTTTCCATACCTGCAGATACCTGTGCCTGGGCATCAGTGTGGCGCTGGCAGACTCTACTCAAAAATTCACTCACTTGACGCAGGGAAAGGGCATTATGCAGTGTTTCCAGGGGGTAGATGGTAGGTACCATGGAGCATCCTTCAAATCCTATTAGAAAATAGACAAAGTCAATGTTATTCTTGCCAGATATACCCTGTATGGCTGAGAAGTATGGAGAGTCCCTGAGAGCCATCAGGAGAGTGTCTGGCTTTTGGAGCAGGGGATATCCAAGATTCTCAGAAGAGGGAACTCTGTATAGCCACTAGGAGAATCTGTTTATCTCATCTTTTGATTTCCTACAAGGTCTATCAGTTAAGGCCTCCAGGTGAATCAAATCACCTCTTGTCCTGTGGAGAGCCTACAATGTCCTCTGGGAAAAATCAACAGAATCCCAACAGGGTAAGCACCAACATTGCTCTTGCACTTTTGGGGGGAATAAAACAAGGATCCAGAGGTAAGGGGTGAAATAGGAGATCTAACATGAGGTAGGGAGGTCATGGAGCTGGGAAGAAATGGCAAATTTGAGTGTCATGAAAAAGAGAACCAAATTAAGGAGAAGGGCATGGAATCTGAGGAGTTCATGCAAATTTAGGATGTGGGTAGAAAGGCTAGAATACTTGGATGCAAACTGGAAGGCATGCAATACATAGGAAGCTCAGCCCAGGAAAACCACATGCATGAACAGGCAGGGGGGAATGGAAGTTCTTTCTTGGTCATTTCCATCACATCAAAGCTTTTCCCTTCTTATCTATCAGAAGGCCCCAGGCTTGAAGGATAGCTGCACTACATAAGAAACTGAGGCAAACCTCATTTGTCAGAATAAATACAGACTCTCTGCTCTAAAGTCAAGTATTCCAATGCAGGTTTACCAGTGTGGATAAGGTCAAGGGTAAAACTAAATGTGTCACCCTATCCCCAGGAACTATTGCTGGAAGAAATATCCACACTGGAGGATCAAGAAGCATTTATCCCAACCACTTTTTCAGTTCCCAATCTGTGTGTGTGTCCTCTACACCCCCTTAAAGGGTCAGAAGTATGCAGGACAGTAATATCTATGCAAGATTTAGCCTCCTGTTCACCAGTGACTAAAATCATAACACAAGAGGATTATATTTAACCATCTTCTAACCTCTGGCCCTTGTTTGTCTCAAGGATTCAACTGAGGCCTCTGTGCCTCAATTTCCCCCCTGTAATTGTATAGCAGGAGGGCAGGACAGGTAGTCTCTAGCTACTCAGAATGTATAGAAAAATGTCTGGATTTGAAGATGGTGGTAGTGGAGGGTTAGAAAGATAAGAACAGATTCCAGGGTAAGAGATTATTCCTACACTGAACAGAATTGGGGAATGGGGGACTTTAAGGGGCTGTGACAAAGTAGAATCAGAAGGGGATGAGCAGCCAAGGCTACAGCTACCAGGCAGTCTGGCCCCAAACCCATACAAGCAACTAAACACGAGTCACATAACCTTAGGGCAAACAGGAGAGAGGAAAAGGTTGGCTCTCTTGCCAGAAGTGCAATAAGCAAAGCAGTCAGTCCCAGCCAAGGTAGTGGCAGCAGCCAGCTTGGTGGCAGGGGGTACCGTAGAGGCACTCGGGGTCATCCTGGCCTGAGCGCAGCCAGTTCCGGAAGAGGCGCAGGTGGTAGGAGCACTGGTGCAGATGATGCGCCAGCGTGGCATCCAAGGAGACTGGCCGGCCCCCTGGGCAATCAGAGGAAAAACTGCGCAGCAACCGGACCACAGGGTGCTGGTCATCCAGCAGCTCTGGAGGGGGCGGGGGGATCACGGCAGGAAGCACAGAGATAAAGAAAAAGAAGAAGGAGAGACAATGAGGGGGGTACTGACTGGCACAGTGATCCTGGCAGGTGGGGGCCACTGAGATCCAAGGTAAGCTAAAAGAGAAGCAGGGAGAGCCACTGGGCATCTCTTACAGGGAAGAAGAGGGTCAGCATCACACGGCGAGTCTAAAAGAAGTGCCCAGTGAGACCTCGTCATACAGCAAGGCCCTCCCCTTCCTCTTCGAGCATTCAGTCAGTGCTTGCAGAGGGCAGTCACATCATTCTGGACAGGGGTAAGTGGCAGTTCTGTGGCTGGGAGCTTTGATTAGGGCTCCAGGGTCCATCATTATTCTTCAACAAACCCCTGTTAGGGCTTCCTTCCTAGACGAATGGATTTATGAGGTTAGGATAGAGATGAAGAGTTTCAAAGAGGAGTGTCATGAATAGAAGTGGGTACCAAGATAATCTATAGCTAAAAGGGTTCCTGAAGGCTCAGGCCAGGCATTCTAGGTGAGCCTCTAAGACACCTACAGACAGGGCTGATTCCACAAGCTGGCACAGGAAACTGGCAGCAAAGCAGCTGCAGGACTCCCTTAAAACAGTGCATGTGAAAAATGCAATCAATACGTGAAAATGCCCATGCTGACTCATCATCCTTTACCTTGCTCTTGTTCAAACAGACAGGTTCTTTTAAAAGTATGCCTAAATATAAGGACATGGGGGACACTGTATCCATGACAGAAGTCAAAAGTTAGGTAATTTTATTTTTTCTTGCCACTTCAGCTAGGGAGTGGGAAAGCTTTGATTCTGAACCCCTAACACGGTTTTAGCTGCTGGGCAAACTTCGTGGGTATATGCGATTCAGCTGCACAAGGCTGATGGAGTAAATGGCATGTGGTGAAGAGTGTAAGAGGAACAGTATGGGGGCCAGCACTTGGCCTAGCAGGTAAAGCCACCACCGCCTGAAGTGCCGGCATCCCATACAGGTGCCAGTTCAAATCCCAGCTGCTCCATTTCCGACCCAGCTCTCTGCTATGGCTTGGGAAAGCAGTAGAAGATGGCCCAAGTCCTTGGGCCCCAGCACCCGCATGGAAGAGCTGGAAGAATTCCTGGCTTCTGGCTTCAGATCAGTGCATCTCCAGCTGTCACAGCCAATTAGGGAGTGAACCAGTGGATGGAACACTTTCTCTCTTTGCCTCTCCTCTCTCTGTGTAACTCTGACTTCCAAATAAATAAATAAATCTTTAAAAAAAAAAAAGCCACAAAAAAAGGAGGGGTTGACACTGTGGCGTAGTGGGTAAAGCTGCTGCCTACAGTGCCAGCATCCCGTATGGGTGCCAGTTTGTGTCCCAGCTGCTCCACTTCTGATCCAGTCTCTGCTATGGCCTAGGAAAGCAATAGAAGATGGCCCAAGTCTTTGGGCCCTTGCGCCTGCGTGGGAAACCCTGAAGAAGCTCCTGGCTCCTGGCTTCAGATGGGCACAGCTCTGGCCATTGTGGGGAATTAGAGAGTGAACCAGAGGATGGAAGACCTTTCTCTCTCTCTCTGCCTCTCCTCCTCTCTCTTTGTAACTCTGACTTTCAAATAAATAAATAAGTCTTAAAAAGGGGGGGGGGGGCGGGAACAGTAGGGAAAGATCTTGGGAAAAGGCAAGGTGTCTTGAGATCTGACATGAGGACAGGTAAGAACTTGAGCATAGGATGTTGGTATAGAGAATGCAGGGTAAAGGCAGCTGAGGGTGATCCATGAGACTACAACTTCCAGAGATCTTAATTTGAATGTCAGCACAGGTTTCAGCTCTACCCAGGATAGGCTGGTGAGCACCAATTTTACCAGATCACACAGTTGTATGTTCCTAGAAGATAATGGACTTGACAAATTACACAGGCACAGTCTGACATTCTGGATGAAGGTGAGCCATGGTCTATTCCCCCTTTATTAATTTACTTTGGTGAGTCTGGTGTGCATTTTAGTAACAGGCCATACTTGTGTGATGTAGTTACAGTATATGACAGAAGATTATCAGGAGCAAAGACAGAGGTAAACTAAGAGCTGCTCTCCTATCAAAGAATGTAGACAGCATTGCCTTGCCTCCTTCCCAAAGCCAGGCCCCATTTCTTCCTTCTGTTTCAAAGCCAGGCAATCATAAGGAGATGATGACAGGACAGCAGGTTGACATACTGTGCTGTGACTTATCAGTTACAAGCAATTACAGATAGAATATCCACTCTGTAATTGCTAAGTCAGTCAGGTAAGAACTTGGCCACGAGATAGAGCCCTTACATTGTCCTGAGAGCCAAATTCAGTCAAGACAATCTTCAACAAGAGATACAGTAGCTCCAAATTTCTCCTGTTGCTAGCACGTAGATTCCAGATTCTGGCTTCTTAAGCACACTAGCCTTCAAGCTCAAGCACAAGAAAAACAAAGGAGGCCAGAAGACCCCAGAGGAAGTGTGCAGGGTATTGGAGCAGATCTTGAATTTGTTTTCCTGCACTATACCTGAGTTGTCCAGGTCTTTCATCCTCAACTCCTTTTGGTAGAATTAGTTCTTCTGTTCTTCAACTGGTGAGGCTGCTAACCAAAGATTCAAGGAACTGGAGGTACACAGGTTTGAGGATATTTTATCAACCTGGGTCTTGTCTTAAGGCACCTAAGAAACTAGGAGATATGTGACTTAGCTCATACTACACTTTGGATCCTAAGTCCAGGTCCAAGGCTTGTGGTTGGTGCATTGGGTTCTACTCTGGGGATGACTGTGGCCCATGAAGGCCAGAAAAGCTTGAAACAAAATGAGTAGGTAAGGCCATAGCTCTCTGAATGGAGACTCCTAACTGAGGCACAAGTTAGAGCCTGGAGGCCAAGATGAGCTAAGCATATATCGCTAGATAACCTAGCAAGAGATCTAGCAATGTCTCATGGGGATGTGTTACCTGACTGGGCCACTCTAGCAGCTACCACTGACTAGGTAGCAGGGGCTCAGCAGGAGAAGTCTTCTGGCCAGGAAGACAGGCTAATTTTACCTCCCTAGGAGAGTCTCAGATCTTAAGACAGAAGAAAACCATATCTAGCGAAACTGGATTTGCTCTAATGCAAAACACAGAATACGAAGGATAAAGCTTCAGTAGAGAGTGAGGCCTGGGTTCTGCTATACCCTACGAGGAGACCACAGCCCTTCAGATTTTGGTTTACACAGATCTCCAAACATTCCTTCCTAACTTCATGTGGGCAGACTCAGTTCTTCAATACTCTGCAAATATTATTCATTCTGAGATCCTCCCAGAATACCCAGCAGACATCTCAACTCTTCAAGCTTCTCCAAGTCAGGGAGCTTTGCCACAGTAGGGCTGGGGTCATGTAGAAACTACATTTAAAAACCCGTCTTCTTCCTTTACTGACTATTTGTTTTGCTCCTTTCCTTTTCTTTTATCCCAAAGCAATCTGGGCTCTCATTTTCTAGGCCCAGGCACTAGGTTAGTAGTAACATAAAGCAGATGTCAGGAACACAAGAGTCACACAAAGTACACACAATGGCAGGAGATAGGAATACAGAGATGGGAAACTGTATACTCAAGACCAACGTCCTTATAATTAGGCTTGGGAGCTGGGAACTGCTGCATTGCTCCAAAAGAGGAACAAACCAGTCATCCACCTCATCAAAAGAGCTGGAGAAAAACCAGGAAGACCAAAATTATATAAGCTTGAGGAGTGGGGTAGAGAACAGACTGGACCAATCTGGGAAATACTGTTCTCTTCCTAAAAAGGGGGAACCATTACCATGTCTGTACAAAGCCTGGCAGTCATGTGATAGGAAAGGGAGAGGTGTAATCAATGCTTTGGTGGTGATGTTGACAAAAGTGACATAATGGCGATGACAGTGATTATGGAAGTAAGACCCCAAGCTGCCACAGGGATAAGTCAGCCAGGCTGCAGTCAAGGCTAAGGTTGTCACAAGGGAGATGTCCCTGGAGGGACACTTAGAGAGTGGCTCACTCAAAGACAGAAGGGCGTCAACACAGTGGAAGGATAGGTAAAGTCAGTGTCAGAACTCAGAGGTTAAGTGTCTGGAGGTGACATGGTGAGGAAGAATGATGTTGAGTCAGAGCAAACGTACCGTTAGTCGGATGCTTTGCAAACGACACAGAAAATCGTTTTACGGCCGGGACAAACAAGAGCTCTGGGGAGAAAAGACATCATGGGGATTATACCACCCCTGTCCCCACACTCTGCTATGGAATTTGCCCACAATATATTCCTTTCTTTAGTTATATGGACTGCTCCCATCCCCACCCCTTAGATTCCTGAAGATCATATTCCAATCTTTCCCTTTGGTGTAATCTCTTAGTAATCTGTACATCATCTTCACCACAAATATGGCCCCACAAACAATGCTAATTTCACCATCATGTCTTCTTTCTGGTCATTTGGAAATAAAATTCTTGGTGCAATTTTCAGCCCTTCCTCCAATCTCTCTCTACATCACCCTTTCTGCCTGAGCTCAGCACCTTCCCCTTTCCTGAACATGATTTCCCAAGTTTTAATCAAGGTTCCACTGCATTCTTCCTGACCATGGATCATCCTCCTCAGTCCTTACTCCTACAGGCCAGGATCCAGGAAAGAGGACTAATAAATGCAGCAGGGCTGTATGTGGGAGATTATGAAGGGAAGAAGCATAAATAAGTAGTATTCGTATGGTGAGAGGGAATGCAAATGGAGGGTGGAAGGGGTCCTGGTTCCTTCTCCCATCTATTAATGATGAAGACAACTTGTTATCAGGCCCATGTCAGTGCCATCTTAAGCATGAATAATTGTGCAACTATGTCCTTGCTGGGAGACAAGTGAAGACAAGAGTTGCCCCCCGAAAGTCCACCCACATACCATCTCGGTGTTTCAAACTGGCAGGTGGTAGCTTTTTGCCATGGCTGCGGGCGTAGTCCTGAAGATTCGGTGCGCTGGAGGAGCCACCCAGCACTGTGGTGCTGAACAGCCCTGTGCACTGTGAGCCTGCAAGGCCGGGAGTGCATTAGTAGCCACGCAAAGCTGCACACAGTACACACAACTGTACATGACAACATCAAGACACACACACACAAACATTCCAAGCAACCACCATGGAGCCACTCCACCACAGAAACACACAGAGCTTTCACTACTGTCCATAGCCACACTGGGATTCTCCTAAAGATCTACATGGCAGAGACAAAGAGGCCACTACAAATAAGGTTAGTCATATTAGGGCATTCAAAGCCATAGACTATACTCTCTAGCTGGCTCTTAGAAATACTAAAAGAAAAGGTAGACCTCTCTACTTCAGCACCCTTTCCCCTAACGCAGGATTTGAGAAACCCAGCAATCTAATCCCTTGTGGTTTTGAGAGGCAAGGGCTATGACTGATACTGGAGACTGGGTTTTGAACACTCAGCTGGCACCCTCTGAACTCTTCCTAAGTTCTTCATCCAACATCCCCCCTCCCTTCACATCAGTTTACCTTTCCCAAAAATGAAAGTACGAGACTTGTTGCATTTTTAAAGCTGGGAGGGACTCAGAGATCATCCAGTTCAACCTTCTCACTTTACTGATGAAGAAACCGAGATCCAAAAGGGATCTCCTTGGTCAAGGTCACAGAATTTGCTAGGAACTGGTTTATAATCCAGGTCTCCTGGCTCTGAGGATCAAGTGTATTCAGTGAGGGAAAAAAAAAAAAGAATTTCCTAGGAGGAAACAGCAATTTCTGAAGTCAAGATAGATACAAATTGAAAGGCGCATGAAGAGTCAGCTGATGATATGCAGAGCGTGCCTATCGTGTGCTGAGCACCCGACTAAGAAGAAAAGCAGGAAACAGAAAAAAAAAAAGGCATGTTTTTTTCTGCTCCCAAACATTTATTGTCTTATAATCCCTGTGATCAAAACCAGAGACCACCCCCACACAAATTCAAAGAAAGTAGAGAGCACTACCGCCAATCTGTAGGGTAAATAAAACTTGAAGAATCTCTGAAGAAAATATATCAGGCCAGTCACTGTCCTCCATATCTGATCTACTAGCAGAGGATCAGGACTCCATTGTCCTTTCTCCTAGGACAGCCTACAGGACAGAGCAGTCAGGACGAAACAAATGATACCCAGAATCTTGGGATTTGCCCTGTAATTCGGAATTCATCTTAGCCAAGACCCTGAATTTGGCTCAGTCTTAACATTCGCAAGGGGATGGATGGAGTGGAGAGGAGGCTGGTTTCCTTTGAGTCCACCAAGAAAGGGCCACAGTTTCAGAGGTCCCAGGATTTCTGGGTCACTAAAGAAGTCAGGAGGCTCAGGTGACTGACTATACCCATCATGGAATTCAGGACCTCTCTTCTGTGCAGCAATTTCCCTACCCTTCATGCTCAAAGAGCCTGTGGAATGGAGTTCCAGAGAGTAACAGGGGTCGCTAAATATGTCTGCTTTTCTTCAGGGAAGCTAAACTTGCTGGCTGCATCCCAGACCACCCCAAGCTCTGTTCTACATTTACTTCCTCCTCTGAATAATTCCCTGGCACAGCCGTTCCATCTCTACGCTGCCCAGTCTTCAAATCATCTTAGAGGGTGGTCTCTACTTTACCACCACCATCTGTCAACCAGTCCCATGTCCATAACTCTGCTTTATTCTTGACATCACTCCCACTTAAGTAGGCCAGGCACACCTTTTTGCAGCCTCTCTGAAACATATTCTTTACTGGGGCTTTTGGAAAAAGAAGTCCATAACATAGATATACATATTTATTATTTATGTTTCATGCCCCAAACAATCTACCTCATTTCAGGGATCTATGAGGCAACTGACTTACAAAATTAGCCCAGTAAGTTACCAAAATCTTTCTCTCTTTTGAAGCTCCAATTGCTGACTATTTTGAGGGCCAAGAAACTGGGTACCAAGGACAAAGATAACAGAAAAATAAGAGGAGCAAAACAGACTAATAGGACATGATAGAAAGACCCAGGAGACCAAGTCTAGACCCATACAATCATGTTTGACCTCCAGTTCTATGTACTGGTTTACAAGGTACTGTGTTCAGAGACAGCCCCTCCCAAAGATCCCTTTGCCCTCCCAAGAAACATAATAGTTCCTGAGGCTTGGTCCTTGTTGTAGTCTGCGTTCTTAGAAAAGCTTGAGGGCAGGTATTTGGCTTAGAGGCTAAGATGGCTGTAATCTCATACAGAGTACCTGGGTTTGAGTCCAGCTAATGTGGTCCCTGGGAAGAAGCAGGTGATAGTTCAAGCTGTTGAATCCCTGCCACCTCATGGGAAAACTGGGAGGAATTCCTGGCTCCTGGTTTTGCTCTGGCCATTGTGGGCATGTAGGGAGTGAACCAGTAGGTGGGAGCTCTATCTATCCATCTCTCTGCCTCTTAAATAAAAAAATAACTTAAAAAAAAAAAAAAGGTTGAATGATACTCTCTACCCCTCTCTAGGGATCAAAAAATCAAGAGACATTCTTTTAAGGTCCTGAGAGAAATCTGTCTCTACTCCAGTCTCAGACTTGTTCCTCAATTTTCTGGAAGGAAAGGAGGAAAAGTTACAGGATTAGGACAGGAGGGAGGAGGGGGATGAAGGTAGCAGGGGTCAGGGAAGGGATGTGAAAAACACAGGTTTCAGAGGAAGACAAGGCACAAGTTCTCCAAATAGGGAATATGACATTTATGGGGTCACAAGTACCTCAATAGCTCTGTCTCTGATAACTCTGAAGGTTCAGAGTCTCCATGGCCCCTTAAGGTCTGGGCTAGACTGGAGGGACAGATAAGGAATAAGAGGGAAAGCCAGAAAAATACCATTCGGCAAGGAATATGGGGGTTGGTGTAGAAAATGAAGAGATAAACACCTTCCTGGAATGGAAACAATCATCTGAGATTCAAGTTCACACCTAACTAGCCTCTCTTACTTCATCCTCCCTACCCCCACCTGACAATTCCACTGACTGGATGGCACCAACACCCATGACAAAGGTTTCCCCCAACAAAACTCTGAAGAACAGACAGACAACCCCTTCCACCAACAGTTGAGAGGCACTGGAAATCCATACCTAGGCCACTCTGCTTCATCTCTGTTGGTGGCCGTGAGGATGAGAAGAGCCGATAGCCACCAGGCCTGGAGGATGAAGTCTCAGAAAGCACCTGCAGAAAAAGAGTCTGTGTTATCACGTGGCCCCTCCAACCCAGACGTTTAAACCTAGGTCCTGAATTCCTGCCCCTATAAAGCCAAGCAGCATCAGAAAGTGAAAGAACCAAAGATTTTTTTTTAGGGGTGAGAGAAAATGAAAAGGGACTAGAGTGGACTTTGCAGAGGGAAATCCTTCTTTACTAGAAGACACTTCTATTTCCAAGACACCTGTCCCCAGTCTTCCCATCCCAAATCTGAGAAATCATTGTTCAACCATCCTGATTCTCAGGTGAGCAGGGGTCCTTGATCTTACCCACTCCTCCCCAGGATTCAGAAAGCTCATCACAATGGCTCAGCCAACAATAATAAAACCTGGCCACCCTCTCTTCTTTCCATTGGACAGCTGTGGCTACTGCAACCATTCTGTTTCTTATCTAAAACAACAAGCCCTCCCCTCCAATAGCTCACTCCTGGGCACATAAGACAGATTTCTTAAAATGCCCATGGGGTTCTAATCGCACAGCCCCCAATATATACACATCCCACCTAGAAAGTGTTCCGAGTCCCTAGATCCCAAAAGGTAGACAGAGGCAGGAAAGGGAGGCAAGGTAGGGAGGGACACCTGTGTGCAGGACGCCAGGTGAGTGGTGGACACAGCCCGGGGCTGAAGGCCGATGGCTGGGGAAGACCGGGGGAGGTCTCCTGACCTCCGGCGGCGCCGTCCCCGCAAGGGGATGAGGTCCAGGTTCCCTGTGCACTGCATGTTCATGACCTGCAATCACACCGGGTAGAAAGCCAGTCATGGCTGCTTTAACTCCAGGCTCCCAAAAGCCCCAGTGCCTATAGGGCAGAGCTAGCTATAGGGCAAGAGAGAATGACCAGCCAGGGCATAGCTGCTGTGAAGGTCACAGGTTTTGTCATCTAAAACACTCCAAAAACACGAGATGATTGAAAGAAGAAGGGAAGGGAGAAAGGGTGTTATTGTTAAGGATAAGACTGTCCAAAGCCTACACTTGTATATCAGGGGAAGGAAGCATTAACATCACAAAACTGGATGACCACAGAAGAGAGAGACTTCCTTGCAAAGCTGCAGAGAACATGCTAGGGCAGCATCACCCTGGAAGAGCCAGGGTCCACACAGCACTAGTAACTGAAAGGAAGAAGTGTGATTACAACAGGAAGCGTCCTGTAGGTCTGAAACAAAGCAGTCAGTCTCCTCAACTGTGAGAGAGGACAAAGAGAGCTCCCCTCTGCCTGTTTCCTGACTGCTTACACAGCAAGGAAAAAGGGAGTCAAGCACGGCAGTGATGGGGAGACGAGCAGATTGTGCCAAAGGGAAAGGCAGACATGGAGGAGCAGCTGGCTGACGGCTGATTATATGGCATTCTGTCCATTTGATCTATTTCCCATAAGTACTAGAGTACATCAAGTTACACATATACCTCAATGGGGAAATAATGTATATCTCACCGAAAGAAACTCCATCTAGCCACTACAATAATCAAGAAGTACAGGAGGGGTCCACAGAAGACTGTACGTAATTTGTCTTCTCCGCTTTCTCCCAAGCCTGAACTTTAAACCTCTGGCTAAACCTGGAAAAGTTAGTTACAGCTTATTCTAAGGTATCACTGAAATGAGAAAACTAATTCCGCTAAGATAGAGACCTGGTTCAGAGCCAAGCAAAAAGATTTACTGGGTCAGAGCAGGATCCAAATCAGACAAGGATAAATCATGGCATCAGTGTCATTGGGGAAAAGAAGCAAACATCTCTCTGGGAAAAAGACCAAAAACAAAAGCCCCAGGACAATCAGCTGGACACATGTAGGATGAGTAACAGTTCCTTCCTCTAGACTGGAGAATTAGAACCACAACCAGAGACAAACTTCAGGGACCGTGGAACACAGGTTCTGGCACATAAACCTCCTCTTCAGGACAACAGCAAGCCAGGCAGCCCTCCAGACTGATTTCCTCTCTGAAATGATGGCATAGATAACTCTATAGGGAGTGAAATGTCAGGTATTTGCTTCTGTCTGAGCTGTAATTTTTATCCAAGGCAACAAACAGATGAAAAGGGCCTGGTCTTTAAAACAGATTATGTTGCTATTAAAGTGCTTGCTTATGGAGTCTCTGCAAGATGGTTTTATTTCACAGGAGGAAAAAAAAAATTGAGGCATAGAGAGGTTAAGTGACCTAGGCAAGGTCACTCAGCTTCTAAGCATCAGGCTGGGATTTTTGCCCCAGAGTTCATGTTGTTATACTCTATTTCCTTTTTAACACCTGCCTTTTCAAACTCATCCAGGCACCTCCTCCTCAGTCTCAGCTCTCATAACCCTTCCCTCTCAGGTACCCTCACTGCAAACTCGGCAATCTCAGAGCAGCAACCACTTTAAAGCAGCTCTAGAGGAAGCAGCTGTGAAACAGATCAAGTAAAACAGGGGTGGGAGGACTGTTTCAGGTGTCAAGAACTCCCCTGGCAAGGGGACGCAGAGGAAACACGGATTTCATCCCAAGAGCATTTCCACTCCTCTGTCTTTCCCCCAGCCCTTCCCATTACCTCCATGGAGCCGGCTTTTCGGTTACGAGTGAGGGGCGATCTCCTCGGGAGGCCAGGGCCCTCGGGAGGCTGCGGTGAAATCTGCGATGCCCGGTCCGGCTCATCTGGTGTCTTGCCTGAGCACAAGTTCTCTATGCTACCTTGGTCTGCTTTCATTTCCTCATTCTGTTCAATAACAGGCAAAGCGAAGAGGAATTATGCCCTTTATACCTCCCTGCACTGTTTCCCAGCTTGGTTCCCAAGTCCTTCAGTCCCCAATCCCAGCACTGGGACCCACCTCAGAAGAGGCAGGACGGAAGCCACAGCCAGTCGGGGCACTGCCTTCTTCCTCCACACCTTTCACTCCAGGGCTGAAGTGCAGCTCCACATGGAACCGTTCCTCTGACAGGGGATCCTATGTGGCAGCAGCAGATGAAGGGGCAGTTAGGATAAGCTGGACATGGCGGTGGAAGACTAAGCAGGGGCAAGAGAGAGGAGTTCGAGAGGGTATACCCTCCCAGGAAAGCTGGGACTGAGGTTGTAGTGTCTTGCTCCATTCTGGGACTGATCCGTCACAGTTTCCTCTCAACCAGAGTTTGTTTTAGGATCCTCACTCCCTCACCTCCCACTATGTGTGATTCACCACTGCACATGACTTTTGCCATTCCAGTTCTACAGCCCCTCCCTTCCATCTCCCACAGTAGTTCCGCTTTGCTTATGGTGCACAGTGCAGCACAGTTAAATATGCCTTTGTCATCACTCATGAGAATTGTAAAAGATTGAAAACAAATATGCAAAAAGTTGCTATGCCAGGATGCTGGAGTGTAATAGAAGACTGTCTTTGGTGTGCTTGTTTTGTTTCTTTGGTAGAGCTTCTTAGGTGAATCTTCTAAAACTTTCCTTCTGCTGGATCCCAGTGACGTGGAAGTCATCAGAATCCCTCAGTACTTGGAGTACCTTTGCACCAAGATGTCTGGCTAATTTTCTGCTCAGTCACAATTTTACTTGAAAGCAAGAATTGTCCTAGCTCCTTTTCCATTACTCTAAAAATCTTAACCTTCAAAGCAGGGTCTAATTAAAGAAACTACTGGTTAGTTAATATAATTGAGGTATCACAATTTCAGAATAAACATTTGATTAAAGAAAAAAAAAGATGCCTTTGTGAGGCTTTTTGCAGAGAGTATATGTACAACCACGTTTGAGGGAAAAAAAAAAAAGACTCATAACTGTCCTAAATTCTATACTTGCCTTAATGCTATAGTGGTGTTTGAGGTTCTCTCTCTGACTCAACACCATCTCAGAACACAGTCTTTGTTCCAGAAGAAATCTCTGGATGCTCTGTGTCATGCTGTGCCTAGGTGTCTCACCTAGCTGGATTCTACAAATTCTAAAGCAAAGAAGTTTTTAGGGGCCAGTGCTGTGACGTAGTGGGTAAAGCCGTCGCTTGCAGTGCCAGCATCCCATGTGGGTGCCAGTTCAAATCCTAGCTGCTCCTCTTCTGATCCAGTTCTCTGCAATGGCCTGGGAAAACAGTGGAAGATGGCCCAAGTCCTTGGGCCCCTGCACCCGCATGGGAGACCCAGAAGAAGCTCCTGGCTTCAGACTGGACCAGCTCCGACTGTTGCAGCCATTTGAGGAGTGAACCAGCAGATGGAAGACCCCTCTCTCTCTGCCTCTGCCCTTCTCTGTCTTTCAAATAAATAAATATATCCCAAAAAAAATTTTTGCTCCTTTTTAATAAAGGTAAAAATGAGGGGCCCCTTCTTCCTCCCACACTGTTAGCTACTCACCCGAGTGTTGTCTTCATAAAGCATGATGACAATCTGAGTCATGTAGTTGAGTTCTGAGATGGCACTAAGATAAGCCAAAGCTCGCTGCCATTGGGCATCCTGGGTCTCCTGCCAAACACAGAAGGAGGTAGGCCAAGGCCTAAGGCCAGAGGAGTCAGCGAAGGGGGAGGGAGCCAAGGAGAAGACAGGAAGCTTGCAGTAAGGAACAAGCGTGAGGAGAGGAAAAGAACGCCAGGGGAGGTGTTCACAGGCTAGAGGAAGGAGGATCCTTACATCAAGAAGTCCCCCGTAACGGAAGACACTGAGCAGGGAGTGGACGTGGCTCTCACTGGTGAAATAGAGACGTGTTCGAACGTGGCGGCCTGGGGAGAGCACTCCTCGGGAGTACCTGAGGTGACAGCTCAATCACTCACACGGTCAGGTCGTCCTCTCCCCACCCTTCCCAAGCTCCCTCCTCCCCCCTCAGAGACCTCTCCTTTCCATCCCAGGATTCCTGCTGTCCTTGGTTCCCCACCTTCTTTCCCCCAGGACTCCCTGACACACCCCTCCCTCCATCCAGCACCCCTCCCAGCCCTCCCTCACAGGGGATGCAGCTTGTTGACAGACTCATCCTCGTGGGTTCTCTGCAGGTCAAGTAGTATCTTCCGCAACAGAGGAAGACAGAAGCCCACGGCAATTTCCAGTTTCTCCTCCCGACTGATCCCGTACTCCTAGGGGCCATAGGCCAGGAATAAGCACCTCAGTGAATCTTGTTCTCCTCTTGCCTCACACTCCCAGGCCCAAGATCATGCCTGTCTTCACCTCAGGTCTATGGTTTCCTTCACATCTGCCACAGTCCCTCTCCAGGTAGCTCCTCAGTTACTCCTGTACTTAGCCAGGACCAGAGTAGACCTTGTGAACTGTAGTAACTCAACCATTCCTTCTCTAAGTTTCCTTCCCCTGATTCCCAAATCATCTCTTCTTTCTACCTTTTCTCTCCTTCCTTCCTCAATGCCATATCCCCAGGCTGGATCACCTATGAGACACACCTGGGGGATGACCACATCAGCCAATGCCTTAGAGAGACGGAGCAACTCTGCTGTGCCTTGAAGTCCCAGGCTCCCATTGTGCTGCACGTCATACTTGACACAGTCATAGATGTCAGGGATCTTACTGATATCATAGCGCCCACTCTTCTGTCGGAAGTCACGTTCCAACTTGCTCCAACGCTGTAGCATAAGCTCTAGTGTCTCGCTGTGGTACAGCTGCAGGTCTGGAAGGAAGGCAACAAGTCAGAGCCAGATTTTACCTCTAACGGAAGTTCCTGATGATTCAGAAGTAGAAGCAGGGGATGAGGGTGCTTGGTGTCAGACACTCGGGAGAAGACACAAGCAAGCCTTAGAAAGCAACTCATCCCACAGATGTTGAAAGGAACAGGAGGATTCACACTCACCTACAGACTTGGGGTCCTGCATCCGTTCCCGGATCTGGTGGGTGAGGTTTTCAATCAGGGCAAATACCTGATCACAGACCCTCACAGGATTCTGGATGACGGTCATGGAGTTGATCAGGGAAGTGCTTCCAGTGGGAGCCAGCTGTGTGGGGGAATAGAGAGATGAAAAGCAAGACAGACTCCTCAGATTCCTGTGAGCTTACTACAAAGAGATGTCTGCCACACAGATCTGCTTATTGACTCACTCCAACAAGCATTCCAGTAATTTTAGGGCCTCCAGATGAGAAGGCTGCTCCTGTACATGGTCATCTACCAGGAGTCAATCTTAATAGCTTTGAAGTCCAGAGAGAATAAAACATACCTAAGTTCTTTTCTTGAAGCCTTTAGAATACATGCAGAAAATACTGGGGGATAAAGATTAAACCAAGATCTCCATAGAATGTTTTCATGAGCAGATACTAAAGCTAACATCCTGTCTAGACCTGGGGTAGAGGTTGAGTTGGACTTGGTTCCAACTCAAGCCTTTAGTTAAGTCACAGTCATTGGGGAGTAAGGAGGGAGAAAGAAGATTGTGGGTGGAATACATGATTCTACCTAAGTTTTCACAAGCTCCATTCTTGCTAGCAAATGGAAGCAAGGGAAAGTTGCCTTGGATTTTTGGATTTGACATTGAGCAATGGGTTGGAAAATAAGGTGGCAAGGTTTCATACCTTATCAAGTCATATTTAAAGGAGAATAAAGTAAATCTTATTTCCTAAGCAATGTGCTCAGTTACTTAGCATATTTAAGAGCTATCAGGGCCAGCGCCGCGGCTCAATAGGCTAATCCTCCACCTGGCGGCGCCGGCACACCGGGTTCTAGTCCCAGTCGGGGCACCGGATTCTTTCCCGGTTGCCCCTCTTTCAGGCCAGCTCTCTGTTGTGACCCGGGAAGGCAGTGGAGGATGGCCTAAGTGCTTGGGCCCTGCACCTCATGGGAGACCAGGATAAGTACCTGGCTCCTGCCATCGGATCAGTGCGGTGCACCGGCCGCAGCGCGCCAGCCGCAGTGGCCATTGGAGGGTGAACCAACGGCAAAGGAAGACCTTTCTGTCTGTCTCTCTCTCTCACTGTCCACTCTGCCTGTCAAAAAAAAAAAAAAAAAAAAAAAAGAAGAAGCTATCAGGGGGCCAGTGCTGTGGCATAACAGGTAAAGCCGCCACCTGCAGTGCCAGCATCTCATATGGGCACCAGTTCAAGTACCGACTGCTCCATTTTCCATCCAGTTCTCTGCTATGGTCTGGGAAAGCAGTAGAAGATGGCCCAAGTCCTTGGGCCCCTGCACTCAGCTGGGAGACCCGGAAGAAGCTCCTGGCTTTGGATTGGCGCAGCTCTGGTCGTTGCTGCCAACTGGGGAGTGAACCATTGGATGGAAGCCCGCCTGCCCACCCGCCCTCTCTCCCTCCCTCCCTCTCTGCCTCTCCTTCTGTGTAACTCTGACTTTCAAATAAATAAATAAATCCTTAAAAAAAAAAAAAACTATCAGAAATGCGAACACAGCAATGTGAGTACACTTAATAACACAGAACTATCCACTTTAAAATGGTTACAGTGGTACCAAAGTTTAAAAAATAAACATTTTGGGGCCGGTGCTGTAGCACAGCGGGTTAACGCCCTGGCCTAACGCACCGGCATCCCATATGGGCGCCAGTTCTGCTCCTCTTCCAATCCAGCTCTCTGCTATGGCCTGAGATAGCAGTAGAGGATGGCCCAGGTCCTTGGGCCCCTGCACCCATGTGGGAGACCCGGAAGAAGCTCCTGGCTCCTGGCTTCAGATCGGTGCAGCTCCGGCCGTTGCGGCCATCTTGGAAGTGAACCATCAGATGGAAGACCTCTCTCTCTGTCTCTGCCTCTCTCTGTAACTCTTTCACATAAATAAAATTAATCTTTAAAAAAAATAAAATAAAAAATAAAAAATATTTTTTTAAAAGAACCAGTCAGAAATGAGAAATGGGATAGTAGAAAACACTGCCTGGTGAATCATGGCCTAGACACATATGAAGAAGGATGACCATGTGGGTTAATGGTCTCCACTGTGACTAACACTGTGAGGCAGTAGACTACAGTGCATAACAGCCTGAGCTCTGAAGGTAAATTCACTGGGTTCATGCAGGCTGGATGACCAGGGAAAAACAGCACAAATTCTTCAGTGCCTAGGTTTCCTCATGCGTAAAATGAGAGAAAAGCACAAGTCTACATTCCTCATGGTGGATTAATGACAGTAATTAATTCTTTATCTCCTTTGGCTCTGTGAGCATGAGCACTTCAGCAGTAAAACAAAACAAAGCTATATTGTGCTGAATCTGGGCCTGGACTTCAAGAAAGCTGAGAAGCTTCTGCTTTTGGGGAGTCTTAAGCTACCATTTAATAAGTCCAGCTACCAGGCTACAGAAACCACATGAAGAAAACATGTGGAGAGGAGATGTTCTGAGATTATAGGGAGAGCCAGCCATCCCCGAATCCCCATCAAACTTCCAAACTTCCAGATGGTTCCAGTCTCAGACATCTGTCTGCAATTTTAGGAGAAACCCCAAGCAAAACCAGCTGAGTCCGGTACTGTGAGAGACAATAAAATGGTTGTTGTATTAAGTTGCTAAGGTTTTTTTTTTTTTTTTTATTGTCGTTTGTTTGAAGATTTGTTTACTTGAAAGGCAGTTATAGAGAGATAGAGAGACAAAGAGAGAGGTCTTCCATCCACTGGTTCACTCCCAAAATGGCCTCAACAGCCAGAGCTGGGCCATTCCAAAGCCAGGAGCCAGAAGCTTCTTCCAAGTCTCCCATGTGAATATAGGGGCCCAAACACTTGGGCCATCTCCTGCTGCTTTCCCATGTGCATTAGCAGGGAGCTGGATCTGAAGGGGAGCAGCTAGGTCTCAAATCAGCACCCAAGTGGGATGACAGTGCCACAAGCAGCAAATTTACCTGCTATGTCACAGCACTGGCCCCTAAGTTACTAAGTTTTAGACTAGTTTTTTATACAACAGATAACTGAAACATTCTTTTATTCAAAATCCTTGGGCTCAGTTGCATTTGGAATTGATTTTTTTTTAACTTTAGAAGTTAATATAGTGCTCATATCATAATACATAATACCTCCAAGCAGGGCCTAAGACATAACCAAACATTAATATTTAGAAGCAAAACATATGATTATTTACACTAAGTGGGATAAATAAGGATTATAAATAGTCTTGACAGCTCATGTCAGTTTCGGCTGCCAAATAAGTCTTGATACCACACCTCTAAAAATCCCTATTTTTTGAAATTATGGATAAAAGATTATGGACCTGTATTTATCTCAAAGGGTTACTATAAGGATTAAATGAGATAAGATATGTAAAATACTTAAAACAATGTCTGGCATGCAGTTAGTACTACTATTACTGGTCACTATTATTTAGAATTCTAGGAATTTAGGATTCAGGAAATTTGGAGCACAGATAGGATGAGCCTGACCTGATCATAGTCCTCAGGGCCAAAGGTTGCATCCTGCTGCAAAATATGGTGTAGCCGAGCTTTCACGCGGTGCTGGCAGCTGCTCAGGGAATCACCATCGCTGTCTAGGAGCCCATTCATGTTGGCACTCTTCACCATTTGTACCAAAATAGGAGTCAGTTCCCCTTCTAGAGCTAAAAGACCCTGATGAGGAAGCACAAATTCCATCAGGTGCCTCTCCAGGCCAGGCCTCCTAGGCCTAAATGGTCCAGAGATGCAATGGGAGCTGGCTTGAAGATCCAGTTGCATGTCAAGGGCCTGTTCTGGCTAATTATTCTCAGCTCATTATCAACAGTAGAGAATGGGGCTGGATACTAGCCAAAACTTCTTCATGTTGGCACATCAACACCCTGAAACTTTCCAACGGTTCTCTAAACTCTGTTTATCTACCTAATGGAAGCCGGGCCTGTGGAAAAACTGTAGTATGCACCTTGGCAAAGGCAGCAGCAGTCATCTGGACACGGCCTTCATCTGAGGCATAGATCTTGAGGTCGTGGCGGAATGTGCTGTGAAGACGAAGCAGCCCACAGCCTGGGAAGCCAGCATAGTCACCTAGGGAGCAAAGGAACAGATTGCTATAAATACCAACATGGAAGGAAGAACCCTCATTTCCCCTCTAACTTCCCTTCATTGCCTCTGTCCCTTCATGTCCCCTAACTTATTCAATAATCATCTTTTTCTAGCCCTGCTTGATATCTACACCTCCAAGATACTCACCCTGTCCTCCAGGGTACATGCAGCGAAAAGCTCGTCCCAGCTCCTCAGCCTGCACACGGCCATCAGGCGTCAGTTCTCCACCCCACTTCAGCACCAGCAGTAAAGTTGGGGCCAGAGCCTCCTCCTGTGGATCTGAGGGAATAAGAAAACAGTGGGAACATCTAAATGTTAGGTCTTCTGAGGAGAACAGAAAGGTCATCTGGGGGAGTAGCCATCTTTCATGTGCCAACGTGAAGAAGTTTTGGCTAGTATCCGGCCCCATTCTCTACTATTGAGAATGAGCTGAGAATAATTAGCCGGAGCAGGCCCCTTGACATGCAACTGGATCTACAAGAGATCTGGGTGGTAATAGAAAGGGAGACTGTATCTTACCTTGCCCCTCATTAGAAGCTTTTACTCCATGAGGGTAATACGTCAACTGCACCTTCCGGTTGATACCTGAGAAGTGACCATACCTGCAGGAGAAAGTCACAGTTTGCTCTCTGCCCCAGCACCCCAATTCCTCATGGTCATTGGCTCCCTTTTGCTATCCCCTTTCTCACATCTCCAACACAGACTTCAGCTGTTCTAGCTTTCCAGTCTTCTCCTCGATCTCACCACCTGGTTCTTGCTCTAGTTCAGCTAACAGCAGCCTTGTGATGTCCAGCACCTCCTAGAGGAAATAATAAGGAACCCATGATGAAGGCCAAGTTACCCTTTCATCCTAGTCAGTCTCTCCCTCATCAAGGCCCCAATCCCATACACTATCTTTTTCAGAAAATTCAACTCCAGGCTAGAGTCTCTACCTTACCTGAAGCTGCTCAGGTCTCTTGAGTTTTAATTTCCCTGTCTTGTATCCACCATGTTTTTCAAATAGAGTAAAAAACCTGAAGAAGTAAGAAGTTTCAGTGTGCAATCAGACAGTTAAAGCTTCTGGGAGTTTCCCTCACCCATCGTACTCAAAAAACGTGTCTCTAAACTAGAACACTCTTCCTACCTTGGATGTGTCACCTCCATCTTCATCTTCTGCTTGGGAGTACGATCCCCATGACGAATAATTGCAATAACACAACGAAGTTCCATCCTAAGATGGGAAATGTTATCAGAGCCCCTCCCCATCTCCCATTATCGCATCCTACTTGACATGTCAAAGAACAGAGGAAAAGGGATCTGAGATTAGGAATACAGGTAGAGCTAAGGAGACTATTTAGAAGAGACTCAGGTGCCACTAGTCAGTGCGGGGTCAAGAAATAACCATTAGTCTGGCTAAAGGAATTCCAAGTGTATTAAGTAGGACACTCTGGATTTTTTAACTTTTGCTTACATAGTGCCAGATGTGGTAGGGACAATGGGAATGTCCTCAGCCTCTGTGGGGATGGACCATGGGATCTGGAACTGTGGGGCAAGCTCCCGCATTATGGTGTTCCTAGGAGAAAAAAGAGAAATGTGAAAATGAATGAGGGGCTGGCGCTGTGGCGCAGTGGGTTAACGCCCTGACCTGAAGCGCGGCATCCCATGTGGGCGCCGTTTCTAGTCCCAGCTGTTCCACTTCTGATCCAGCTCTCTGCTATGGCCTGGGAGGGCAGTAGAGAATGGTCCAAGTCTCTGGGCCCCTGTACCTGCATGGGAGATCTGGAAGAAGCTCCTGGCTCCTGGCTTTGAATTGACCTAGCTCCTGCCATTTGGCCATCTGGGGAGTGAAACAGCAGATGGAAGACCTCTATCTCTCTCTGCCTCTGCCTTTCAAATAAGTAAGTCTTAAAAACAATAAATAAAAATTTTAAAATGTTTATTATAAAAATATTTCCTAAGCTAGAAGATAAATATATGGATGTTCACCATATTCATCATTCCTTACATATTTTTGAATGGTTTAAACATTTCAAGATGATTTAAAAAATGTTTTATTTCTTTGACAGAAAGTGAGTGAGAGAAAGAGTGCACACTCCCCATGTGCTGGTTTACTCCCAGAATGCCCAAAATGGCTGGGGCTGGGCCAGGGTCAAAATCAGAAGCTGAGAATTCAATCCAGATCTCCTACATGGGTGGCAGGAATCCCATCTCTTGAGCAGTCACTACTGGTTCTCAGAGTCTGCATTAGCAGGAAGCTGGTGTCAGGAACCAGAGTCAGGTACCAAATCCAGGTACTGCATTATGGGACATAAGTGTCTTCACCAGTAGGCTAAATTCTCACCCAACATGATGGTTTTTTTTTAAGTCAAGTTGCAGAATAGTACTACAGTAGGATCCCATTTAGCAAAGTAATTATAGTTTATTTGTACATGGCAAAAAAAGACAATGCTATGTCTAAAACTGTTAACAGTAATTATCTCTGAGGAATGTGGTATTGGAAAGTCAAAGGGGGAAAGAAGTCCTTTCTCTTTTTTCCTTCTAAATCGCTTTTACAATATTTAAAGTAAATACATTTTAACTCTCTCCTCTAGGCCCATTCTCCCCAGTTTGGACGACTATGTCTCTTACCCTAAAATCTTGGCACAGTCATCATAGTATTTCATTGAGTTCTTGACAAAACTGAAGCCATTGACATCACATACGAAGGAGTGACCATTGGCACGAAGAAGGTCAAATCCACAAACTGTTTGCTACGAGAGAAAGAGGCAAGACAAGAATAAAACATTCATTCTTTCTTCCCAGAACCCTGCTCCCAACTCTGTCCCTCATTCCACAGCTCCTCGTGGGTCTCTGCCTACCTTAAAGGCTACACAGACTTTCCTGGCCACCAGCTTTTCCATGGCTGTCAGCATGACTGGGTATCGAATCTCCTTCCCTTCACTGTCGCGCTCGACCTTCCCATCCAAAGCTGGAGATTTTCTAGCTTCAGCATGGGCATAATCTGGCCCCACTGTATATACCTGCAGGTACATAGCATCACTGAGTATGCCCACAGCTCACCCTGTATACAAGAAGACAACATGAGCACTAGGTCTGTGGACTAGTTTCAGAGTAAGTAAAACAAAAACAAAAACAAAAACAAAATCCCTGACATTTTTCTTATGGAGCCTCACTGCCAGATCACTATGAAGGTTTCTTCTTGGGACTCAAATGTTATTATCTGGTCCTCATCAAGAAACAATTTCCCATTGTAGCATTTCCTTGTCACCCCCTTTCCCTTGCTCTGATAGTGAAAATGTGAATGTCTACATCTTCCCCATGCTATCACTCAAATATAAGAGCCAGTTACATTCACTCTGTTTTCTAGAATCCTTTCCATACATTTCCACTTGCTTCCCAACCAAGCCACTCCCACCCATGCATTTACATCCTCTTAATCCCTACATCCACCATAACCTTGACATCTGTGCCATCTGTTGGCATAAACTCCTCATAGATGTACGACCCTGTCTTTCGGACGCTGCTCTCAGGAGAGTAAACGCTGCTTCGGCTGCCAATCTTCAGGAGGAAAAGGAAGAAAAGAAAAATATTGCCTCAACCCTCCATCCTGTCCCCAAATTATCTAACCTCCTTCCCAACAACCTTATCCTTGTCTTTCTACCTTTCTGATTCCCCAGATGCTCAAAAGTTTTCCCCACCTTACGGAAGAGGCGCTGACTTCCTCCTCCAGCTGAGCTGGGGTAGTAGATGTAAACATTGTGGTCCTCTGCACTCACTGGCTTCTCCACAAAGGGCTTGGGAAAGACAGCTCCATTGACTTCTACTTGGTCTTCACCTTCTATCAGGTTACACTCTGAAAAGTAGTAGGGCCTGAGGTAACAGAATATTTCCAACTTGGATTTCCCTGAGTTTTAATCTCCATAGTCCTCAAGTTTTTGTGATATATCATAGTAACAGATATGAAAATATCTGTACATGGTATATACTTATAGATGACAATGTCTGTATATAAAGGAACTTCAAAAAGTTCATGAAAATTTTAATTAAAAGATAAATTTAGATTCCTAGAGCTTTGCTCCCAATTCCAGTTGCTTGTCAATGCAAATTCCAGGAGGCAGCAGGTGATGGCTCAAGTATTTAGGTCCCTGCAACCATATGGGAGAACTGGCTTGTGTTCCTGGTTCCTGGCTTCAGTCTAGCCCTGTTCTGGCTGTTGCAGGCATTTAGGGAGACTGGGAGCTCTCTGTCTCTAATCAAAAAAAAAGAAAACAAAAACAAAAAACAGATTTGGTGCAAAATTTGAATCTGTGCATAATTTTATCATAACGTAATTTTTTCTTGAACTTTTTAAAGATCACTTGGTCGTCCAAATAAACTCCTTTTATGCCAAAATAAACTAATCATTTAATCCCATTTATACAAGCTGTTTGAATTATCCTCATAATGGTTTCAAAATTCCATCCAAAGACCCATAGCTCCAACCCTAGCCACAATCCAATAACCAGAGCCCCACACAGATAGGTGGTGCATAGTTAGTGTCCTCAGGATGGAGAACTGGGTTGTCACAGAGGACAAGGCAAGGTAGGCTGGGCAAGGTCAGATACTCACCCTCAGGCCGGGCAGGGTCACGATTGAGCACAGCATATCGAGGCAGATCGATACCTTCCTCTTGCAGGATCCGGTACACCTCCCTCCTGTCACCCCCAAATACATTAGCTGGGAGAGGCTGGATGGGGAGGCTAAGGGGAGAAGCTAGGGAGTTCATTTGTACAGGGATCAGAAGATATTGGGGCAGAAAACTCAGTAGGGAACAGTACAAAAAGTAAGAGCATTTATTTGACTGCCCTCCCAGAATGAGTTTCCTAAACAGGCATGATCTCAGGGTCACCCATCCCACTGGTCAACAGAAAGCTATACCTATCTTGGATGTAATACTGCATGGCCAAATCATTGATAAGAAAGGGGTTTCGAAGCTTGGAGTAAGCAACAGCTTTGTCCAGAGGAAAGCCTGGGATGGAGAAAGGAAACAGACCAAAGAAACAGAGTGAAAAAGATACAGTGAGAAATCAGTAAGAGATAGACATACTATAGCTGCCACTGAACTCCCCTCCCCATCCAACCCATCACAAATCCTTCTGCCCAGCTTCCCCAGTCTAGGATATTCATTAGGAAGAAGTAAAAGAGAAATTATTTTTCAGGTCTTTCCAGAGACTCAGTTCTGTCAGAGTGCCTAGGAGGCTGAGGGCTGTCCTGATAACAGGATGTGGGCTTTAACTATTCCCAGGCAACTCTTATGATATGTAGGGAAAGCAAACCCCTGGGCACTGTTCTCTAGAGTGTTAGAAGGCACTGATGGCCTCTTAACTAAGGAAGTAGGGCAGTAAGAACCTAATTTCCCAAGCCAGCATTCCCACCACCACTCCTTCCTATTTTCCTTCTCAGACCCCAACCTTTGGAGTGGAAAGAGATGAGGCAGTGACAGGACGGCCAGTTTTCCACAGGTTCATTGAGGATCACATCTTCTCCCAGGATGATAACAGTCAGGTAGTCAAATCTGCAGAGTCGCTCTAGGATTTGAGTCATTGGTTTGGACTTGGATTTCTTGGTCATGGCACAAATGCCAACGATGATCTGAGGTTCAGGAGGCTAAAGAGAGGAAGTGTGATCAAGAAATCAGAAACTACCCTCATATAGCACTCCCATCAAGAAATATTGTTTCAGGGCAGGCACTGTGGTGTAGTGGGTAAAGCTGCCGCCTGCAGTACCAGCACCCCATATGGACTCCAGTTGAAGTCCCAGCTGCTCCTCTTCCAAGCCAGCTCTCTGCTATGGCCTGGAAGCAATAGAAGATGGCCCAAGTCCTTGAGCACCTGCACCTGTGTGGGAAACCCGGAAGAAGCTCCTAGCTTCGGATCAGCCCAGCTCCAGCTGTGGCAGCCATTTGAGGAGCAAATCAACAGATAGAAAACCTCTCTCTTTCCCTCTCTGACTCTGCCTTTCTCTAACTCTGCCTTTCAAATAAATAATCTTAAATAAATAAGTAAAATTTTAAAAAAATTTGAATGAGGCAGGCGCCGCGGCTCACTAGGCTAATCCTCCGCCTTGTGGTGCCAGCACACCGGGTTCTAGTCCCGGTCAGGGCACCGGATTCTGTCCCGGTTGCTCCTCTTCCAGGCCAGCTCTCTGCTGTGGCCCGGGAGTGTAGTGGAGGATGGCCCAAGTACTTGGGCCCTGCACCCCATGGGAGACCAGGAAAAGCACCTGGCTCCTGCCATCGGATCAGCGCAGTGCGCCGGCCGCAGCGCGCCGGCCGTGGCGGCCATTGGAGGGTGAACCAACGGCAAAGGAAGACCTTTCTGTCTCTCACTGTGCACTCTGCCTGTCCAAAAAAAAAAAAAAAAAAAAAATTTTTGTTTTAATGAGATGCTTAAAAAAAATACTGTTTCATCTCCTTAGAGCACAATTTCTTCCCAGGACTTGAACCTGTGGGATAATGGATGCCTCCTAACATTGATCTGGGTTAAGGCACATCTAGGGATTCTATTACCTACAGAATAGGAGCATTTCCAGAGTAAAAAATGTGCTCAGGCAGAAGAGCCAGGAAGCCGGTTGCTATGAGACAATAGGAGGAGGGCATAGGGTAGGAGTTTCAAGAAGAGGCAATCTAACCAGTCTCTTCTGCCCCTCCCCTAAACCAGGATAGGGTCTATTTTTGACAAGAAGTCTGCGCATCTGGAAAGAACTAACAAGTATCTCCATCCCATGAAATCTCAACCGTCTGTGACAAGGGTCTCCAACAAGTTACATCCTTTTTGCTGATCTTACCACTTCATCCTCCTCGTCCTCAAGGAGTTCGCTGTCACTCTCTTCCGTCCTCATGCCTATTCCACGGGTGCCCAGCCCCTCATCTCCAGCTCCCAGGAAGAAATGGGCCGTGGTGCTCTCGCCTTCACTGGCCATCAACGACCACATCCCTGCCGGAGCACCCACTCATCCCGCTCTGCAGAAAAGGGTACCCCATCAGCACAGAATCCAAACCCTTGGCAGTGGGTATGGACAGGGTAAAGGGAATGAAAAAATAGGAGAGAACCATAAAGGTACTAGAGGAAACAGGAAACAGATTTATAGGAAGAAGGATCAACAAGAAAAGAGGTACATGGGCTGTGACTTGAATTGACTAAAGAGATATGAGAGAAAATCAAGGTCTCCAGATTCCTCCCTGCTCACCCCACCCAAACCAAGATATTGGTAAGAGAATCAGGAGATTAAGCCTTACAGTGCTGGCATATCCCCGACTCTGGCAGCAGGAAACAGTGTTAACTCCAGACAGCAAATGGGAAAGGAATTCTTCAAGGAAGGCTACTGCTGATTCCTATCAGGAGAGAAGGTTAGAGTGACATTTCAACCTTTGGATGCATTTCACAATGTTCCTAACCCTTCTCTGCCTCCCCACAGTAGTGCGGAACTCCAGGATTTAATTCAAGGACAGAGGAATGAGACAGCTCAGCTGCTTTTCCCTTAAACGCCATCTTCATTCCTATGAAGGATTAACTAACAAAAAACATTTATTGAGGGTGCCATCTGTTTTAAGCATTAGATCACATTAAAATCCCCTGTGCTTTCTCTTACTCCTTCACCCATTCTACTTTAAAAGGTAGATGCTCACATTTGGAAAATCTGTTCAAGGAAAGAGGTCTGTTGTGGTTGGGAGGTTGAGGATATAGGCATTCCCAATAGCAGGCCCAGCCTATTCTCAGACTGAAATCTCAACATTCCCTCCACTGTCCCTGGTACTACACAGCCAGTGCTGGTCTAGGCCAATGTCCTTCACACCAGGAACTACAGTGGGGGAAAAAAAATCTGCCTAAATTCACATCAGTTAAGGATATCATAAGACTTTAACTTGAATCAGAACAGGCTGGCAGTTCCACATCTGCATATAGACATCTATAGAGTAGTGGTTTTCTTTTTTTGTTTTATTTTGTTGTTCTATTTTTTAAATTTTCCTTCTTTCTTTCTTTAAGGGCAGTGGTTTTCAACCAGTTGCAATTTTGACGCATGTGGGACATTTGGCAGGAGACCTTTTTGGTTATCCTTACTGGAAAGGTGCTATTGGCATCTAGTGAGTAGAGGCTAGGAACGCTGTTAAACATCCTAAAAAGCACAGGATATTCCATTACAACACAGAACTATCCTGCCTAAAATGTCAGCAGTGCCAACGTGCAGAAACAATGCTGTAGAGAAACTCCTACATCAGAAGACATGAAGAAGGATCTTCTTAACCTTCTTACTCACTGTTGACAGTGGAAAAAAAAACTCATAGCAACTCATGTCACAAGTAGACAAATGCATAAATATGACAATGATGTACTATACAGAAATGGCAGACTAACAGCAATCTAAAAAATGAAGCAAAGTGATATATAATAAATGGGTATTTCCCAAATAAAAACTGCAGAAATACACACTCAGTAAAACTGCTTCTGTATTTGTATAAGTAAAAAAAAATCAAATATTATGACTGTGTAAATAATAGAAGTATAAAAATATAGATTTGGAGAGAAAATCAAATTCCTGACAATGGTTACTCTTGAGGAGAAAGGAGAATGGAACTGAGAATTCTACAGTAATTTGCAACCGTATCTATAGTGTTTATTTCAATTTTTTAAGATATCTGAAGCAAATACACTAAAGGTCAGCATTCATTAACAGGGAATTGTAAGGACACAAGTATCTGTTATTATTTTCCAAAAATAAAATTGAGTCACACATCAGCAATTTTCCATGGTCTCCAAAAGTTCCCAGAAACACTGGCAGATGACTCTAACAAAAGCCACAAACTCCTTAAGTAAACGAATTAATTTAGTCTTATGGAGACAACTATTTAAGTAGTCTTCAATAATTATGCTCTCTATTTTCAAATGCTTCCATTACAACTGATATTCACAGTTTTGATGAGAAAGTTATACGTGACCTTTATAAAGACCGCAACCTTTCCAGTCTTCATTATCTGCGTCTCTATTGCTCAACTACCACCACAGGGCACAACATTCTGTATGTTTAACAGTGGTGCACTACAGGTCGGTCGGTCTCTCTCTCTCTCTCTCTCTCTCTCTCTCTCTCTCTCTCTCTTTCACACACACACACACACACACACTCCCCCTCCTACTAACAAGCTTTTCCTCTGAACTCCTTTTTGGGGACCTGACCCAATTTCTAGGACTTGTGGCATTCCCAAGGTCCCTGTATCATTTAAGCAATTAGAATTTTGTTGCATTCTTTATCTGTTCTCTGAAGCATGGGCTTTCTCTCATATCTAAGACTCTGAACCCATTGTCCTTTTTTCTACTAACTCCCTGTTTTCTGCTGAATGTACAGTCATGTTCTTGAAATTTTGTAACAGGTGATGACAAATAGAATACAAGAAGAAGAACCTGTTCACAAATATGGGGCTAAAGAGAGATAAAATTTTTTAAAAAGGAGGTCTAAATTCAGTGTTAACAAAGCAGAAATAGAAGCCTGACAGAAATAGCTATGGAATAAGCCAGGATTTATTTAGATGCACCTCTGGGAGAAGCTGGGGTTTAATGTTGTGTTCCCAGAGCCACTCCCCTGTTTTCTGTGTTCTTTCCCTTTGACCCTCTCCCCCAAACTGCATTGCAAAAGAAAACTTCAGACTTTACACTGGGCTAAAGGGCAGCCTTAGCCTGGTCTGAAGCAGTAATGCAAGGAAGGGAGAAAGGACAGGAGAAAGGATATAGGCATTCGCAACAGCAGGCTCCAGCCTATTCTCAGACTGAAATCTCAACATTCCCTCCACTGTCCAGGTCCCTCCAGCAGGGCAGGTGGGCAGGGAGGCAGGCCAGCGCCTCGGCTACACCTGCGTAAAATCAGATCCCGAGAAGGGCTGGAAGGGAAGGGAAACGGTGCAACGCCTTTATCCCTTAGCATTTAGAACTGGCTGCGTGGTGCTCTAATTTCCTTAATCACCTTGCACCTGTGGGAGGGCTCCGGCCATGGTGAAGGGGAAAGTCAACTCCAATTCCAGTCAGGGATACTTTCAACGCACAGAAACTCAGGCACCGACATTATCTCCTCCTCAGTCCCTCCAGCCAGACACTTCCTCCTTAATGCACAGTTTAATCCTTCATACACAGTCCCATCCTGACCCCGACCAACCGTGCGGGCTGCCCGGTCTCAGGCTGGGCTAGCTCACGCCGCCTTCCTTCCCCAATCTGCGAGAACGGCTGACTCCCCTAACCACTCCCAACACTGACTGCCAACACCCCCCTCCATCACTGACCAGCTAATCCAATTAATCCAACTAATCCTCCTACTCACCGGTTCCCCAATATTCAACAGTCCTCCAAACCCTCACATGAGTCACCACACTTGGCAACACCTTCGTCCCGAGCGATCAGCGCTCCCTCAACAGAGACTGCCTGCAGCGCCTTCTCTCAGCCCATTCCTCGAGCCCACCCCGCTCCCTGGCCGCCTCACGCGGGTCGCCTCCACCCAGACCCTTCCTCCTCAGGCAGGACCCCACCCCCAACCTGCCTCAAGCGGACGCTTACACACCCTTGTGTTCTCTCGCTGCCCCGCTCCAGAGTCCTCTCCTCGCGCAGCTCCGGGTCACGAATACCGCCGCCCTCCATCCCGACTCCACTAGCCTTTGCCAGCCCCCGCCTTCCCCGCCTCACGCTCCCTACGCCGACATGGAGGCCTCTCCGCCGGCCTCTCTCTGAAGCTGCCCGCACCGGAGCTACTCGAAGGCGTTCTGCACCGACCGAGCCCACCCCTCCGATTCCGCCCCCAGCCCCCAGCCACTCCCCCACCGCCCCCGGCCCTCACTCACCCGCCTCCCTCCGCTTGCGCAGCCGAACCTGCCGGCAGCGACACCTGACAGCGGCCCAATCAAAGCGCGACTTCTTTGTGGGGGCACCAATCAGCAGAGGGCGCGCACCGGCAACAGAGTCAGGCTGCGTTGGCCGGCGCTTCTGTGCGGAGGAGGGTGGTCCCTAGTGGCCCTGGGAGGGACTGCAACCTGATGCTCCCCTTCCTCCGATTTCCGACTGCATCTCCACAGTCCAGGTGCTTCATTCAGACCTAGACATACAGAAAGCGAGATGCAGGGGAACAAGCCAAAGTTCGTGTCATTGCCTTCTATTTGTTTTGTAAAGCAAAATGGGGTATGATATACGTGGAGATCCAATAAATGTCGGTCGCAAATGTTAACAGATATGAAAAGGAGTGATGGGAGGCCCGAGACAAAAAGGTCAACAGAAGCACATGAAACCGTTAAGGAAAGGAACAGAGGGACCTTCCTGATGGAGGAGACAAGAAAATGATGGACGGCGAAGGCGGGACAAGTCATTCCTATCTCTGCACCATGATTTTCCTTTGCCCTCTAGACTTGGAACTAGATTGGATGCCAATGCTGGCCTTACCTTTAATAGCTGTGTGGCCTTGGGCAAGTCATTAGCCCCTCATCTGTAAGAATGAAGTGACTGAAATCTAATTTATAGGGTAGTGACTATGTGAAAGCATGTTGCATATGTTCGCACTGTTACTGTCCTTGCTTGTTCACTTGGTCAAGTGACCTGGTCAAGACAGTTCCAAGTTCCTTCTTTCTCTCAGCAAGCACAGCGATCTTGCTACTTTTCCTGTCAGATGCCTCACTGTACTGATCCACAAGACACCCTCCCTAGTTCATGCTCAGGCTCATGCCCTCTCTACCACTCTAACCCTTAAAACAAAGTATTATAGCATTTTCCAGGTATTCAAGTTCTCTCGTCATTCCCCTAAAAATATAGGTTCTGTCCTTTGTCACCCACTGGAACAATTCAACAAAATAACACTTAAAAACTTCCTTATAATTGTAAAGTGTTTTAAAATATGAAATACTATTGACAATAACTATTACTAAATAAATCAAATAGTAAGTATGATAATCACTTCGAATAAACTATAGGATACATTTTTAAGATTTTTTTGGGGGCCGGCGCCGCGGCTCACTAGGCTAATCCTCCACCTTGCAGCGCCGGCACACGGGGTTCTAGTCCAGGTCGGGGCGCCGGATTCTGTCCCGGTTGCCCCTCTTCCAGGCCAGCTCTCTGCTGTGGCCAGGGAGTGCAGTGGGGTATGGCCCAGGTGCTTGGGCCCTGCACCACATGGGAGACCAGGATAAGTACCTGGCTCCTGCCATCGGATCAGCGTGGTGCGCCGGCCACAGTGTGCTGGCCGCGGCGGCCATTGGAGGGTGAACCAATGGCAAAGGAAGACCTTTCTCTCTGTCTCTCTCTCTCACTGTCCACTCTGCCTGTCAAAAAAAAAATAATAAAAAATAAAGATTTTTTTTTGGAAGACACAGCAACAGAGAAATAGAGATCTTCCACTCACTGGTTCATTCCCCCAAATGGTTGCCAACAGCTGCGTCTGGGCCAAGCCAAAGCCAGGAGCAAAGAACTCCGTCCAGGTCTCAAACATGGGTGACAGGGACCCAAGTACTTGGGCCATCTTTTGCTACCCTCCAGCATGTCAGCATCCCAAGCAGCAGCTTAACCCACTGTACCATAACACCGGCCCCTAGGATAATTTTTTATGAGTATTGGGGCCAGTATTGTGATACAGCAGATTTAGCCATATCAGAGTGCCAGAGTGAGTACCAGCTGCTCTGCTTCTGCTCCAGCTCCTGCTAATGAGCCTGGGAGGACAGGGGAAGATAGCCCGGATGTGTGGGCCCCTATCATTGATGTGGGAGAAACATGGAGTTCAGCTTGTCTCAAACCTGGCTGTTGTGGGCATTTGGAGAGCAAGCCAGTGAAATGGAACATTCTCTGAGTGTGTGTGTGTGTGTGTATGTGTGTGTGTGTGTGTATCTCCATCTCTGTCACTCTGCCCTTCAAATAAATATATATTTTAATAAAAATTAACTATTAATAGATTATGTGCCTGCCAGTGGCTCACAAGAACTAAGTACACAAATTTGTGTGTTTTCTCAGTGGAGCTATTAATATGTGAGCAGCTACTCTCCAAACGAGTAATTTCTCCACTCCTCTGACTGCCTTCTTTCTCTAATTCTCTCTACCTACCCCCTCTTTCCCTAAACTTAGCAACCACCTTCTCAATCAAATAACAACCCTACTGCTCTGGAAGATTATCTCCCTCCTTTACCTGGGTAAATACAAACCATCCCAGGTAATTATATTTCCTTACTCACAGTGACTCCTTCTCCTGAGTAATAAGCCCTTGCAACAAAGGGCACATTCTCTATCTCTTCAACAGTGACCACACTCGCAAAACTCCATCAGTGATCTGCTCATTACAGCCTTATTATGAGAAAAAATACAGAAGTGATGAGCCCCCAAGTGGGGTGGAAGCCTTCCATAGATTCCCACAAATGAGGAAGGTAGGAAAAGGAACACAAAGAATGAAAGGAATGAGGGTATTGCTGGGAGGGAGGATATCTCAACAGTGGAACCAGAAGACAATGTGAATCCCATTATCCCAAATACTCTCTCTTAAAACACCCAAGAACTTTAACATCTTGTGGTAGAACAGGACAGCTAAGTGAGAGGACTAACGCTGCCATGCTCAGTCCACCTTAGCCAACCCTCCATACTGAAGCCTCACAGCCCTATTACAACTCCAACATGTGTTCTCCTTCCCACTAGGACAAAAGTCAAGTGGAAACAAAACCCTCTCAAATCTCAATATGTGCTTCAAGAGGAGACACAGGAGAGGGGACAGGGAGGAAGGCAGAGATCCCTTGATGACCTTACGCCCTTGGACACTATAGGACTTTACGCTCCGGATTAAACAGCATTAGGGAGCCAAGAGAGGAAACACATGCGGTGCCTGGAGACCTGTGCCTGCCTGTTCCTCTCCACACCCAGTCATCTTGCCACACCCTTTACCTCATTTTAAATTCCCCTTCCAGTCCTGGAACTGGGAGCTGCAGAGAGGGAATAAAAGAGAGAGGAGGAAAAGGAAACTAACAATTCTCGGCGCCAGGCCATCCCCACACCCAGTGCAACCAGCAGGTAAGGCAAACTGGCAGACTGCTCAGAGGGAGTCCCGGGAGCAGCAGACTGGTCTGAGCCGCGAAAAGAAGAGAAGTAAAAGATCAAAGGTGAAGTAGGGGCCGAGGAAGAGGGTGGGAGAATAAAAAAGAAGCCCAGGATCAGGAGTGGGCCTGGAAATAGTAGGGCCCCAGACTCAGGGGCCAAGTGGGGGCACAGGACAAATAGGGTAAGAGTTAGTATTTCCTTGACTTCTCTCAGGGACTCTTTTCTCCACCTTTCTCCACCGTGGGAGGAGAGCACAGGTGTGGCGGGAAGGCGTCCTGGTCCTCTTCCTGGTTCTTAGGAAAAGGTGACCTTGAGGCAGACTGTGTCTCTCCGTGTCTGCCTCCAGCCCAGGGCCGTCTCAGCGGCTTCCTCGGGTATCTGTGTTTATTCCGCCGTTGTCCGGGGGCCGCCGCCCCTGGGGAGATGGAAAGGTTGCTGGGGGTAGACCAGAAGCAAAGAGGTTGGGCAATGTCACCCTGTCCCACCCACACACAGTAGACGGATCGGGTTTCGAATTTAACAGAGGGGCTTGGGGGAAGCGTGTTCGGGTTTTGCTGGCCCCGAGGGTGCTGTCCTCTACTCGGTGCTGAAATCTAGGCAGCCTAACTGGTGGGCCTACCTCCCCGGCCTTTGGGGTGCGAGTCTCCGCGCCCCTAATTACCTGGCTGCGCTGCCCACCCCCACCCCCGCACACCTAGCGCGCTGGCAGGCGGGAGGGCGGAGCCTGTGTGAGCCCCACCCCTGGAGACTGCGGCTCGGCCTCCCTCTCCTCCCGCCCGCCCCGAGCTCATTGCGCCTCTCCTGCAGCCTGCTTGGCACCGGCTCTAGTCTCCACTCCGACCCCCATTTCGGCTTCAGCCTCAGATCTGGCTCCAGGCCTCAGTGTGACCGATTGCATCCTCCGTCTCCGTTCCTGTCTTGTGGCTGCTCCTGTTCCAGGATCCCATACCTGGACCCCCTAGCCATGGCTGGTCCCTTCTCCCGTCTGCTGTCTGCCCGCCCGCGGCTCGGGCTCCTGGCTTTGGCCGGAGCTGGGTCTCTAGCCGCTGGGTTTCTGCTCCGCCCGGAACCTGTTCGAGCAGCCAGCGAACGAAGGAGGCTGTATCCCCCAAGGTATCAGTGCTTGAGGCGCGGGGAGGATGGGGGGATGGGAGCAAGAAGGTGGGGGTGGAGACGAGGATCCGAGCTACAGAGAAGGGCTATAATCACGTAATCACAAGGCCCTGGAGCTGGGGGGCTGTACAGCTCAGATGGGGCCAAACCAAGAGCATTTCTGGGGATCTGTAATCCATGGTCCCTGCCCCCAAGGCCACCTCTGGCCCTAAGAGTTCTAGCTGCACCCACCGCCCAAACCTCTAAGTGGAAGAAAGACCAGGAACTATTAACCTTTTCACTCTCCCTCATCTCCCTTTCCTGCTCTCCTCTCCCATTTCCCGAATCCCCCCTCCTCAGTCTTTCCCCTCCCCCATCCTGAATGTTGTGTTCTTGGGAGGAAAGACCTGAGCAGGTCTGGGGGAACTGTACTAGCCTGCCAGAGGCAGCTAGAACTGTGGGGAAAGAATAGACACTGGAAGTCTCTAAAGAGATTACCCAGGCTTAGTCTCCTTCTAATTCCCCTTACCCCCGTGGAGCAAAGCCAGACATGGCTATCTGGGCAGCTCCCAGCTGACTGCACTAGCTCTAGGCCCCTGTGTCCTCCCTCCATGGTTACTGGGTACCCCCTCCCCAGCGCTGAGTACCCAGACCTCCGAAAGCACAACAACTGCATGGCCAGTCACCTGACCCCAGCAGTCTATGCACGGCTCTGCGACAAGACCACACCCACTGGTTGGACGCTAGATCAGTGTATCCAGACTGGCGTGGACAACCCTGGCCACCCCTTCATCAAGACTGTGGGCATGGTGGCTGGAGATGAGGAGACCTATGAGGTAGGGGGCCCCCAGAGTCTTCCTGGTGACCCAACTCATCTTCCCAGTAATCCTGGCTCCTTCCCTCTAAAGACCCCTTACTTTCCCTGAAGACTCTGGACCATCTATACTCAAATTTTCTGATGCAGTGAAATCAATGCACAGTTAAGTCTGAAATGGATTTCCTTTCCTTAACTACCTCTCCCTCCTAACTGCCCATCAGGTATTTGCTGACCTATTTGACCCTGTGATCCAAGAGCGACACAATGGATATGACCCCCGGACCATGAAGCATACCACTGACCTGGATGCCAGTAAGGTGAGTCAAATACTCCACTCCTGAGGTGCATTGCCTTGTATACAACACTCCATATCTCCAGTTTCTTCGTCTTGACTAATGGGCATTATACTGCTGAGTTTTTAAACTTGATATGGCAAAAGAAGCATATCTTAAGGAATAGCAGATATGAAGAAAGGGTAGATGAAACTGATCATATTGCCAGGTAGACAGTTCAGGGAAGGGTCCACAATGCCCCCCTTCAACCTGAATGCTTGCCCAATAGACCCCTCCTTCCAAAGGAAGCAGCTGGGATGTGTGAAGAACCTTCTAATCCCTAGACCTTAGCCTTCCAAGGATGCTCAGTTCCCACTCACTGTGTATCTGTGACTTATATTCATCTCCTGTGTCTTCCAGATCCGTTCTGGCTACTTCGATGAGAGGTATGTATTGTCCTCAAGAGTCAGAACTGGCCGAAGTATCCGGGGACTCAGTCTGCCTCCAGCCTGCACTCGGGCAGAGCGACGAGAGGTGGAACGCGTTGTGGTAGATGCATTGAGTGGCCTAAAGGGTGACCTGGCTGGACGCTACTATCGGCTCAGTGAGATGACAGAGGCTGAGCAGCAGCAGCTTATTGATGTGAGGGGCCTTGCAGGGGATCTGGGCATGGGGAGAAGACAGAAGAACGAACCAGAGGGGAGGCTAGCCCAGATGAGATAAATGGGCTCTGGGAGGCCCAGGGCCTACTGGGAGGATTCTTAACCCAAGTCTCTTCTCTTCCCAGGACCACTTTCTATTCGATAAGCCTGTGTCCCCATTGCTGACTGCAGCAGGAATGGCTCGAGACTGGCCAGATGCTCGTGGAATCTGGTATGAAGCTGCCCTTTACCTCTCTTGCCTCCATGACCCATAAATGCTTTGCTTCTCTTTCCCCCTCAACTCTTACCTGCCCCTTGATCCCTTTCCTGCCATATCTCCTGCCTTCAGGCACAACAATGAGAAGAGCTTCCTTATCTGGGTGAATGAGGAGGATCATACCCGGGTTATCTCCATGGAGAAGGGTGGCAACATGAAGAAAGTGTTTGAAAGATTCTGCCGAGGCCTCAAAGAGGTTGGACAGGGGTGGAAATGGGGAGCTGGGTGGGAGGAAATAAAGGGAAACCAAAGACTAGCACAGATAGATTGATCATTTGATTTATCAACCAATCCGGGATACTTCCAATAGTAAAAAGGATCACTGCTAATCACTCCAGGGTAATAGCCATAAGGCAGGACTATCCTGGGAAAACCAGGACATATGGTTGCAGTAAAACAGAGAGAAAGAACGTCAGGAACCCAAAGAAGTATATAAAGCAGTTGTCAAACAAGGCAAAGACAGAATGACTAAGATGGCAGGTCAGTGTCTGGGGTGTGTGGTGTGACATGGTGGGGAGTGCATTACATTGTTTGAGTGTGGACTGATGCAGGTAAGAAATTGGTGTGTTCAGGATTCTAAAATAAACACCAAGTTCTGAGCTAATGTGGGCTTTTATTGGATTCCATCATTGCTGCTAACATATTGTGTCTAGGCTTTAAGCTGAAGTAGGAAGGATACTGGGGGAGAAGATGGAATATCTTAAATTCTAAAATGTATAGTTCTGCATGAGTTGAACTGAATCCTCAATCTTATGTGTATTTTATCTCCATATTTAGTTCTACATTAAAAATCTCCATAAAGCAAATTATCACTGGATATTCTCATGTTTACAGTTATTTTGGGCTTAAAGAAAGCAAGTTCCTCTTTTAGATTTTACTTATAACATTTCTATTATATTTGGCATGTAATAGATAACATTCTAACTATGAGTGTGTAGGAAATATTCTTTAAATCGTATGCCTCAGTTTCCTAATATAAAATTGAGGTAAGAATTCCTACATTTTAGGTTGTTGTGGGGAATAAATGAAATGATGTAGGTAAAGTACTTGGTCCATTGCAAGTGCTCAGTAAGTGTCACCAAGTTCTTCTTCTAGATGGAAAGCTTTCCCCATGTTTAGCGTGAAAGTTGTGCCCTCCAAACCTTGGGTCTTCCTGAATTGTAAACAAAGTCCCCTTCACTCACTTTGGGTAGTGGTCTTTGTGTTCATTGCTCTGGTGGGCCCTCTGTCTTCAACTCTAATAGTTATCTTCATGATTAGGATAGTTAAGTGAAACAGTCTTCCGATGCCTTCCCCTGCTTACACACACCTATGAATCTGGCTTTTCTGTCCTGTTTTCACATTTCTTTCTGCTTTCTCACATGTGTACCTTTCATGGCTAACAGAGAGCCATTGTTGTTCTTCTTGTTGCAAAGCCTACATCCTCATTTTCTGTCTGAAAGAACCTTTCCAAATGCTAGGCTTATTGGCAAAGCATAGATAATCAATGCGGGCAGAACTCATTGAAAAACCAGTCCTTTCTCGGTTCAGTTTACCACCTCTGTTCATTTCCCTAGAGCATCTTTAGTGCATCATTCTCTCAAGTTTATTTTCTTCCATACACAAGACAATTTCATCATCATGCACATCACAAGTGCATCGTAATTTTGCAACATTAAAATCACCTTGCATGCATGATAATAAGAGCAATGTCATTCATCCAAATGCCTGGTTCTAGCCATATTTATAGAGTTCCTGTTGGGCTAGCTAAGGGAGGGGCCCACATATCCCTGATATTTCAGTAACAGAAACTTTGTGGACACAGGTGGAGCGGCTGATCCAGGAGCGTGGCTGGGAGTTCATGTGGAATGAACGTCTGGGATACATCTTGACCTGTCCATCTAACCTGGGCACTGGACTTCGAGCAGGAGTGCACATCAAACTGCCCCTGCTAAGCAAAGTAAAGGAGTTATGGGGTTAGAGAGAGATGCAAGTGAGGAAGGGGGAGGGGTCTGGATGGGGAGGGAGTAAGCCATTTAGAAGGGAGCCAGGCATTGTGGTTAAAGGTCAGGGAAAATGTTTGGAGCAGGTCCAGGCTCCTTAAGGTAGGACCAATCTACCTTTATTGACTCTGTCCCCAATCCCTATCTCCCCTCCAGGATAGCCGTTTCCCAAAGATCCTGGAGAATTTAAGACTCCAAAAGCGTGGCACTGGAGGAGTGGATACTGCTGCCACAGGCAGTGTCTTTGACATCTCTAATTTGGACCGACTGGGAAAGTCAGAGGTGAGATCTTAAGGGATCAGGAGGATGAGAAGTATAGGTTTTGGGGAGTTGAGATACAACAGTGAACGAGCCTCAGGAATGTATTAGAATCTACAATGAAATTCAGGTTGAGTGGGGAGGCAATTGGAAATGAGTTCCCAGAGCAGGAGAGTTATCAGCACTACAGAAAAAAAATCTGATTACGGGAAACAGAGATCAAGGATTAGTGTTCTTCAGGTGGAGCTGGTGCAACTGGTCATCGATGGAGTAAACTATTTGATTGATTGTGAACGTCGTCTGGAGAGAGGCCAGGATATCCGCATCCCTGCACCTCTTGTCCACAACAAACATTAACTCCTCATCCCCATCAGATGATTAAAAAAAACCCAAGACTTCTGCTCATTGATGGTGGGCCATTCCACTTTCTCTGGACCTGACCCCCAACCCCTGCCTCCATCCTAGTAAAGATTCCTTGCTGTGTTCCAGCTGTCTGTGTTGTTTCTATTGGTGGGGAAAGGAGTAGGCAGCCTCCAAGAAAAGAAGAAACAGTGGGATTATTTGTGACTTAAGGAGACTCAAGATATGGCATGCCAGGAATACTGATTCTTAGGTGGGTGGAAAGCATTAACATTTTACCCATATTCCTCATCAGCTTCCTGAGAATGATTAGGATTCACTTCCATTTGTACTTTATTCATTATGACATGAGGTTTCCCTCCCAACAATCTCCCCAGGCTGTAGACACAGGCTCAGAGTAGGTGGCCAAGGAAGCTGATGGTCAATGACAGGGCCCAGGAGGCTTGTAACCAGTCCTGGAGGCCCCTGGCTGTGTTTCGACCTATAATGAGAAAAGAATGGAAGGACTATCACAACTCTGCTCCCTAGGAGCCATTGATACTTGCAAACTAGCTCTCTGCCTGTGGACCCCGTCTCCAGAGGGATCTCTTAGGAGGTATGAGTAGGAGGTCAGATTCTAGGTCAGGACAGGAAGGGTCAAACTGAACTCACCCTGCTGTTCTGGGATCTCCTTTCCCTCATATTGGGCCCATATAACTGCTTGTCGCTGCTCAGGACTCAGAAGGGCCATTTGCTCAGGAGTGACAGCCGTAGCCTGAACATTGGTGAGACTAGACAGCTGAGTGGGGCTGAACACCACCTGGGGATGTGGGCCAGAGTCAGTGCATCCATATGATCCCTGTTGGGCCCTGGCCTCCTGTGGTCACCCCAGACCCCAGTCCACCAAGACTTACAGCAAATTTCGGAGGAGGGATGACAGAAATGGCAAGAGGAGTAAGGCCCTGGATCTGTCCTCGAAGCAGTGCTGAGAGCGCCAGATCTGGGATCCCAGCTGTAGAAGCAAGTGAGATAGGCAACCAAACGTGGTCTTTTCTAGCCTTTTCTCTTCAAACCTGTGGACTTTCTGTTCTAACTACCTTCAAAGTGCCCGCCATCGGCCTTCCCCAACATATCTCCAGCCCTTTACCTCAACACCTCCTCAGACCCTCACCTTAAGAATTCCAAGGCAGTCCTCCACCCAGAGCATTGGTACATGGAAACTAAACCCTGACAAGTAGCACCATCAGTGACCCAGGCTTGCTACCTGCTATTGTGCCAATTTCAGTGAAGATCTCAGGGCCCCAGTTACTGACTGGGCCAAAGCCACCGGGCAGCACCAGGAGGTGGGCCAGAACCTCCAATTGTTCCTCTGAGCACTGGAGACGCAGGTTGCCCAGGAAGAGAGCTGCTTGGCTGTAGAAGAGTGGGAAGGAAAGAAGAATTCAGCTCCAATGACAGGGGCCATGGTCATGAGACAGGGAAGAGGTGGCTGTAAATCAGTCCCCTTCTTCCATAGGACCACTCCCTCATGATCCTTCCTAACCCTAGAAAACCTGGCATCATCTCAGAACCACCCCCTACACACACAAGCATACAACACCCTCAGTAGATGACCTAAATTCCCAGCTGCTGATGTGCTGTAGCTCTTCTGGCCGAAGTCCACAGAGTGTGTAACCGAGCGCTGTCAGGTGAATGAAGTCCAGATGGCTTACATGCCGACCACTCTGCCGTAGGAAACTGGAGACCACAACCCGGAGCTGGGTGGGAGATCAGTGGCACAGGATAAGGAGGGAAGTCATGGGGAATTAATGAGTGGAGAAGCGATAGGTGCTAGTGGGTTGTTTTATTTTACTATTAAGATGAGATCTTAATAAAATAGCTAATAAAGCTATGGAGAGGGTTGAGTACCCCAAAAAAGAAAAGACTGAAAAGAGGAGGCCACAGGGAAAAGATGCAGGAAATGGCATTTTGCGTCCAGTGGGGCTCAGCACAAACAAATCAGAGCCCCTAAAGTCACTAGTATGGGGTATTAAAGAAAGTGATAGAATGGCCAGGCAGCATCACAGGGAAAAATTCCTTGGGCTTTTGCAGACCTGGAGGACTGGGTCTGTGGGATGAATGCTTGGGCAGTGGTAGGGAGGAGGGAAGGTGTTACCTGGATGGAGCTCCAGCCATCTATCTGCCCCAGGGTGCTCAGCACTCCCCAGTCCACCAGGTTGAGCTCCTGCAGTTCCCGCTCTCCTAGACCTATTAAGAGCCTACTCAGCTGCAGGATCTGCTCAGGGCGGAATCCCCGGGGAGGACCCCACAACTAAGGAGGAAGAGAGGAACAATGTGAGTGGAAAAAGCACTGGACTGGGAGTCAGAATGCTGGGACTTTTGCTCCCTCTGACCTTAGCTGTGCAACTAAGCAAATCACTCACTTTTTCTTTAGTTTCTCAACCATAACATAACTAAGGTGTTAGGGAAGGACCCTAGAGTCTCAGAAGGAAAGAAAAGCAAACTCTAGTCCATGAATTCTAAACTTTCTTGTGCACCAGACTCACTGAGATGGCTGTTAAAATCCAGATGCCCAGACTCCATCCGCAGAGATTTTTACTCAGTCCAGCAAGAGACTCTGACATCAACATTTAAAAAGCTTGCAACCCAGATGATTCTGATACCTATTAAAATTTGATAACCCCTGTTCTAGTCTCTCTATCTGTTGTAGTAGCTCCTTTTTCTCAATATTGACCCTTTCTGACCTCACATCTGTGATCCAGACCCTCTAATCATTTTATCTCCTTCCCCCCACCACCTACTCAACTTCTTCTTCTCGTGAGTCCCATATCCCACTCAACCTATTTCTTCATATTTTTTCCACCTCCAACCCCAGTTGACCTCTCCATTCCTAACCTGCTTTGCCTTGCCCATGGCTGCCCGTAGTTCCTCAGGCCCAAGTCCTGGGTCTCCTGCAAATAGTGCCAGGCAGTCCTCGAAGTCTGAGAGCTCCATCTCTTCAATCTGGGTTGCAGACCAGGCAGCTGGGAAGGTCCCCCGCACATCTGCACAATTTGGCACAGGTTCTGAAAGTGGAAAGCAGAGCCAGAGGGTCAATATAATGTCAAAATATGCATAGAGAGATATCTTCTGATGGAAGGTTTCATCTAACCTGTGGAGGAAGGGACAGTGTGAGTAGTATGAGCTAAGAAATACAGTGAGATTTATAGTGCTCAAAGGGTAGGACAAGAAATACTTGGAGAAGACAAGCCTCTTATTTTATAGAAGACTACAGAGGTTGCTCAGGTATTGATTTTAACCCACACAAGTCGTCCTTAGCCCCATGCTGTCTTCTTCCTTATAGGGATCTCCCCAGCAAAAAGCTCCACCCTTAGGCTAGACAGAGCTGAGGCAGCTATTAACAGGAATAAGAAAACAAGGAAATTGGAGTCCTAGGATGGAAACTGAATGGATTACAAACTCTTAGAGTTATAGAACTCTTGAATTAGAAGAGATCTTGAAGATTATCCCTCTAACCCCTTTGCTTTATAGATTAGAAGAACAAAGCCCAAAGAGCCGAAGATTTGCAAATCTGCTCAAAGGGCACAGTGTACCTAGCTTCTGACTGCATAGTTTGATATGCTTTTGCTGGACATTTGAGTATTTGGGTAGTTTCACCTGGGAGATCCTCAGCAGCTGGCCGTACAATCCCAGCTACCAGGGCTGCTTTCTTGGGAGCAAGGTGTGGACTTCCACACAGCTGTCCAACTCTGCTCTGCTCCCAGCTCTGTTGCTTTTCTAGAAGTCGCTCCAAAGTCTCTGGGCCCAATGCCTCCTGCATGAGAAAGGAGAAGGAAGGAGGGTGGGGAGACTTGGACAAGGTCAGGGCCAGCTACTGCAGCTGTAATGCCCAAGCACTACCTGTGTTCAGCAGTCTTCCATGGATCCATTCTATACACCCTTTGCCCTCAACCTCCTTGGCCTTAGGTCCCCATAACCAGCTCACCAGTCCCCTCTATGCGTTTACTCCTTTCCTTGTTCCTTCACCTCACCCTGGGGATCAATGAAATAGCCTCAGTAGACAAGGTGAATACTAGACGTCCAGCTTGCTCTACTTCATCCTGGCTCCACAATTCTGGTTTCCTGGAGGACAGGAAGAATATCATGGGCTGGGGAGCAGAGGGAACTATGAGGAGAAAGGGAAAAGAGCACATGCTAGGACTGGGGCATCAGGGCTCCAGGGGACCTTAAGCACACAGAATGGGCTGTTTCTGATGATGGCGGTTGAGGGGCTGGGTGAGTCAGCATGTGAAGTTCTCAAAGGTCCATACCCAAGAACAGGCTCCTGCAACAACAGCCATCCCAGCTCTGTGGCAAACGTCTCTCCTAAGCAGAAGCCCTGCAGCTGACTGAGCCGGGACAGCAGGATTGGTAGGGGGATCCGTCGTGTGCTCTCTGTCCCCAGGAATCCGACCAAGGGGCCCAATGTCTCCAGTACTTCCCCTGAGACTGGGGTCTCCTTTGGAGCCTGGAGAAGGGCATCAAGCCTTTGACAATGCACCTCTGACCCAAAGTGTCAGATTCTTTCATCAAGAGACCAAGCCCTTTTACCTTCCCTACCTCCCGTTCCCAACTCAGCTCCTTTTGATGCTACCTTCGTTCACTTTAAAAAAAAAAAAAAAGATTTACTATTTATTTGATTTACATAGAGAGATAGAGGGAGAGACACACAGAGAGAAATCTTCCATCTACTGGTTTACTCTCCAAATGGCTCCAATAGCCAGGGATGGGCCAGGCTGAAGCCAGGAGCCAGGAGCTTCATCCAGGTCTCCCACATAGGTAGCAGGGCCCCAGCATTTGGGCCTTCTTCTGCTGCTTTTCTCAGGACATTACCAGGGAGCTATATCAGAGGTGGAACAGCTGGTACACCAACTGGTGCCCATATGGGAAGCCAGCATTGCAAGCAGCAGCTTTACTTGCTATGCCACAAGGCCGGGCCCTGTTCACTTTATTAAATGAGCCTCGTTGGAAGTAGGCAGAAAGACCAAAAGGTGGAATTCAGGGATTTTCTTGACTCCAGGGGGTATGGACCAGAGATAAGAGAAATAAGAAACAGGTTATCAAGGAATAAAACCTAGAGGCAGATCTAGGGGTTATAGCCTTATAGACAGGAACCTGTTTGGAAACAAGAGGTGGGGGGTTGAGCTTAGAAGACAGAGAGTGTTGTTTGAGAGGCAAGAATTGCCCAGGGCAGCAGGTTGGAGTCTGGTAGGGTGAACTCTTACCAGGTTTTGTAGTGCTTTCTCTGCCAGGGCTGCCTGGTGGGGTGGGGTCAGTGCCAGCAGTTGGTCTGGAGCTCCTTGTACCAGCTCCACCATCAGCATAATGGATTCATTGGAGAGTCTATCCAGCAGCTGGATCCTATGGTAGCAATTTGATAACAGGGTCACTCCATCAGAACTGAGCCAAGTTGAGAAGGGACCAGTAAATCTCTCATTCCCTAGGTAAGATGCAAAACCAGACAAAACCCTGTGCTGCTGGTCAGGAACTGATATTAAACAGCTGCAAAGACAGTTGTCACCGTTTGCTTGAAGGAAGAAAACAAAGAGTGATGTGCTTTTAGTCTTCCTGAAAAGAAAATCACACCTGATTAAATGGACTCAAAGTCCTCCAATATTAGCTATCAATAAATGTTTCCCAGTTTTGGGCCATGTGTCTGGCACAGCAGTTAAGACACCACTTGAGACATCAGTATCCTATATTGGAGAGCCTGGGTTGGAGTCTTGACTCCACTGCTGTTTCCAGCTCCCTGCTAATATGCATCCTGGGATGCAATAGGAAATGACTCACATACTTGGGTCCCTGACCCCCAAGTGGTGGGAGATATGGATCTGGTTGTGGGTTCCTGGCTTTGGCCTAGGTCAGTTCTGTTTTCATCATTTAAGAATATGGGTCTATCTCTGTCTCTCTTTTTCTGTCTCTGCTCTTCAAAAATTAAAGTTTTTTTTTTTAATATTTTTATTTACTTGAGAGGCAGTGCTACAGAGAGAGAGAGGGAGATACAGAAAGAGAGAGGTCTTCCATCTGCTGGTTCACTCCCCAAGTGGCCACAACAGCCAGAGCTGAGCCGATCTGAAGCCAGGAGCCAGGAGCCTCTTCCAGGTCTCCCATGTGGGTGCAGGGGCCTAAGTGCTCCATCTTCAGTTGCTTTCCTAGAAGCATTAGCAGAGAGCCAGTTTAGAATTGGAGCAGCTGGGACCTGAAACCAGCACTGTAATATGAGATACTGGCACCACAGGTGGCAGCTTAATCCACTGTGCCACGACATTGGCCCCCTATTTTATAGATTTAAAAGCTAAGGTTCACTGAGATCAAAAGGTGGAGTCTTACTGCCAATTCCTATTGTTTCTTCGGGACCACCCTTCCTCTCTTTGTGAGGAGGTCCCTTCTTTGAATAGTGCAGTGCAGGTCACAAAGTTCTTTTAGGTGTTTTCTCAATGGGTACTTATAACAAGACCTGGGGGTAAGACATATTTTGTGTTCTTATCCCTTTTCCACAAATGAGGAATTCATGTTTTCTGACTCATGGTCCAACATCTCTCACCTCCCCCAAGCCCTGGGGTTCTAAATTATCTCTGAGAAACAGTAAATTTAAACATATTTGAATCACATTTTTAAAATGAGAACAAAAGAGCTCTCTTCCCCAGAAATCAGAAGTTACATCCTGTCTCTATATAAGGTTGCCAATTCTGGAACTAGACCAAGTTGTACAAGATCTGAAATCTTTATGAAGACCTATGAAAATGCAAGGATGGAGTCACTGCCTTTACCATCAGCACATCCACAGGACTGTACCACTTGGCAAGGGGTGGGGATGGGGATGAAATAGGACAAGAAGCAAACGAATGAGATACTCATAAACTCCTGGGATCTCTGCCTATGATTCCCTTCCCCTAAGCTCGTACTTGGACTGCTCAGTTAGAGTCCTGCCATGGAGGGCCAGTGTTGTGGTACAGGGTTTAAGCCACTGGTGTGACTACAGCATCCCGTATGAGTATATGGTTCAAGTCCTGGCTGCTCTGCTCCAGATCCAGGTCCCTGCTGATGCTCCTGGGAAAAGCAACAGAAGATGACTCAAGTACTTGGGCCCCTGCCACCCATGTGGAATACCTGAACACAGTTCCAGGGTCCTAGCTGAGGCCTGACCCAGCCCTGACCCTTTTGGCCATTTGGGGAGTAAACCAGAGGATAGAAGATCTCTTTCTCTTTCAGTGTGTGTGTGTGTGTGTGTCCCTTTGTGTGTCATTCTGCCTTTGAAATAAATAAAAATAAAACTATCCTGCCATTGGACCATTTAGCCTAGGCTTGAATAGTTCCAATGACCAGGAACTTACTACCTCAATTTTCTGTATATTATACAGAAATCTGATTTTAATTCATTAATCCTAGAATTGACCAACCAGGCAGATATATGCTTATCTATTTTCTACTTGCTAGCTCTTCAGGTATTTGAAGGCATTTATCACGTTTCATGTATTTTTCTCTTTAGTCCTCTGAACACATTGAGAAACAGGACCTTAAATAGAATACAAACCAGCCGGCGCCGCGGCTCACTAGGCTAATTCTCCACCTTGCGGCGCCGGTACACCGGGTTCTAGTCCCGGTCGGGGCGCCGGATTCTGTCCCGGTTGCCCCTCTTCCAGGCCAGCTCTCTGCTGTGGCCAGGGAGTGCAGTGGAGGATGGCCCAAGTGCTTGGGCCCTGCACCCCATGGGAGACCAGGATAAGTACCTGGCTCCTGCCATCGGATCAGCGCGGTGCGCCGGCCGCAGCGTGCTGGCTGAGGCGGCCATTGGAGGGTGAACCAACGGCAAAGGAAGACCTTTCTCTCTGTCTCTCTCTTTCACTGTCCACTCTGCCTGTCAAAAAAAAAAAAAAAAAAAAGAATACAAGTCATGAGGCAGAGTTTGACTACTGACCCCCTCATTTCAGATACACTATTAATGTGCCCAGAGTTATACAAGTGTTAAGATTACCTGGCAGGCCACAACACAGTGCCACCCTCAGTTGTCCCCTGCTGGTTCCTTGTTCTGGTAGTCAGCTAATACACAGAGCAGCTCTGAACAGAACCCTGTGCTCTTGGCTGTAAGTGATGTCAAGGAGCCATATGACAGAAAGCCATCTCCTCCAGGACATTGCCTAAGGACAGATCTTCCACTTCGAGTTGAGTTTTCTGAGGACCCAGGATCTCAAGCCATATCACTTACGGTGAGTCCAGAAGTAATCTGGTGTCCAGTCCACTCAGTTCTGGCCCCAGGGTTGTCAACTCTGGCTCTGGCATTGTCATTCTGCGCTGCAGGTCTGTCCAGATACAGGCCCTCTGTGAGACAGGGTGGGGGAGCAGGGTTGGAACCATGGCAGCTGGCTTCTACACCCAGAGTGCCAGCCTCCCTCCTCCCGCTAATGTCCAAGTTCCCCCTCTCACCAGGCTCCCTCGAACCCCAGTAGATAGTTGATAGAGCATGTGTACCACTTCCAGGAAGTCTGCCATGGAGTTGATCTGCTGCAGAAACTCACAGGACATGCCCCCTGCCAGGTTTCCCAGAGCCCTGTGGTTAAGTGGGTGGGTAAGTGCTCATTCAACACCTGCCACACCCATCTGCTCACTGACATCAGCGCTCTTAACACAAGTACTTGGTTCAGTTATGGGAGTTTATAGTTTGAGAAATATTTTTACATAGACGTTCTCACTGGCTTCCTATAACATCATCACTGTTGGTCAGAGAAGAAAATCAAGATTTACAGAGGCCAGGTGACATGCCCAACCCCACTCTGCCAGAGGAAAGGTAAACCGAGACTGACGCCACATCTTCAGGTGCCTTTTCTGCGGGTGTAGGTAAGGTGACACCTACTTATTCCTGTTTATTCTTGCTTGGCCAGTGGCTCTGAAGTCACCTTGAATTAAATTAATAACAGCCAGTGTCTACTGGGGGTTTACCAGGGGCCAGGCCCTGTGTTACACATCTTCCGTGGCTTATTTAATCTTCAGGATAACTACTGATGCGGTAGATACCATTTTATTTCCTATTCTACAGAAGAGATAACTGAAATTTAGAGAGCTCACCTGACTCTCCCAAGAGCATAAGGAGGTGGCAGGCCTGGGACCTGAATCCAGGTGTTCTCAGCACCTTAGCTGTAGTCAGGGTAAGCGTGGCACAGGGGAGGAGGGGAGGACAAGGGGAGGAGCCACCAGGAGCACACCCACCAGGCTGGGACTGTATATCGCTCATCCCTGTGTTTCCCAATGTACCTCCCAAAGCACCTGGCATCTAACAAGCATTCAGAAAATGTCAGTTGAATAAAACTCATGGCTCCACACAAGTTACTCACTGCAGACTTCTAAGGGTCAGGTTGGTGGGCACTTGCATCTTCTTCCAGAGAAACTGGGCCTTCAAGAGAGAGAAGGAGAAGGCACTTTACAGCAGAAATATCCCCCAAGGACCCATGATGCCCTGGACTCAGTCCTGCCTCTGCTCCATGGCTGCCAACAGCCTCACACTCTTCCCAGAGAGAGGGAAAAAGAACAAAGCAATTCACTCACTAAGGGATGCTAGGGATGTGCTGCCAAATGGAGGTGATAGAGACAGAGAGAGACAGAGAGACACAGAGAGAGAGAGAGACAGAGACAGAGGCAGAGAGAGAGGCAGAGAGAGATGGGGGGATGGAGAGTGGGTTCTGAGGTTAAGTGGGGAGGGTTACCTGCTGCTCGGCCCAGGGCAGCTCCCGGTAGCGCCTTCGGTTTGCCAGAAGCGCTGCAGAGTCCAGCTGTAGCAGTTTTAATGGGAGCAGAGGAAGCAGGCAGTCTGGCCAGGTGGTGGGGATGGGCTGCTGGCAGTGATGGATATGTGGAGGAGTAATAGGAAAGATGGTCTAGACTCAGCCCTTCGAGAAAGGGAACCAAGGGGCCAGAAAGGGACCAACACTAGGACGAGGCAGAACAGCATTTGCCACCATAGCAAGGAATAAGCAGAGCCTCACACTTAAGGCTCTTGTGGCCTAGACTTGCTGCTGGTTACACACCTGAGGAACACGTCCCTCAGCTTCCCTGAGCTTGGGGGAGCCAGGCTCTCCTGGCTTTGACATTCTAGGACAGTGTGGGTGACGTTGTCCTGCACCTGGAACTGGGGAGAGCTGTTACTATCAGATGGGTACAGAGCTAACCTGAATTCACTGTGGGTACGGGTGGGGGTGAAACAGCACCAGCCACAGGAAACTGCCCCGGAACATGGAGAGGAGCTCAGCCTCACACATACCTGACCAGGGACACACACGGCTGCACCTGCACCAGCACCTGTTGTACCCGCGTTTTTAACGCCATCTTTCACCTGCATGAGAATTGGGGGAGAGGGGGTTCAGTAAGTTAAGCTGTGCCTGCCACACCGGCACCCCATGTGAGCTCCAATTTGAGCCCCAGCTGCTCCACTTCCAATCCAGCTCCCTGCTAATACACCTGGAGGAGTAGACGATGGTCCAAGGACTTGGGCTCCCGCACCCATGTGGGAGATCAGAATGGAGTTCCCGGCTCCTGGGTTTGGCCTAGACCAGCCCTGGCCATTGCAGCCATCTAGGGAGTAAACCAGTGGATGGAAGATCTCTTCCCTACCCACCCCATCCCCCAGTCATTCTGCCTTTCAAATAAATAAATAAATCTTTAAAAAAAGAATTGGGGAAGTATGTGAGTATGCAAGGGAGGGGGGAGATTTGAGACGACTTCCCTGGCTACAGGAAGATGCCCTCCTCCCCAGCAGAGCCCACAACCCTGAGTGCCTCCCCCTCCCCTCCTGCTCATACCCGGAAGGTCTGAAGCAGTGCTGCAGTCTGGCAGGCTGAGAGACGCGACAGTTCCGGGGCCAGGCAGGAACAGGCGCCAACCAGAACTCGTCTGGGGATGGCCTGGAGTGTCTGGGGACTGAGGCCTGGCAGCAGAGAGTGCAAGGAGCAGAGTTCCTCCAGGGACAGCTGAGGAACAAGAGAGATGGGAGGGCTGAAGAAGGGCAGAGTGATGGGGAAGACATCACAAGGCAGCAAAGGCGACAGGGATGAGGTGAGACGAAAGGAAGGCAAGAGCTGATACAGGAGCCAAGAAAAACAGGGACAGAGACCTCCAGGCGACATCTGCTGCTACTCACATCGTGCCTAGGGAGGAGCCGGCCAAGCAATAGGACAGCCTGGGTTGGGATGGGACAAGAAATAACAGCTTTCAGCTCCCAGCAGCCAAGTCCTAAGCAGGTCCCTAGGGCCAGCCCCTCCAAAACTTCCAGCCCCCTTTCAACACCCTCAGTAATCGGCCTGCCTCAAAGTCCTTCCCCAGCTGGGGAAAGGCAATGAGGGTGACGTGCTGGGGACAGGGTTCACCTCTGGGTGATCCCCAGGGGAAGGAGGGCTTGAGGGGACCCCTGCACTGGGAGTGGGACAGGCCCACCTGGGCAGGGGTGACACTGGTTCTCTGCAGGGCAGGAAGCATGGCTCGAAGCTGGGGCTCTGAGAGCGCCTGCAGGAAGCGGAGGCCCAGCTGAGGGAAGAGAGGAGCCCAGGCTCGCAGCTCTCGGGGGCTTAGCACGGCTCCGCCAGATGAGCGCAACACCCCCAGAAGTTCGTACGCCACCTGCAACCAAAGAGGTCTGAGACTGGCGAGGAAAGACAGAGGATCCTTAGGCATCTCTCTGCAGCTGGATTTCCCAGGGCCTGGGCAGGTTAGGGCTTGGGACCAGGAACGGGACCAGAGTTGATGAGGTTCAAGATGGCAAAGGGTGTGCTTGAGCTATCGTGGGCTACATAGGGTGGGGCCAGGGAGAGGTGGTAACAGATAAGAAGAGCCATGGAGGAAGGAGTAGAGGTGGCAGAGGTGGGGAGGCTGCTGGCACCACTCTACTCAAGCTCGGCTGACACCGCTGTGGAAATCATTCAGATAGACCCAGGAGAAGCCTGAAGTCCTACAGGGCTGTGCCCAGGTGCTCACCCGTCCTTCTGGGCTGAGGGTCCCATTAGCCGCACATTCCAGCAGCCCCCGTTCTACTGGCCCCATTGGATCATTCAAGGGCACCAGGCTCTGCAACTCTTCAGGGCTCAGAAAACAAGCAAGGGACCCAAGCCTAAGGAGGTCATGAAGTTAGCCTTTGTGTGGTCCCTGAAGCCAGTCCTAAGACAGGGATGTCTTACAGAGGCCTCTCTTCTGGAGTCCAAGACCGCCCGGGGCCACTGCCTACTCCCATGTCCCTTCCTTGCCAGGGTGCCAACCCATCATGGCAGTTCTACCTGCCCCTCTCTACCTCTTGCACTCTGGCTGTAGCCACTGATGCCATAACCACTCACCTGCGCACCTGCTCCTCGCCATCCTCAACACTCTGGTTCACCAGGCTGCGTAGCACGTGTCGAGCATGCCCTGGCCCGAGACCTGCTGCTGGCCAGCTGTCCTCCAGGGCCTGGATCTGAGATTGGGAGGGTCAGCTCACTGTTGGACATTTGCACAGGGGGGCACACTAGGACACATGTCACTGACTCCCATCCCACTAGCAGAAGACGGGTCCATCAAGTAAACAGGATGATTCTCATACCTGGTGAGGGCTGAGCTGCAGAAAGTTCTCCAGAGGGAGGTGGGGGAGAAGGGGCAGGGCTGCCCACAACAGCTCCTGGGGCCAGGCAGGCACTTCCCCAAACAACTCAGGGGCCAACAGTCGCTTTGCCAAAGCCTCCTTCTGCTCAGGCCTCATTTCTGGGCTGTAATCCCGGATGGCAGCCAGGCTGGAGAGAGAAATGGGTCTTAACTCTCTGCCTTGTTCCAAACCATTTTCCCCTTACTCTCTATTGCCCTGCTCTCATGAACAGGGAGGAGATTCTTCTTGGTTTCAATGGAAAAGACATCTGAAAGGGACTGCTCCACGGACATGGGGTGGGCCTGACCCTGCGAGGAGCAGCGTGTGGAACCTTACACACTGTCATTGGCCAACAGGGATGGTGGGAAGCGCATCAGGTCAGAGACAGCCAAGAAGGGGATGAGTGGTGACAGGTCAATGAAGAGCTGGGAGGTCAGGCGTGGGTACCGCTGGAGCAGCAGGGCTGTCAGGCGACCCAGGGCCTGCTCCTCCGATGGTGGTACCTGTGGGGCAGAGGAATGGATGCTGTCTCTGGAGGTGCTCAGTGGCCTTGCCACTCCCCCCTCTAGATGTCCTCCTCCCAATAAGGCAAAAGTTAGGTTCCTGAGGTGCTTAATCTCCAGATTCCCACTCCACCTTGGCTCCCTCTCTCTCTATGCCCACCTGCAGCTGGGCCCAGGAACGGTGCATGAGTGTCAGGAAGCCCTGGGCAGCTTCTGTCTCTGCGGAAAGCACAAGTTGCTGGAGATTTTCCGGGGGCATGTGCAGATATGCCTGGGAAAAGGAGGTCATGGTAGCTAGGGCCTCACTGGGCAGGGACCTCAGACCCCAGCTGTCACTCAGCCCACCTGTGTGCCCCACCACCTGTTACCTGCACTAGAATCTGCAGGGCCCAGACACTCTTCTCCCTCTGGAGCAGATCCCACAGCACGGGCTGGTGGAGAGAAAACAAGAAGCCAAGACAGCTGCCTCCTCAGTCCCTCCTGCAGCCCCCACAGGCACCAACTTCCACTGTCTGGGTTGCTTATGCCTCATCTGAAGCTGGTCTGCATTTCTCTTCAGATAGCAACAAGCTCTTTTAGGTGCAGGATCTTGTCTCTAACTTGTCCTGTGCCTTCTCTCATGACATGTCCACAGTTGACTCAATAAACACTTGTAGATCTGAACCAAATTACTATGCATCTATCTAATTGCACTTCACTGGGCCCAGGACTTGAGAAAGTAGGCCCTGAGGAGTCTTTAAATATCCTTGCACATAATGAGCACTCGATGGATAGATTACAGAATATAACATATAGCAGCACTTTACTCCACAGAGATTAGAGCATGCCTAGAAAAAAAACTAAATTCAATTACTTGCCTAAGATCACACTACTTGGCATAGTTGAGCCTAGAACCAAAGTCTTCTGACTTGTAGTCCCGCCCAGGTCTTCCTCATTCCTGCCTTATCTTCCTGTATTCTGTCAGCCTCCAATTCTCACTTGGTAGGGCCCCTAAATTTGATCCCTTTTCTTTTGAGAACCAAAAGGGGGAAGAGTCAAAGCATCCAGAAAATTATGAGTTAACACTGACTGTAGATTTAAATATCATGTTCTGTGCTAGCCCACAGCATGTATGATCTCATATAGTCCTTAAAGCCATGCTAAAACACTGGTCACAATGTAGAGATGGGAAGAGAAGGGCTGGCATTGAGGCACAACAGATTAAGCTGCTGCCTGCAATGCCATCATCCCACATATGGGTACCATTTTGAGTCTGGGCTGCTCCACTTCCAACCCAGCCTCCGCTTCCTGGGAAAGCAGAGAAAGATGGCCCCAATCTCTAGGCCCCTGCACCCATGTGGGAGACCATGAGGAAGCTCCTGGCTTCTGGCTTTGGCCTGGCCCAGCATGAGCCATTGTAGCCATTTGGCGAGTGAACCAGCAGATCGATCTCTCTCTCTCTCTCTCTCTCCCTCCCTCTCTCTGCCTTTCAGATAAATAAAATAAATCTTTAAAAGGGAGAGAGATGGGAACAATATTGCCAGAAAGCCTAAGTAACTTGCCCAAGTTTGATCACAGAATTAAGATGTGACTGCAAGCCTGTTTGAAGCTGGAGTGGTGTGCTTAAACCACTGCACTCTCATGACTACCTCTCAGATTAGAAGAACTCCCCTGGAGCTTGCACCCTGGCAGATCACTCACGCTGAAGCAGGACAGCAGCTCCATCTTGCCTATTCCAGAGCTGTGGCTGACGGTAGGTTCAAAGTCTGGCAGAGTCGGCTGCTCCTCCTGTTCCAAGTACTCCCCGACTGTCCGCAGCACACTGCGCCGGCCCTCTGGGCGGAAGGCATCCCAGAAGGAGCAGTTGTCTGGGAGACTGGAAAGAAGCAGGGCACGACCCAACGTCCCCTGGGCCTCAGCCCCTCCGGCCCCTGGACCCAAGAGGAAGGTCAGCAGGCGCAGGAGATAGTGCAGGCGTGTAGGGTGGGCAAGGGCTGGCACAGAGGACTGACAGCGTGGCAACTGGGACAGCATGCCAAGCAGGAAAGGAGCAGGGGTCAGGCAGAGTGGAGATGGTCCCAGTGGTGGCAGAGAGGGCAGAAGGGGGCCCAGCAGCCCTTCTAGGAAGCAAGTGTCATTGCCCCCACGGCTTATCCTGCACTGGCCTGCTAGCCAAGGCCAGAAGGGCACCAGGGCCTCATACATGGTGTCATTGGCACAGACCATCACCAGGAAGCCACCTCCATCTGGACAGCGCTCCCCACAGGGTCCGATGTGGCAGGGCGGGGAAGCAGTAGCATCTGTGGTGGGGCCGTGGCACACATGCTGTATCCAAGCCTGGTTGCTGGGGGGCACGGCCTGCAGACTTGCCTCCCGACACAGTCGCTCAGCCCACAGAGTCTCGTTCTCTAAGAAGCAACCCCAGAACATCTCTGGGGTAACGGGAACAGGGGGCAGGCCTTCAGGGCAGCTGGTGGGGGGTGGGAGCAGGCCAGCACAGAGCCGCTTTACCAGGCGGCGGTTGGGGCCAGACAGGACTGAAAAGGAGAGGTTGCCACAGATCACATCTAGAAACTGATTGGGAAACTGGTCGTGGCAGGCCTGTAGCCAGCTTTGGGCCCCTGGGGCCCACGAGACTGCATACCACACAGCTGTCTGGCAGGTGGCAGCGGTGCTGGGAGGGGGCTGTGGGGTGGCAGGCTTGGCGTGCTGGCAGAGCAAGTGGATGGAGAAGTTGGAAATGCTGTAGGGTGGTGCTGGGCCGGAGTGGTTCTCGCAGAGGGCCTCCACAGAGATGGCTCTCCGCTGGCGAGGTCTGATGTGGGCTGAGGGCTGGGACGCCCTGGGCAGAGGCACACCGGCACTCAGGCAGTGGAGCAGGGCAGGGGGCGGAGGAGGCGATCCAGAGAGAAAGCCCAGTGCCTGGACATCCCAGGAAATGTTGTGCCGGACACCCCTGGGTACAGGGAGGGGAGCAGGTGGGATCTGGTCAGTTCACATTTCTTCCAGCTGAAGCTGCTGACCCTGGCCCAGAGCCTTGCAAGGGTGTGGCAAACAGAGGCTTCTCCAAAAGTGAGATGCCCCAGATACAGGTGTCACGGGCTCAAATGCTGAGATGAGGGGGAGGGGAGAAAGGTCTGTGCCACTGAGGCACGAAAGAGAAGCCCAGCTGGAGTCCCAGCTGTCCACCCGATCCCCTTGTTTCTCATTTCTTCACGTGCTTTTAGGTAGCTTAAACACCACCCTCTTATGAGGAAATCTGCCCAGCAACTGAGTATGTCCAGCTGTGCTCTGGTCCTGTTGGACCAAAATAGCGGGGGGCAAAAGCACTTAGTCTTTTTCCCCCACACATATCTTTTTTAGTTAATATTTAGTAAGCACTATGTGTCAGGTACTGCACTAAGTACATACAATATAAACTCATTTAATCCCTTACAGTAACTCTGAGGTAGCCAATATTATCATCCTTATTTTACAGATGGGGAAACTGAGGCATAGAATGGGTATGTAAGCTGCCCAAGTCGCATGGCTAGGAAGAGATGGGGCTGGGACAGCTGCCCTCCAAAGTCGCTAATCCACCCTCCTCTTGTTAGTTTTCTCTTGAACTCAGGAGGCTGAGGCTTTGAGGGTGCCACCTCTGGATTCCCCAGACCCAATCCCTCAGAAGTGGTCCCCTGTCACTTACCATAAGAGCAGCTGTTGAAGGTTACCTAGGAGGGAAAGAGTAAGGAAGGGCACTACCCCAGGCTCACCCTTCTTGCCCTGCCACATCCCAGCCCCAGGCCTGGCAGCACTCACCTCCCTGGCACTGCCCATTTGCATCTGGCTCTGGCTGCCCCAGAATGGAAAAGACCTCATCCTGCAGGGAGTGAGTGACACGGAGCAGCCCTTCCTGGAAAGCAGCATAGAGGGGTGCCCCCACTGTGCGCAGCAGACCACCCCAAAGAGCCTCCTCGGAGCCTAGCTCCCCTGCTGGGGTAAGCAAACCCAACAGACCCTGCAAAAGGTGAGGGGCTGGCTCTCTCCCGTCGAGGCCCGTGGCATTGGTGGGTTCCACACTAGGTTGCACCTGCACCAGGGCCTGCCAGCGTGTGCCTTCTAACAATAGCAATAGAGAAGGCAACCAGTCAGCAGCCAGGACACAATCGGGGGGCCCGTCACGGGTGCATGGGGGACGTGTTGGGGCAGGGGGCCCCCCAGGAACTAAGGTTCCCAGCAGCACTTCTACCAGTCCACCCAGCACACCTGCCTGGTGCCCCAGGAAATCTCGGGGAGTCTGCTCCTGTCCCAGCAGTGCCAGCACGTCCCCCAGCAGCCCAAGCATCGGCTCCCAGTCCGGACTGCCTCTCAGCATCACTAGGAAATCATGGAGCCGAAGTGCAGGGGGCTGGAGAGGTGGAGGCTCCCCTACAGGACCCTCTCCCATTCTCCCAAGCTCAAAGGAAGAAGAAATATTGGCCAGGAATGCAGAGATCCTGGAGTGGCTGAGGGAGTCCTGGGGAGCCTGGTCCAGAGTGGAGAGCAATGACTTCAGGAAGGAGAGACCACGGTCCAGAGACTGAGATCCATTAGGGGCCAGAGTCACTGCAAGGAGAGAAACCAGAGATCACTGAAGGGGAGGAACCTGGAGCCCAACTGAGCCCTGCCCCTGGGCACCGTTCCCTGACTGGGTCTAAAGATGAGGCAAGGGGATGGTGAGCTGGGTGCTCTCATCAACCCACAGTAGACGTTGGGCTGCTTTTTCAACCCTCATTTTCTCCCTCTGCTCCAGCTTCTGCCCGTCTTGCTTGCTCCTTCCCCTTTCTTCTAACTGGGTAACCTCTGCACTCCTAATTCTCATTCCAGCTGTCCTTCCCTCCACCCCCAGCCCTGCTCATTATGCCTCTCACCTGCACAGGACAGCAGCAGCAACAGGGGCCGAAGGCTCACAGCCATGTTTCCGGGTGAGTTCTGGTTATTCTCACCTTGTGTGGGCCAGCCAGGTGATGGTAGGGCACTGCAGGCAGCCTGAGGCTCTGCTGACACTGTGGTCTGCTCTTTCAGGAAATAGTACCTGTAACCTGACAGCAGGTTTGTCACCTGAGCCACAGCATACCTGATCCCTAGGCTCTGGGGAAGGGTGTGCGCTGTGAGAAGGACAATGATAGGGGATCCCAGGGGACCTGTAGAGGCACCCAAGGAGATAGCTTGAGTTAGGAGCTAGAAACACAAAGAGGACTGGGCAGACATGGAGATGGAGATCTGGGAGCCAGGAGTAGAAGCTGAGGATCTGCAGAAAAGTATAGGAAAACAAAGAGGGTACAAAGGAGCCAAGAGCAAGTAGGATCTAAGAACACCGTTTTAAGATTATTTATTTGACGGCCGGCGCCGCGGCTCAATAGGCTAATCCTCCGCCTGCAGTGCTGGCACACCGGTTTCTAGTCCCGGCCGGGGCGCCGGATTCTGTCCCGGTTGCCCCTCTTCCAGGTCAGCTCTCTGCTGTGGCCCGGGAGTGCAGTGGAGGATGGCCCAAGTCCTTTGGCCCTGCACCCGCATGGGAGATCAGGAGAGGCACCTGGCTCCTGGCTTCGGATCAGTGCAGTGCACCGGCTGCAGCGCACTGGCCATGGCGGCCATTGGAGGGTGAACCAATGGCAAAGGAAGACCTTTCTCTCTGTCTCTCTCTTTCACTGTCCACTCTGCCTGTCAAAAAAAAAAAAGATTATTTATTTGAAAGGCAGAGGGGGTTGGGGGACAGAGCTATGTTCCAAACACTGCCTCACTCCCCAAAATGGCCTCAATGGCCAGGGCTGGGCCAGGCAGAACCCAGGAGCTTCATCCAGGTCTCCCATGTGGGTGCAGGAGTCCAAGCACCTGAGCCATCCTCCTCTGTTTTCCCAGGAGTATTAGTAGGGAGATGAATTGGAAGTGGAGCAGACAGGACTGGAAATGGACCTCTTATGGGATGTCGGCGTCAGAGCTGACAGCTTAACTTACTAAGCCACAATGCCGACCCTAGATTTGAGGAAATTAAGGAAAAAAGGGGGCCTAGGAAAAAGGAACTGGGCAGCCAGGTATAAACAGGGAGGACACTTGAAGACAAAGGTATCGCACAAGGATGCAGCACTCAGGAAAATAAGAACTGCTTTTGAATAGCTATCCAGAATTGCAAAATGTTAAGAGCTGGGCAGAGCCCATGAGATGACATAAATCAAACTTTTCAACTTTGGGATAAGGAAACAGACCAGGAGATATATATCTTGCTCATTAGGTCATTTAAATGTTTTGGTTTTAAGATTTATTTGAAAGGCAGAGTGGCAGAGAGAGAGATGTCTTCCATCTGCTGCTCATTCCCCAAATGGCCTCAACAGCTGGGCCTGAGCCAGTCTGAAGCCAGGAGCCAGGAACTCTATCTGGGTCCCCCATGTGTGTGGCAAGGATCCAAGTACTTGAGCCATCATCTGCTACTTCTCAGATGCATTAGCAGGGAGCTGGATTGGAAATGGAGTAATCAGGACTCGGATGGGCACTCTGATATGGGATATGGGCATCCCAAGTAGTGGCTTAATCTGTTGTGCCACAATGCCCACCCTGGTCACTCAAATATTTGTGTTTTCTTTTTAGCTCTTTCTCTGTGGCCTATGTGGAAGTCCTATAGAAAACTCTAAGCTGAGAAAAGACAAATCAGATTAAACCACGCAAGAGGCTACTTCCGCTACACACAGAATTACTCCTGAATCACAGAGATGCCACTCAAAGTGATCTGGTCTGATCAATGTTAGTAGAAGCCTTTTCCATCCCCCATTTATATCTCCTGGAAGGTCTTCACTTGACATCAGCTCTAAGCAGTAGTTCACATTGAGATTCTAACCAAACCTTTATTCTGTTTTCTTTACAACCCTTCCCTATTCTTTCCCCCAAAACCCACATATTCAACTGCATTATTAATGCACTTCTGCCCAGAAGATTCACTTAGGATTACAGAATTTTAGAGGTGAAAGGTAGATGAGGAGTCCTCTGATAAAATAGCTCATTTTGGGTCTGGTGCTGTGGTATAGCAGGTAAAGTTGCCACTTGCAGTGCTGGCATCGCATGTGGGTGCCAATTTGAGTTCCAGCTGCTCTACTTCCAATCTAGCTCCCTGCTAATGCAGCGGAAGATGGCTCAAGTATTTGGGCCCCTGTGCCCATGTGGGAGACCCAAAAGAAGCTCCTGGCTCCTGGCTTCAGATCAGCCCAGCTCTGCCTGTTGTAGCCATTTGGGGAGTAAATCAGTGGATGGAAGAAATCTCTCTCTCTCTCTCTCTCTCTCTCTCTCTCTCTCTCTCTGTAACTCTGCTTTTCAAATAAAATAAATATTAAAAAAAACTTCTCATTTATAGCAAGGGAGTTCTTCCTAAGTTCATAGCTTATTGTGAAAACAAGTTACCTATCCCACCCTTAGCAGGCCAGACAGGATGGAAAACTGTAAATGAGGTCTTTTGATGTTTTTTGTCCCCACCTGGTAACTGAATGCCAATCTGATTGTCAAGTTTTTTTTTCTTCTAAATTGTACTTAAAGCCGACTGCCACCAGTCCCTTTGGGTTTTCCTCTCTTGGAAGCCCCCATCCACGCTGCTCTGGCTGGAAGTCCCTGACTCTAATAAATACTTTTAAATCTCAAAAAAAAATACTTCTCATTTTATAAACATGGAAATTGAGGCCCAAAGAAATGGAATCAGTTGGTCCAGGCCACAAAGGGAGGAGGGGCAGTGCTGGGATCCTCCAAAGGGAGTCAGACGTTGGGACCAATCAAAGGATCTACTGCATGAATTTGTCGGCATTTCCCCTTTGCCTATCAAGGGTACCACTTCTAGTCTGAAAAGCGGACAACAAACACAGGAATAACATGACCTGGGTTGCTAACAACTTTCTTGCTCCTAGTTTTAGCTCATCCTGCAATCCATGCGAATTTCTGCCCTTAGTTCTATAACAAGGATTGGCCTATTTTGCTGACAGTTAGCAAAAAAAGAGAGAGATGGCTTGGATTCAAAACCTGGCTCCAGCATTTACTCGCTCTGAATCCTGGGATAGCTTCTTCTTCTTTTTAATATTTATTTATTTATTTGAAAGGCAGAGTTACAGTGAGGCAGACAGAGATCTTCCATCCACTGGTTCACTCCCCAAATGGCCGTAACAGCTGGAGCTCCATCAACCCCAAGCAAGGAGCCAGGAATTTCTTCTGGCACTCATATGGGATGCTAGCACTGCAGGCTACAGCTTTACCCACTACACCACAGCACTAGCACTGGGATAGTTTCTAAACTTCTCTGTATCACTATTCTTTTTTTTTAATATCTTTTTTTTTCAAAGATTTATTTATTTATTTAAAAGTCAGGGTTACACAGAGAGAGAAAGAGAGGCAGAGAGAGAGAGAAAGAGAGAGAGAGGTCTTTCATCAGATGGTTCACTCACCAATTGGCTGCAACGGCCAGAGCTGCACCTATCCAAAGCCAGGAACTTCCCCCGGGTCTCCCACATGCGTACAGGAGCCCAAGGACTTGGGCCATCCTCTGCTGCTTTCCCAGGCCATAGCAGAGAGCTGGATCGGAAGAGGAGCAGCCGGGACTAGAACCGGTGCCCATATGGGATGCTGGCACTTCAGGCCAGGACGTTAATCCACTGCACCACAGCACCGGCCCCATTTTTTTTTTTTTTTAATAAGAAGAGATGATTACTAGTAAAGAGCTGTTGTGAGAATTAAATTAGATAACACACTTAAAATACTTAACACAATGTCTGGCATTTACACAACAAATAAGTCTGTATTAAGTGTCAGGCACTGGTGCAGAATAAAGACTCACTAAATGTTACTACTACTGTTATTAGAGACACTCAAGATGAATTCTTTCATTTGAAATGAAATTGAAATTAATATGGAAATTGGAGCAGACATTCTGCTGCAGTGAGCTAAGCTGCTGTCTGTGCCTCCGGCATGCCATATTGCAGAGCCAGTTTGGTCCCAACTGTTCCATTTCCAATCTGGCTCCCTGCTAATATACCTGGGAAAGCAGCAGAGGATGGCTCAAGTATTTGGATCCCTGCCACCCATGAGACACCGAGATGGAGTTCCTGGCTTCTGGTTTCAGTCTGGCCCAGCCCTAGCCATTGTGGTCATTTGGAGAGTGAACCAGTGAATAGAAGATTTCTCTGTCTTTCAAGCAAATAAATAAATAAATTTTTAAAAATAAATAAACATAGAAATAATTACCCAGAAGTGCTATCTTGACATTCAGAACAAATACAGTCATTCCTCAGTATCTTCAGGGAATTGTTTCCAAGAGCCCTTGAAGATGCCAAAATCTGCAGATGCTCAAGTCCCTTAAAAGGTGTAGTATTTGCATTTAACTTCTGCATGTTCTCCTGTATTCTTTAAATCACTCCAGAATTATCATAAGAAAAAAGTCTATCCATGTTCAGTACAGACACAATTTTTTTCCAAATATTTTTGGTGAGTGGTTGCTTGAGCCCATGGATGTGGAACCTGCAGATACACAAGGCTGACTGTATCAGTCAGTTGAGTCAAGCAGACAGAGGAACAATGAGGACTCCCCCAGTCCAGGATGAGACGTTTCTTGGCAGTTCCCATTTGCTATACAGTAAGCAGTTGAGTAATAAAAGAATCCTCTTGCTGCAAAGGACTTAGACTATGTGCTAACGGGGGTGAAGTACCTAGGGCTTTTATCAAATAGATCAGGCTATTCCAGCATGTTGGTTCTACTTAGTTTGGTAAGCTTCAACTTCACTGGGACAACTTCAAACTTGTCTGACCACACGGAAAGAGAGAAAAACAGAACTGGCCACCTGGAATGACAATGGGAATTAACCATGGGAGGGATTGTGTGGCATGGTAGGTTAAGCTACTTCTTGAGACACCTGCATACCATATGGAATGCTGGTTTGAGTCCTGCATATGCCACTCTTCCAATCCAGCTTCCTTCGAATGCACAGCAGATGATACCCCACATGCTTGGGTTCCTGCCATTCATGTGGGATACCGGGATGGAGTTCAGGGCTCCTAGCTCTGGCCTGGTCCAGCTCTGGCTATTGGAGGCATTTGGGGAGTGAACTAGTACATGGAAAATGTCTTCTCTTTCTTTATCTCTCTCAATCTCACCTTTTCTTTCTGTTACTTTGCCTTTCAGATAAATAAGTCTTTCTTTTTTAGAAAAAAATCATCTGTTGCTAAAGCACAAAAGATAAGACTGGTGGGACGATGGGAGCACTTGCAGTCTGAACACTGAAATGGATATCCTGTACCCGAGAGGAGCCAAAGGAGCCGAGAGCTCTGAAACATCTTCACTTGGCCACAGTAACAGACAGCTCCTTTTGTAAAGTGCAAGTATTTTTCTACCATGTTGAGATGGCAGTGTCATAAGGCCAAGGCAGCCGGAAGCTCCAAATTATTGCACAGCATTTATATTCAGTCCTTAGTATTTGTGACTTTTGTATTGGCAAATTCACCTAGTCACTAACTTTAAGTGTAACCCCAAAGTCAATACTTACAACACTGTGAGGTCATTCACAGATGATCAGAGCAGCAAAAACTCTGACTCACCTGATACATGTGTTCCCAGATAAGGCCAAACAAGGCAACATTCTGCCTTCTTGTTTCAGTTCTTTGTAAAATAAGTCTTTTTTGCAGCCTATTGAGTGCTATTTTTTAAAGATTTATTTATTCGAAAGGCAGAGTTACACATAGAGAGAAGGAGAGGCAGAGAGAGACAGAGAGAGGCCTTCACTCTGCTGGTTCACTCCCCAATTTGCTGCAATGCCCAGAGCTGAGATGACCCAAAGCCAGGAGCCGGGAACTTCTTCTAGGTCTCCTACGCAGGTGCAGGGGCCCAAAGACTTGGACCATCTTCCACTTATTTTCCAGGCCATAGCAGAGAGCCGGATGGGAAATGGGGCATCCGGGACTCAAACCGGTGCCCATATGGGATGCTGGCACTGCAGGCAGCAGCTTCACTCACTATGCCACAGTGCCAGCCCCAAGTGCCATATTTTTTCCAATTTTTGTCTTTTCTGTTGGTGATTTCACTGTTTAAGATGATCTCATCAGGCTTGGGGTGGATGTGCTGTGTGGTATTCTTAAGTGCAAGAGGCTGTGATGTGTGATGTGTGTTAGATCAGCGTCATGCAGGCTTGAGTTACAGTGCTGTTGGCCGGGAGTCAATTTTAATGGAGTAACAACATTTATTAAGTAAGGTGTCTTTAAAGAAAACACATAAAAATCAAATATATGTATTCATCAGTTGGCAAAAATGTGATCAGGGGCTCACAGAAACCTAATCCTATCTTTCTCCTAGAAGCAACAGTTCAGTGTTCACTGATTTGGTTGTTTGCAGCAACTTTGTAGAACTAAGCCACAATATGCAACAAAAACTGACTACAGGAGCCACATTCTGGCACAGTAGGTTAAGTGACTGCTTGTGACACTGTCATCCCATATCAGAGTTCCAGCTCTTCTGCTTCCAGTGCCGTTCCCTGCTGCCCACATGGGAGATCCAGCTGGAGTTCCAGGCTCCTGGCTTCATCTTGGCTTAGAAATAAACAAATACATACATACATACATACATACATACATACAGACTGACTGACTGACTGTAGGTACCTTGAACAACGATTGTCCAACCAGTTCTAGAATCTTCATGAATGAGAAGTAAGCCTTTCCTTTGCCAAATCCCTGAGATTTAGGGATTAATTTGTTCTTACAATGTAGTCTTTGGCTCTCCTGATTAAGATGCTTTTAAATTATGATTTTTAAACATTTAATTTTTTATTTATTTATTTATTTTTTTTTGACAGGCAGAGTGGACAGTGAGAGAGAGAGAGACAGAGAGAAAGGTCTTCCTTTGCCGTTGGTTCACCCTCCAATGGCCGCCGCGGCCGGCGCGCTGCGGCCGGCGCACCGCACTGATCCGATGGCAGGAGCCAGGAGCCAGGTGCTTTTCCTGGTCTCCCATGGGGTGCAGGGCCCAAGCACCTGGGCCATCCTCCACTGCACTCCCTGGCCACAGCAGAGAGCTGGCCTGGAAGAGGGGCAACCGGGACAGAATCCGGCGCCCCGACCGGGACTAGAACCCGGTGTGCCGGCGCCGCTAGGCGGAGGATTAGCCTAGTGAGCCGCGGCGCCGGCCTAAACATTTAATTTTTTGAGAGGCAGAGAGAGAGATACAGATAGAGCTCATATTGACTGGTTATTCACAAATGCCTGCAATGCCTGGTTCTGGGACAGGCTGAAGACAGTAGCCAGGTAACCCAGATTTCCCACATGGGTGTCTGGGACTCAACCATTTGAACCATCACCTGCTGCCAGGGTGCCCATTAGCAAGAATCTGGAATTGGAAGCAAACCTGTGAATGGAATCCAGGTACTCTGACATGGGATGTGGGTATCTTAACTGCCAGGCCTCTAAATTCTAGATCTGAGCCGGCGCCGTGGCTCAATAGGCTAATCCTCCACCTTGCGCGCCGGTACACCGGGTTCTAGTCCCGGTCGGGGCGCCGGATTCTGTCCCGGTTGCCCCTCTTCCAGGCCAGCTCTCTGCTATGGCCAGGGAGTGCAGTGGAGGATGGCCCAGGTGCTTGGGCCCTGCACCCCATGGGAGACCAGGAAAAGCACCTGGATCCTGGCTCCTGCCATCGGATCAGCGCGGTGCGCCGGCTGCAGCGGCGGCCATTGGAGGGTGAACCAACGGCAAAGGAAGACCTTTCTCTCTCTGTCTCTCTCTCTCACTGTCCACTCTGCCTGTCAAAAATAAAAAAAAAAAAAAAAATGTTAAATTCTAGATCTGTATTCCATCACCAATTACTCTGTTGACCAGGTGAAGTTTCTGTAACTCACTTGTCTGTAAAATGGGGATAATATTACTCAGACAACTGGGGCCAATGCTGTGGCACAGTGGGTTAACGCCCTGGCCTGAAGCGCCAGCATTCCATATGGGCGCTGGTTCAAGACCTGCCTGCTCCACTCCAATCCAGCTCTCTGCTATGGAAAACAGTAGAATATGGCCCATGTCCTTGGGCCCCTGCACCCATGTGGGAGACCTAGAGGAGGCTCCTGGCTCCTGGCTTTGGATCAGCTCAGCTCCGGCCGTTGTGGCCAACTCGGGAGTGAACCATCGGATGGAAGACCTCTCTCTCTCTCTCTCCCTCTCTGCCTCTCCTCTCTCTGTGTAACTATGACTTTCAAATAAATAAATAAATCTTAAATTTCTAAAAAAAAATATTACTCACACATCCAATTGTGTTCATTCCTTGGTGTTAGAAAATGCCTAAGATGTGCCAGGCACTAGTACAGATCCATTAAATATTACTGGTACTACAATTAGACTAGCACAAGATGAATTTTTTTGGTGAAAAGAATCTTAATACAAAAACTGGTATAAGAAACAGCATCTTAAATGAAAGATCTTTAGGAAAAATATGGAACTGGTTAAACAGGGTGGGAAGGAATCACTGAAGGCTCCTCCACCCCAGGGAAATTGCTTTCTAGTACTCACTGGGATTACAGGAGCAAGAATGGGTTTGAGGAAGTGGTTAAGAGCTCATTTTGGACACATTACAAATGAAGTGCCCAGGGTTGGTGTTGTGGTGCAGCAAGTTAAGTCACTGCCTGAAACAACAATATCCCATAACAGAGTGACACTTCAAGTTCTGCTGCTCCACTTCTGATCAGAGTGTCCTGCTAATACGCCTGGGGAAGACATGGAGATGGTCCAAGTACCTGGGCCACAGTTATCCATGTGGGAGACTCAGATGGAGTTCCAGGCTCCTGGCTTCAACCTGGCCCAACCTGGGCCATTGCAGTATTTGAGGGAGAGAACCAGCAGATGGAAGATCTCTCTCTTTCTGTCTCTGTCATTCTGCCTATCAAATAAATAAATAAATCTTTAAAAAAAAAGGTAGAGAAACTTGAAAAAAATGAAATCCCTGAGGAAAGATAGAGATGTCTAGTAGGAAACTGAATATCTCCCTTAGAATTTCTCTTTAAGATTTTTTTTTAAAGTCAGAGTTACAGGAGAAATGGAGAGAGGGGCCAGTGCCGTGGTGCAGCGGCTTAACTCCTTGGCCTAAAGCGCCGGCATCCCATATGGGCTCCGGTTTGAGTCCCGGCTGCCCCACTTCCAATCCAGCTCTCTGCTATGCCCTGGAATAGCAGTAGAAGATGGCCCAAGGCCTTGGGCCCTTGCACCCAGGTGGGAGATCCGGAAGAGGCTCCTGGCTCCTGGTTTTGGAGCAGCGCAGCTCTGGCCGTTGTGGCCAATTGGGGAGTGAACCAGCGGCAGATGGAAGACCTCTCTTTCTCTTTCTCTTTCTCTTTCTCTTTCTCTTTCTCTTTCTCTTTCTCTTTCTCTTTCTCTTTCTCTTTCTCTTTCTCTCTCTCTGTCTCTCTCTCTCTCTCTCTGCTTCCCCTTTCTCTGAGTTACTCTGGCTTTCAAATAAATAAATAAATCTTAAAAAAAAAAAAAAAAAGCAACTCAGGCATGGAAAGCCAAGACACTCTGGCAAAAGATCTCTGTGAGTGAGATCCCAGTGGAAAGAACAGGTCTTCAAAGAAGGAGGTACCTTTCTCTGAAGGGAGGAGAGAACCTCCACTTTGATTATGACCTTGTCTAAACAAGATAAGAGTCGGAGAACTCAGAGGGCTTCCATAGCCTTGGAAACTCATGACTGGAGCATAGGGAGATTACTGATGCCATAGACAGGAGTGTCAATTGGTAAAGTCAACAACAGGAGTCACTGTGCACTTACTCCTCATGTAGGATCTCTGTCCTTAATGTGCTGTGCATTGAGATTTAATGCTATAACGAGTACTCAAACAATATATTTCACTTTGTGTTTCTATGGGGGTGCAAACTGTTGAAATCTTTACTTAATGCATACTAAACTGATCTTCTGTAAAAAAAAAAAAAAGAAATTATCAATTCCCATCTTGACTCTCACTGGGATTAAACATGACAATAGGTCTGATCTGATTTCATCATCATTAAAAAAAATCATCTATTATTTTTCACTTTATGTTTCTGTGTGGGAGCAAACTGTTGAAATCCTTACTTAATGTATACTAAGCTGATCTTCTGTATATTAAGATAATCGAAAATGAATCTTGATGTGAATGGAAGGGGAGAGGGAGTGGGAAAGGGGAGGGTTGTGGGTGGGAGGGACGGTATGGGGGGGAAGCCATTGTAATCCATAAGTCGTACTTTGGAAATTTATATTCATTACATAAAAGTGAAAAAAAAAAAACTAAAAAGCTAAGAGAACTGTCACAACCAGAGGAAGCTAGAAGATATACCAATAAATTTTCCTGGGGAGACTTCTAGACAGAATAAAGACATTTGTGAGGGGCCAGCGCCATGGCTCACTTGGTTAATCCTCTGCCTGCTGCGCTGGCATCCCATATGGGCGCCAGGTTCTAGTCCTGGTTGCTCCTCTTCCAGTTCAGCTCTCTGCTGTGGCCCGGGAGGGCAGTGGAGGATGGCCCACGTGCTTGGGCCCCTGCACCTGCATGGGAGACAAGGAAGAAGCACCTGGCTCCTGGCTTCAGATCGGCGCAGCGCCGGCCGTAGTGGTCATTTGGGGAGTGAACCAATGGAAGGAAGACCTTTCTCTCTGTCTCTCTTTCTCACTGTCTAACTCTGCCTATCAAATAATAATAATAAAAAAGACATTTGTGAAAAAACTGGTGAAGTCTTAATAAAATCCCAGTTTTACTAACATTTTTAAAAGTTTTTTAAGAAGATTTATTTATTTATTTGAAAGGTAGAGTTTTATTTATTTATTTGAAAGGTAGAGTTACAGAGAGGGAGAGACAGAGAGAGAGAGGTCTTCCATTCACTTCCTAAATGGCCATAACAGCTAGAGCTGGGCCAATCCAAAGCCAGAAGCCAGATAGGGCTGGTGCTGTGGCACAGCGGGTTAAAGCTCCCGTCTGCAATGCTGGCATCCCATATGGGTGCTGGTTCGAGGCCCAGCTGCTCCACTTCCAATCCAGCTCTCTGCTATGGCCTGGGAAAGCAGTAGAAGATGGCCCAAGTCTGTGGGCCCCTGCACCCACATGGAGATCCAGAGGAAGCTCCTGGCTCCTGGCTTTGGATTGCTGCAGCTCTGGCTGTTGTGGCCAACTGGGGAGTGAACCAGTGGATGGAAGACTTCTCTCTCTGTCTCTACCTCTCTCTGTGTAACTCTGACTTACAAATAAAATAAATAAATCTTAAAAAAAAAAAAAAGAAGAAGCTAGGAACTTCTGGGTCTTGCAAGCGGGTACAGGGGCCCAAGCACTTGGGCCATCCTTCATTGCCTTCCCAGGTGCATCAACAGGGAGCTAGATCGGAAGTGGAGCAGGCAGGAATTGGAACTGGTGCCCATGTGGGATACTGGAGCTGCAAGTGGCAGTCTTACTAGATACACTACAATGCCGGCTCCTTATTAATAGTTTTTAACCCATGTAAATTTCTTAGTTTTTATTACATTGTGATTATGTAAGATACTAACATTAAAGAAAACTGGATGACAGGCACATAGAAATTATCTTTGAAACTCTTTTGTAAGTCTAAAATTAATCCAAAATAAAAAGTTAAAAATGTTTATTCTATTCTAGGTCACCTGAATAGAAAAAATACAAATGAAAACATTGCAAAGATCTCTGCTTTCTTTTCAGATGCATACCTTGTAAAAGTGGTTTAAAAAAATCAGAAATCTCTTCAAAAGTGCCATTTCAAAAGGCTTGCATTCATACACTCTACAGTTTCTCTATCCTCAACTGAACATAGTGGCTGCAAAATAAAAGGCATTAAAACTTTTATTAAGGCCCGCGCTGCGGCTCACTAGGCTAATCCTCTGCCTTGCGGTGCTGGCACATCGGGTTCTAGTCCCGGTCGGGGCGCCGGATTCTGTCCCGGTTGCCCCTCTTCCAGGCCAGCTCTCTGCTGTGGCCCAGGAGTGCAGTGGAGGATGGCCCAAGTGCTTGGGCCCTGCACCCCATGGGAGACCAGGAGAAGTACCTGGCTCCTGCCATCGGATCAGCGCGGGGTGCTGGCCACAGCGCGCCAGCCGTGGCGGCCATTGGAGGGTGAACCAACGGCAAAGGAAGACCTTTCTCTCTGTTTCTTTCTCTCACTGTCCACTCTGCCTGTCAAAAAAATAAAAATAAAAAATAAATAAATAAAAATAATAAATAAATAGAAACTTTTATTAAAAGGAGAGCAAGGGCCCACTTTGTGGTTTGCTGCTTTCAATGCTGGTATCCTCTATCAGAGCGCTGATTCAATTCCCCTCACTCCACTTCCTACCCAGCTTCAAGCTAATGTACCTGGGAAGGCAACAGAACATGGCTCAAGTATTCGGGTCCCTACCACTTAGGTGAGAGGCCAGGATGAAGTTCCTGGCTCCTGGTTTCAGCTTAGCCCAGACCTGGATGTTATGGCCATTTGGGGAGTGAAACAGTGGCTGGAAGAGCTCTCTCTCTCTCACTGTGATGATCTGCCTTTCAGATGAATGAATAAATAAATAAATGTTAAAGAAAAGAAAGAAGGATGAACGGATGAAATCCTTTTTTGGACATTTGGGTCCTGGCTGAATTGTGCAAAGTCTCAAGAATTGAAGTGGAATGAGTCCTAAGGATTCTCAGAGGTTTTAAAACATAGGAAGTGTGATAAATAAGTATGTATTTTAAAACTTTTAAATTTAAGATCCTAGTGACAACATATAGACCAACTGTAATAAAGCAAAATTAATATAGATTCATAGCCAATAATCAGTTGTGGAATAGAATCAGTAGATGTTATATTGTTGTTATAAAAATTTATCTTTCTCTCTGTCTCTCTCTCTCTCACTGTCCACTCTGCCTGTCAAAAAAAAATTTATCTTCCCTTCTTGCTTTTTTGAAAAAAAAATTTTTTTTGACAGGCAGAGTTAGAGAGAAAGACAGAGAAAAAGGTCTTCCTTCCGTTGGTTCACCCCCCATATGGCCGCTACAGCCGGTGCTGTGCCAGTCTGAAGCCAGGAGCCAGGTACTTCCTCCCGGTCTCCCATGTAAGTGCAGGGCCCAAGCACTTGGGCCATCCTCCACTGCCTTCCCAGGCCACAGCAAAGAGCTGGAATGAAAGAGGAGCAACCCAGACAGAATCCGCTGCCCCAACCAGGACTACAACCCTGAGTGCTGGTGCCGCAGGCAGAGGATTAGCCACGTGAGCCACGCCGCTGGCCTGAAAATTTATTTAATTTAAATTTAATTCAATTTAAATTTTAATTTATTTAATTTGAAAGGCAAAGTTATATATATAGAGAGAGGAGAGACATATCTTCCATCTAGTGGTTCACTCCCCAAATGGCCACAATGGTGGGGGAAGTCAGGCCAAAACCAAGAGCCAGGAGCTTCTTTTGGGCCTCCCACATAGAGGCAGGGGCCCAAGCACTTGAGCCATCTTCCCAGGTGCATCAGCAGGGAGCTGGATTGAAAGTGGAGCAGCTGGGACTTGAACCAGCGACCATGTGGGATGCCAACATTGCAGGAGGCGGCCTACTCTGCTATGCCACAGCACTGGCCCCTCCTTCTAGTATTCTTTTTATATATTTTATACTGTAATAAAACAAATATTAATTTTTGTATTACCAAATAGGAATACATGGTTTATGTTCCATTAATGTATTTTAATATTTGTCATAATTGGAGAACAAAGAGGAAATTATATTCCAAAATAGTGGTACAAATCATATGTTAAAAAATTACAAAATTTAACTATATAAGAAATATCTAAATCTTAATTTCACTTCCAAAACATTCCTGATGAACCCTCAGAGCCAAGGCATAAAGCTTAAATACCTTTTTTGAGAAGACCACTGGTGGAAGCTTTTGCAGGGGTACTCTGTCACGGCAAGGATGAAAAGGACAGTGGAAGACTATTGCATGTGTTTCTGGTCAGGCTTGGTCCTTAGATTATTTGGCTTGATCTCATGCATGTAGAATCTAAAACAGTTGATCTCGTAGAAGTAGAGTATAATAATGGTTACCAGAGGCTATGGGAGAAGAAGTAGGAGAAGATGGGGGTGAGATTGGCCAATGGTACAAAGTTAGACAGGAGGGAATGGTGCTGTGGCATAGTGGGTAAAGCCACCACCTGTAGTGCCAGCATCCCATACGGGCACAAGTTCGTGTCTCAGCTGCTCCACTTCTGATCCAGCTCTCTGCTATGGCCTGGGATAGCAGTAAAGGATGGCCCAAGTCCTTGGGCCCCTGCTCCTACATGGAAGACCTGGAAGAAGCTCCTGGCTCCTGGCTTCAGATCAGCTCACCCGGCCTTTATGGCCATCTGGGGAGTGAACCAGTGGATGGAAGACCTCTCTCTCTCTCTCTCTCTGTAGCTCTGCCTCTCAAATAAATAAATCAATCTTAAAAGCTCAAGATCACTAGCCATCAGGGAAATGTAAATCAAATCCACAATGAGGTTTCATCTCACTCCAGTCAGAATGGCTTTCATATAGAAATCAACAGAAACAAATGCTAGCAAGGATGTGGGAGAAAAGGTATCCTAATCCACTGTTGGTGGGAATGTAAACTGGTGCAGCCACTGTGGAAGATAGTATGGAGAAATCTCAGCAATCTGAATACAGAACTACCATATCACTCAGCCATCCCAATCCTGGGGATTCACCCAAGGGAAATGAAATCAGCATATGGAAGAGTTATCTGTACCCCCATGTTTATTGCAACTCAATCCACAATAGCTAAGATATGGAATCAACCCATATGTTTGTCAAATGAAGACTAGATAAAGAAATTATGGGATATGGAATACTACACAGTGATAAAAAAAATTGAAATCCTGCCATTTGCAACAAAATGGACCCAACTGGAAAACATCATACTTAGTGAAATAAGCCAGTCCCAAAAGGACAAATACCACCGTATGTTCTCCCTGATCTGTGGTAACTAAAAGAATACCTAAAAGTGAAATTGACCCTTTAGATGCAATGGCTTTGAACAGCCCTTGTCTTGACTGTTGGGAAACATTTTTTTTTTTTTTTACATACTATTTGTTGAACTCTTTACTTAGCACAGAGTTAATCTTATGTATATAAAGGTAATTGAAAATAGATCTCACTAAAAAAGAAGAATGGGAATAGGAGAGGAAGGAGAAAGAAGGGTAGAATGTGAGTGAAAGGGCGAGTACTGTGGGAAAAATCACGGGGTTTTCCTAAAGTTGTATTTACGAAATGCATGAAGTTTGTATACCTTAAATAAAAGGTCACTGGGGAAAAATAAATAAATCTTTAAAAAAAATTCTGTTTTGGCTCTAGGGACCCTGCTCTAGAAAGAAGCTTCTGTCTCTTCAGCTATTCCTTCTCAAGCTTCCTTGCGGCTCTCACTACTCGTCCTTTTCCTCTAACATTCCAGTTTCTCAAGTCCCTGTCTTCAGCTCTCTTTTCTTCTATTATTTGGAAATCCTTTGTAATCTCCAAATCTAGTTGATTCCTTTGGGATTTCTAGGCATACAGTGGTATCAAAAAAGTACTTTCAGTTCTTCTTTCCAAATATTTTTTCCAGATTTCTTATGAACGGGAGGATTTCTAATATAGTGTTATATATTAGTGTTTATTTTAAAAACATTTTTATTTTTGCTCTTTATGAGGAATAACTAAAGTGCTTTTCCCTGAAATGTAATGCTGGTTTTTGGGTTATGTAATTTTTACTTGCTTCATTTTAAAAACTGAGATATAATTCACGTAACATAAAATTTGCCATTTTAAAGTGTAAAATTCACTGCTTTTCAGTATATTCATTATATTCTACAAATGTCAATACTATTCAATTCCAAAAAGTTTCCATTATCCCATGAAGAAATCCCACACCAATTAGCAGTCAGTCCCAGTTCCTCCCTCCCAAGTCCCTGGCAACCACTTATCTACTTTTTGTCTCTGTGGTATTAACTATTCTGGACATGCAAATCATTTGCATTTTCTCTATGTTGACCTTTTTGCTAGACATATTGTTAGGTGATGACTACTGTGGAAGACCTTACAGTTGCCTCCTTATCAGCCATTCATCCTTTCCCTATAGGGGAGTAGCCCATTAAGTTTAGGTGTGATTTACCTGAACTCCAGTTCCAGGAGAAGCCGTGAAATAGTGATACCCCTCATTTTTCGGTTCAGGAGTGAGCCTAAAACCTAACTTGTGGGACCAGAGCTGTGGCTCAGTTGGCTAAGCCTCTACCTGTGGCACATGCATCCCATGTGGGAGCTGGTTATGTCCTGGCTTCTCCTCTTCTGATCTAGCTCTCTGCTATGGCCTGGGAAAGCAGAAGATGGCCCAAATGCTTGGGCCCCTGCACCTGTGTGGGAGACCCAGAGGAAGCTCCTGACTCATAGCTTCAGATCAGCCCAGCTCCAACAACTGTGGGGAGTGAATCCTTGGATAGAAGACCCCCTCCCATAACTCTACTTCTCAAATAAATAAATAAAATATTAAAAAAAAAAAAGCTAACTTGTGCTATCAGAGTGGTACTCAGGACATACATATATGTGTGCATGTGTGTCCATGTGTATGTGTGGTGTGACTTACTAATGCCCATTCTTACATGTACAATTTGTTGAATTCTTACATCTGGATATACCAGTGGAACCACTATACAATTCAAAATATAGAACATTACAGCATTCCAGGTGTCTCATGCCTTCTCTCAATCAGTAGTGTCACTCCAAGAATAACCTCTATCCTGAGCCAAGTTCAGAAGTGTTGTTCAATGACTAAGACAGGAGTCACTGTCTCTCTTCCCCTGGATATGAGTAAATAGGTAGATAGGCCTGGGAGCTTCAGGAAAGTATCTGGCTACATGAGCAAAGCCAGCCTGAGGATAACACAAACACACAGAAGAGAGGAGAAACAAGTAGATTACAGAGAAAAAAATCAGAGTGAGTCCTTAGATGAAACTAACCCTGAAGTTATATTACCTTTGAATTTTCCAGCTTTTTTTATTTATTTATTTGAAACTTACAGGGGCTGGCATTGTGACATAGCAGATTAAGCCACTGCCTGCAATGCCAGCATCCTATGTGGGTGACAGTTCAGAGGGGGCTGTTCTACTTCTGATCCAGGTCTCTGCTAATGAGCATGGGAAAGGAGCAGAAGATAGCCCACTTGCTTATGCCCCTGCACTCACGTGAGAGACCTTGAAGAAGCTCCTGACTCCTGGTTTCAGCTTGGCCGAGCCCTGGCCATTGTGGCCTTCTGGGGAGTAAACCAACAGATAGAAGATTTCAGTCTCTGTCTCTTCCCCCTTCTCTGTAACTCTGACTTTCAAATAAATAAAAAATCTCCATTAGGGGAGTGAACCAAGGGAAGGAAGACCTCTCTCTCTGTCTCTCTCTCTCTCTCTCTCTCACTGTCTTAACTCTGCCTAGCAAAAAATAAAAAAAGAGAGAGAAAGAAAAGAAAGATACAGTGACAAAGAAAGAGACGGAGAGAGATCTTCAAGTTGCTGGTTCACTTTCCAAATGGCTGAAGCCAGGAGACCAGATTCCCACAGTGGTTGGCAGAGGCTCAAGTACTTGGGCCATCTTCTGTTGCTTTCCCAGGTGCATTAGCAGGGAGCTGGATTGGAAGAGGAATAGCTGGGACTTGAACCAGCATTTTTTTATAAGATTTATTTATATATTTGAAAGGCAGAGATAAAGAGAGAGGAGAGACAGAGATTGATCAATTTTCCGTCTGCTGGTTCACTCCCTAGCTGTCTGCATTTGGGGGCTGGGCCAGGCTGAAGCCAGGAGCTTCTTCCAGGTCTCCCACATGGGTGCAGGATCCCAAGCACTTGGGCCATCTTCCACTGCTTTTCTAGGTGCATTATTAGGGGGCTGGATTGGAAGTGGAGCAGCCAGGACATGAATAGGAGCCCACATGAGATGCCAGTGCTGCATGCGGAAGCCTAGCCTTCAACACGACAGTGCTGGCCCCGAACCAGCATTTCAAAATGGAATAGAAGTGCAAGCAGCAGCTTTACCCACTGCACCACAATGCTAGCCCCTGAACTTCTCAGTTCTATGAGCCAATTAAAGTAAGCTACTTTATTGTTTTAATGGCTTAAATTGAATTTTCCTTAACTCACAGTTTTTAACTTGAGTAAAAATCTTAGCTCTGTCTCTTACTTAGTCTAAGTTCTATTAACTTATTTTAAATATCAGTTTTCTGATCTCTAAAAATAGGAAGATAATATCTCTTACACACAGTTTTTTATGGAACAACTTGGTATAGAGAGAATATATGTATGGTATGTATACATACATATTAGGCATATAAGTATTTTCATACATATTAAACTTTCAATTGATAGAATTTTTAATGGCCGGTGCCACGGCTCAATAGGCTAATCCTCCACCTAGCGGCGCTGGCACATCGGGTCCTAGTCCCAGTCAGGGCGCCGGATTCTTTCCCGGTTGGCCCTCTTCCAGGCCAGCTCTCTGCTGTGGCCAGGGAGTGCAGTGGAGGATGACTCAAGTGCTTGGGCCCTGCACCCGCATGGGAGACCAGGATAAGTACCTGGCTCCTGCCATCAGATCAGCGTGGTGTGCCGGCCGCAATGCACCAGCCACGGCGGCCATTGGAGGGTGAACCAACGGCTAAAGGAAGACCTTTCTCTCTGTCTCTCTCTCACTATCCACTCTGCCTGTCAAAAAAAAAAAAAAAAGAATTTTTAATAATAAATATCCCTAAAGATGAGAGTTATTTAACAATGGAATGAGATCCCTTCCAGATAAGTCCCCAATAACTACAAATATTAAGCATTAGCTGGGTAATCTACCTTTTCAATGTTTTTCTAAAAGATGCTCTTGCTTTGAGGTGAAACTCCAAGGTCCCTTCCATCACTAAAAATGTAGAACACTTACTGATCTGAACACTGCTCTGAATAACGACAAAGATGTGAAATAGACTGTTTTTTGGCCCAAAGACCAAATGTAAAAAAGACAAAAGGTAAAAATGATATCTATTAAAATTAAAGGTGCAGGGGCCAGTGCTGTGGCCTAGTGGGTAAAGGCCACTGCCTGCAGCGCCAGCATCCCATATGGGTACCAGTTTGAGACCCAGCTGCTCCATTTCCAATCCAGCTCTCTGCTATGGCCTGGGAAAGCAGTAGTAGATGGCCCAAGTCCTTGGGCCCCTGCACCCCGGTGGGAGACCCAGAAGAAGCTTCTGACTCCTAGCCTTCGGATCAGCTTAGCTCCACCATTGTGGCCAACTGGAGAGTGAACCAGCAGATGGAAGACTCTCTCTCTCTCTCTCTCTCTCTCTGCCTCTCCTTCTATGTTTAACTCTGCCTTTCAAATAAATAAATCTTTAAAAAAAAATTAATGGTGCAGGGGGCTAGTGCTGTGGCATAGAGGGTTAAGCCTCTGCCTGTGGTGCCAGCATCCCATACAAGTGCCGGTTCAGGTCCCGGCTGCCTTACTTCCAATTCAGCTCTCTGTTATGGTCTGGGAAAGCAACAGCAGATGGCCCAAGTGCTTGGACTCATGCACCCGCATGGGAGACTGGGAAGAAGCTCCTGGCTCCTGGCTAAGGATCGACTCAGCTCTGGCCATTGTGGCCATCTGGGGAGTGAACCAGTGGATTGAAGACCTTTCTCTCTGTCTCTCTCTGTCTGTAATTCTACCTCCCAAATAAATAAATAAATCTTTTAAAAAAAATTAATGGTGCAAGGGTCAGTGCTGTGGCACAGTGGGTAAAACTACTGCCTGTAGCACTGGCATCCTTTATGGGTGCTGGCTCAAGTCCCAGCTTCTCCACTTATGATCCAGCTCCCTGCTAACATGCCTGGGAAAACAGTGGAAGATATTCAAATGCTTGGGCCCCTGCACCCATGTGGGAGATCCAGATGAAGCCCTGGTTCCTGGCTTTGGCCTGGCCCAGTTCCAGTCATTGCAGCCATTTGGGGAGTAAATGGAAGATTCTCTCTCTCTCTCTCTCTCTCCCTCTCTCTCTCTCTCTTTCTGCATCTGCCTCCCTTTCTCCTTAATTCTGACTTTGAAATAAATAAATTTTTAAAAAATTAATGATGCATAAGAGGAGCGATATTAATAGAGGCGATGGAAACAACACTTCTCACTTGGTTGCACTAACAGCTCTGAGGACTCCTTACTCCCACAGAATGCCCTGATACACTGCCTCAAGGAGGGAGACAGTGAAATTAGGACTCTTATCAGGAAGTAGAGGTTGCAGGAAGGGTAGGGGACCTAATGATGAGGTCAAGGAAAGAGTCAAACTCAGGCGCTGCAGGAAGGGTAGAGAGCAGAGTGCAGGCTCGACTGGCATCTGAACTAACACTTTTAACTGAACTTTTGCCTTTCACTAGCCCTTATGTCTCAGAGACATAGTTACTTAACAACAGTATTTATTAGCAGTATTTATTAGAAATTTATAATTGAATTCTCTGTTTCCGATTCTCTGTTCTCTCTTCATTGTCTTTTGCTGTGCCCAAAGATACAGAAGGCGTCCACTGTCATCTTTACTTATCTTCAAAGTTCATCAGTGCCTGCACTGTAAAGAAACAGACTGTGAGGCTGGAGAGCTGAGAATGTGTGGAACGAAGCTACATAAAAGTCTGGTGAAGACCCTGCTTTTCTGGGCTCTCCATTCCCACATAAATCTTTACTCAAGTCATGAGTCTCTGCGCTCTTTGCCACAGAGAAGCTAATCAGAATTAAAGAAGCCACTTTGCTATTTTCTCCTCCCATTCTTTCTGTTTTCCCCAGAAAAGTGGTGGAAAGGAAGGGATAAGAACAAATGGAAAAAAGCAGAATTCCATGTTGTAGTGTTGTATGTTCCTTTTATTGCTCTTCTGTGGCTATTGTGCAAGAGCAACACACATACACACACACACACACACACAGAGTCCTCCTTAATTATCTTCACATTGGATTGATTTCAACAAAGAATAAGAAAGAAAACTCAGATAACACTAATCCGTATTAAGCTGTTAAAAAAAAAACTGCCCTTAATTCTTCCAGTTGCTGAACTTATCTTTTATTTTTAGAGGGAAATGTTATTAATCCAAATTAACCTGCAAGTAGTGAAATTTAGGAAAACAGTTTTGAGCAGATAGTTCTCAGTTTATACCAAACCTAAGTAAATTACATACTTCTCTATGCTGATGCTGATATGAGAAGGGGCTAATAAGGACAAATCTATAATTCATAAGCCTCTTTCAGGGGTTAAGGCAGTGGCACTTGCAGGATTCCTGCTCTCTGCCATAGCTATTCAGCTTGAGCCTGTAGCCTTTCCGCTCAAGTCAGAAATGCGACCTTCAAAAAGAAGGAACATATAAAGGGAGAGGGCTGCTCAAATGGAGTAAGAGCTCACCCTGCTCTAATTCCCAACAAATGGAACTGGACATTCTCCTTTGAAATGAGCTCTTAGACCTCATAGGATTTGGGCGTCCCCTGCTGGAGAAGCAGAGTTCCTAGGCTCTCTCCATGTTGAAGGAGATGTGGACACATGCCCAGAATGTGACACACCAAACCAAGAATCTGTCATTTCTAAGTGTGAGGCAGAAATTGAAAGGCTGGTGTGCCTGAATTGGACATACTCCTTCTCCCTCATTATACTACAGAGCTTCAAAAAATTTTGTTGAGAATGTAATTAAAAGATAAGTGTATTTTGTTGCAAAAAATTAAAATTCATACATAAGTTTTTCATAACATGTATTTCCCATAGACTTTTTGAAGATGGGGATGTCAACATTTTTGCATTGTAATAAATGCACTTTTTAATTCCACTTTCTAGCAACTTTTTGAAGTACCCTCATACATGTGACTCCCACACACTTAACAGCCCTAAATCTATACCTGCAAACTCTTGCAACTTCTTACGCTCCTCTAGGTTATACTGAAGCATTTCTAGTAACTCAAAATATCGGAAGAGTGAATCTCTAGGCCAAACAACACGGTCATCCTGATCCATTTCCATTAGCCCAGGCAGATTCTGATGCACAAGAGTCTCCCAGTCCAACTGATCTGTGGAGAGGAATGCTTTTTAAAACCACGTCTGAGTTTGTGGAAGTTGGGTAAGAGCAGAGAAATCCAATGGTGTGGGTGAAAAGGAGAGGGTGAAAGAAGAAACAGGAAGCAAGAAGGGAAAAGCGAGCATCACCAAGAGACCACTTTTTACAATGCGCAAAGAGAGCTACAGCCACACTTCATCTAAAGTGCAGCAGAAGTATAGGAGAAATGAAGCACCAAGTCATTAAGACCAGAAAATCAGACTGTTGGGGAAAATTGGAAAGCCGATACGGTGGGAGAGCTCTTAAGATTAGGATGTCTTGTAAAGAAGAGGAGTGTGAATTCAAGTGGAAGAAACCCTTCTACTTACCAATAGCATCAGGATATGTGGTCTCAAAAGATGAGGAACAGACGGAGGCTACAGAGGAGGCAGAGGAGGAATATGGGTACTCTTTTATTACTGACAAGGATTCCTTGGTTTTTGACACAGATGCTGCTATATCCTCTTCAGTATCTAAGGGTTTAGGCTTTCCTTTAGAATCTTTGGATAAAGACACAGATATCCTTGGTTGACTGGTTAATCTGTTAGTGAAAGGAGAAACATTTAAACATATGATTCATTGTTTTGGTCCTGGCTCTGGACATCCCTTAATATTTGGATTAAAGGGAATGAGGTGTTAATGATTAACTTCTGTCACCACTGTAGATTCCTGGATTCACAGACGTCTATAAAGACTTCCAAAAAACAAATTGTTGAGATTTGATTGCTAAATCATAATGATCCTTTCAAGCAGGAATTAAAACCATTTTCTTGCAAATCAATTATTTATGTGCATTGGTTTTGAATAATGTCTTTTACTCTGAATTCTCATATGTATTTTTAAAAGCATGAAATATGAATTCAAAATTTGCACAGTATAACAGTAAGTATTCAGAGGAAATAAAGACTTTTAAATGCCAAAAAAAAAAAAAAAAAGGGAATGAGGGAAGATCCACTCTCAAACTCTAAGCTTCAGTACTTCTGACCTCAACCTCACCCAGCATATCATCTGTAACTCTTCTTTTCCCTGCCACATCCGGTCTATCAAAAAATCCTACTGATTCTACTTTCCATATATATATATATCTTTTCTACTAACTCACTAGTATGGCCCAAGTCCAAGCCATCATCTCTTGCCTGGACAGTAGTACAATCTCCTAACTGATCTCTCTGCTCTTTCCTCATTTTTACAGTTTATCACAGCAAACATAATAATCCTTCTTAAATGTAAGTCATTCCACATCACTCCATCTCCCTCAGAGTAAAAGCCTAAGTCCCTACAATGGCTCCTACAGCCCTACAGAATGCAGTCACCATCCCATTGTCTCTCTGACCACATCTCCCATTACTCTCACCCCTGCTCACTCTGCTCCAGTCACAATGGCCTCTTTGCTGTTTCTCAAACACATAGCTCTAGCTAGAATTAGGAGCAGATCCATTGCCTGAACTGAGGTATTCCAATATGGAATGCAGGTGTCTTAAGCAGCTATGCCAGACACCCACTGCAAAAGGGAAAATTTTAAAAGAAAGCTAACAAGGGCCGGCACTGTGGCGTAGCGGGTACAGGTGCCGTCTGCAGTGCTGGCATCCCTTATGGGCACCGGTTCAAGTTCCAGGTGTTCCACTTCCCACCAGCTGTCTGCTATGGCCTGGGAAAGCAGTGGAAGATGACTGAAGTCCTTGGGCCCCTGCACCCATATGGGGGACCTGGAAGAAGCTCCTGGCTCCTGGCTTCAGATCAGCATAGCTCCAGATGTTGCGACCATGAGGAGTGAACCAGCAGATAGAAGACTTCTCTCTCTGCCTTTGCCTCTCTGTAACTCTGCCTTTCAAATACATAAATCTTTAAAAAAAAATTCCTGTGGCTGTCTTAATAGATTACCATAGATGTGGTAGCTTACAACAATAGAAATATACCATTCCACAGTTCTGGAGAGCAAAAGCATGAAATCAAAATGTTGAAAGGGCCACAATCTCTCTGGAGCTCTAGGAGAGAAAGTTCCTTGCCTCTGTTACCTTTTGGTAGTTTCTTGTAACCCCTTGATTTCTCTTGGCTTGTGGCTGCAATACTCTCTATCTCTGTCTTTATATCACCTCCTCCTATTCTCTGCATCTATCTTCTCCTCTTCTGTTTCCTATAAGGACTCTTGTCATTGAATTTAGGGTCCACCTGGATGATCCAGGATGATTGCATCCCAAGATCCTTAATCACATCTTGCAATGACCTTTATCTTCCCAAAGAAGGCTCCTTGGATTTAGGACACGGAAATATCATTGTAAAGGACAACTACAGAACCCACTGCAATACAGTCACTGAATAAATAAATTTGCATTCAGCCATCTTATTTTTCAGTTGTCTACCCTCTCCTTCATGTGTTTCCATCCCAGTTCACATACACACTGCTACTAACCTGCTATCGATTTTGCTCTGGCTTGACCTCAGCATCTCAGGAGACAGGTTTTGCCTCCTGTAAAGGAAAAAAAAAAAGACATAAAGAGAGCTGTTCTCAAGCAGAAGTACAAGATAAGTTGTAGTAAAGGGGTGAAAAGAGGCAGTGGATAAAGAAACAGGCAATCTTCCAGAGTTGAGGAGTTCTTAACCCGGGGACAAATTTGTCATAGGAGAAAAATGGGATCAAGGCCAAAGGAGTAGAAACAGGGAATGAGGTTAGGAAACCCTTGAGAAATAAAATTGGGTTTGAAAATGGGAAAACAAACCTCTGGATAATCTGCCGCTTGAATATGTCAGCCTTGTGCTGAACTTCCAGATGTGTTATCTCCTCACTCAGCTCATTCCTGATATTCTGGAAATTAGTAACTGCCCCAGGGGGCCATTAGGAGTTGGGAGCTGGTGATGACTGGATTCTGGGGAGAGGGCTTAGGTGGGGAGAAACCAAGTGAAATATCCATTCTGAGACCCACGCCTTCCTGCCACGCTGGGTTCTTTCTACCCATTCCAGCAATCCCAGCTTTCAGGCGAATTTCTTCCCAGCCACCACTCCCACAAAGTTATCCCTCCTCTGTGCTTACCCATCATGGCTACTATGATATTCCGAAAGATAATAGAGCCAAGCAACAGCCAAAGGATGACATAGGTGCTGCTGAAGAAGCGGCTGACTTCAGGCACCTTCCAGATATCCTGAAGGAGCGCATACCAATGATCCAAGGTGAAGAGAATGAACACTGTCACTAGGGAATTCAGGAGGTCCCTAAAGAGAAAGGAGTGTGAACAGACAGAAGCAGAGATCCACACTTCTTGGGGAGAGTACCATTTTTACTTTTAAATCAATGTAAGAGCATTTTTTGGAGTTTTCTCTGATTTAGTTCTTTTCCTACAATATTCGATGTTTAGCTCATCATTCTTCATTTTGAATTTGTTCTATTAAATTTTCCTTTACCGTGAATAATCTAGGAATGCCTCTCACTATTCCATTAGTCCTAGGGCACTGTAAGGACTCATTAAATAGGTATGGACTGAATTTTTAAAAGATGAATGAATCACCAACTAGATATCATTTTTTTCTAAATTCATTCTCCACTGCTCTATGGCCTTCATATAACAGAAGATGATTTATAAATTTGGCAAATATCACTCCTATTTAGCTCACTGTTATGAACTGATAAGCAAATAAATGGATGGATATTGACATAAACATATATGACCCCCAAAATGATAATACATAGAAATAATATAAAAATTATAAAATATTTAAAATTTAATTTTAAAATTGGATACTTTTCTGAGATCTTTTGTGAAATGCAAAAGGAAGGTACCAGAAAGTTTCCTTTTTTTTTCCTAACTGCCCATATATTTGTTGAAAACATCTGGGCTTGAAGAGGATGAATTCTAGGACCTTCCTAATGCAATACTTTTACACAATTAAGACTCTAAGGAAGCCCTGAGAGGTGCTCACAGACTGGATTCTAATTCACAAGTAGGATTATCACCTCTGAATTCATGCTGACTTTCTTCTAGCAATCAGTGTTTTCTAGAAAGTAAGCTTGTCATGGTTTTGAATGAGTATAGTTATGTGCATGTATAATATCCATGACTACAGATTTGAGTAAAATCAATGATCATGTTTTTGAGAATCATGAAAACAGTTATTAATCACTATGTGATAAATACTGTGCTAAGCATTTAAATGTGTTATCCCATTCATCCCCACATTCTTATATTATTTCCATCTTTCAAAAGAAGTAACTGAGTCATAGAAACCAAGGCTAAACCATTGGCATATACTGCTATTTAAAAATGGATGATGAGAGTGTGTATGAATTTGCAAAACTCAAAATAAATCTGGAACTCTCCACCCAATCCTCAAGATCAGAACTAACATCACTCACAATTCCTTTGCTTTCCTTTCCCCTCTCTTTAATGGATTCTGTTACAGTTTAGTGTAATAGACTATACTTTTTGTATTACTGTACTTTGGATGAGGTTCCCAATTTCTACCCAAATTCTCTCCCCTCACCCAGGCTTCTCCCAGCCCTGCCTACGAGAAGAACATGCTGTACTCCAGGTCCTGGCGAGTTGAACGGGTGTACTTCTCGAAGAAATAGACACCAGCCACGGCAAAAATGTAGAAGAAGATGAGCAGCAACATCAAGAGGAAGGTCATGCTCTGGAGGCCATAATCTCAAATCAGAGGTGGGCCAGATTAGACTGATCTCCACCGACAGCCTAGACAAGCCCATCTGGGAACCCCCACCAAACTCTCACTTCCACTCCTGAGCCCAGCCATCAGCCATAGCAAGCTCATCCCCAGCCCCTTCTCATCCAATAACACTTCACAAGAAGACTCTCCATTGCCTTCTTAGACCCATCCAGACTTATTTCAGATTAAATGTTAAATCCCATGTTTCTCTACACTGTCCCTTTTCTTTAGCAACAGTTAAATCACCTTGAGAGCCCTGACCAGGGCCAAAATAATAACTCGAATTTGACGAAATCGTGCAATGAGTTTGAGAGACCTCAGCACCCGGCAGATCCTCAGCAGCTGGAGCCACACAGACTGGCCTGTCACCCCTCCCAGCACCACAATCTCCGGAAGCAGGGACTGTGGGAAACACACAGGTTATGAGCAGAACAACCCCACAGCACCCAGACACAGCTGCCCCTCCATCTCACCCTCTTCAGAGTTCCCTGGGAACTATCCCTTGAACAGCATTCTCTGGGGATATTTTTCCGCTTTTCAACCTTTCTATACTAAATTACTTAAACTCTGTATTTCAACTTGCTCAGACATAAAAGGGATAAAATCAATGCTAATCTCATTGGGTTGTCCGGAGCACAAATAAGCTAATACAAGTAAACACTGTTTTAAGTGCCTCGTATTTAGTAAATGCTCCACAATCAACATATGTTACTGTTGGAGCCATCCCCATGATTAATTTTGGTTTTAGAAAAAAAGACCAAGAGGTAAATTCTTGTCTAACTGTTATCATGTTAACTTTTCTTGTTCACTCACCTAGGCACATGCCTCATCCCACTAAAATAATCCTCAGGATATCTATTCTTACCAACATGGTAACAACAAAGTCAAAGACATTCCAGGCACTCTTCCAGAAGAGGAAAAAGCTGGATAGCCACATAAGTAGGATCTCCAAGATGAAGATTAACAAAATAAACCAAGCTGCCACCTCCACAGTCAGCTTCAATGGCTCGAGACTGCTATTTGTGTATTCCAGCAATTCTGTGAGGGTAGAGCAAAGCCGCAGTAAAATTTAAGGCAATGGGAAGGTAAGTGATGAAGAATGTTCACTTATAAACCACAGCTGTGCCCACTACTATTCCATTTGTCTTTGAATTTCTTTTAACACTGTTGCTTCAATCTGTTGAGTACAGGGAAGATAGAACTGACCATGGAAAACAGCCACAACTCATCTCCTGTTAATACTAGTGTGACTAACAACTTTAAGTCACCTCCTAGTCACTCTGGGGATCACACAGCCATCACTTCTCATCACATCTGCTATACTGTTATTTCCATCCAAAAGTTCACATGAAAGCAATGGATCTTGAAAACAAAATGAAATTTAGGGCCATGATATGAAAAGTATTTTTTAAAGAATTATTTGAAAGACAGACTAATAGAGAGAAGCAGAGCCAGCCAGAGATAGAGAGAGGTCCTCCATTCCTCCGGTTCACTCCCCAAATGACCACAATGGCCAGAGCTGAGCCAATCGGAAACCAGGAGTCAGGAATCTCCTCTGGGTCTCCCTCGAGGGTGCAGGGGCCAAGGAGTTGGGCCATCTCTACCACTTTCCCAGGTCACAGCAGAGAGCTGGATCAGAAGAGGAGCAGCCGGGACCGAAACTGGCACCCATATGGGATGCCTGCATTGCAGGCTGGCACTTTAATCCACTGCACCACAGTGACCCTGCAGAATACTTTGTAAAAGATCCAGAAACAGGAAACCAGACTTCATGGGGCATATTGAGATACCATAATAACAAACCATTTGGGGGCTGGCACTGTGGCAAAGCGGGTAAAGCCACTGCTGGTACGAGTCCCAGCTGCTCCACTTCCGATCCAGCTCTCTGCTATGGCCTGGGAAAGCAGTGGAAGATGGCTCAAGTCCTTGGGCCCCTGCACCCGCATGAGACACCGGGAAGAAGCTCCTGGCTCTGGATCGTCTCAGCTCCGCCCGTTGCAGCCAATTGGGAAGTGAACCAGTGGATAGAAGACCTCTCTCTCTCTCTCTCTCTCTCTCTGCCTCTCCTTCTCTATGTGTGTAACTCTGAGTTTCAAATAAATAAAATAAATCTTAAAAAAAAAACACTTGGCTCTTTGTTAGCTTTCTTTTTAAAAAAATTTATTTACTTATTAATTTGAAAGACAGAGTTACAGGGAGGCAGAGGCAGAGGCACAGAGAGAGAGGTCTTCTATTTGCTGGTTCACTCCTCAATCGCCATAACAGCTGGAGCTGGGCTGATCCGAAACCAGGAGCCAGGTGCTTCCTTCTGGGTCTCTCATGCAGGTGCAGGGGCTCAAGGACTTTGGCCATCTTCCACTGCTTTCCCAGGCCATAGCAGACAGCTGGTGGGAAGTGGAACACCTGGAACTTGAACCGGTGCCCATAAGGGATGCCAGCAATGCAGACGGCACCTGTACCTGCTACGCCACAGTGCAGGCCCTTGTTAGCTTTCTTTTAAAATTTTCCCTTTTGCAGTGGGTGTCTGGCATAGCTCCCTGAGACACCTGCATTCCATATTGGAATACTTCAGTTCAGGTGAAGGATCTGCTCCTAATTCTAGTGTCCTATTACTGTGGACCCTGGGATGCAGCAGGTTATGGCTCAAGTATTTGGATCCCTGCTACCAACACAGGAGATCCAGACTGAGTTCCCAGCTCCTGGCTTTGGCTTGATCCAGTCCCAATTGTTGCAGGCATCTGGGGAGTGAACCAGCCCATGGGAGATTTGTCTGCCTTACTGTGCCTTTCAAATAAAAAAAAATTTTTTTTTCAGAAAAACTTTATTTGTAAAGCAGAGTAGCAGAGAAAGAGAGAGAGAATATATCCCATATGCTGGTTCATTCCTTAAATGGCTTCAACAACCAGGGCTGGGCCAGGCCAAAGCCAGGAGCTACAGCTAGTTGGGGAGCCAATGAGCACTCTATCACTCTGCCTTTCAAATAAGGAAAGAAAGAAATCTTTTAAAAATAATAAAAATTTTCACTTCTCTAAAATTATTTTTGTTCTACAAAGCAACACTGTTATTATTTGCTAATTGAGATTCCTTAAGTTATTGCTGTTAACTGTCAACTCTCTCATCACATTAATCTGTTTCTCCCTCTCTTTGTAACTCTGCCTGTCAGATAAATAAATAAATCTAAAATAAATAAATAAATAAAGTATACCATGCTGTAGGAAAAAGCACCGAAAAAAACAGACTTAAAAGTTGTGGCGCCGGCACACCGGGTTCTAGTCCTGGTCGGGGCACCGGATTCTGTCCTGGTTGCCCCTCTTCCAGGCCAGCTCTCTGCTGTGGCCAGGGAGTGCAGTGGAGGATGGCCCAAGTACTTGGGCCCTGTACCCCATGGGAGACCAGGAGAAGCACCTGGCTCCTGCCATCGGATCAGCACAGTGTGCCCGCCGCAGCGCACCGGCCATGGCGGCCATTGGAGGGTGAACCAACTGAACCAACTGCAAAAGGAAGACCTTTCTCTCTGTCTACTCTGCCTGTCCAAAAAAAAAAAAAAAAAAAAGTTGGGGCTAAGTAATTAACCACTCCCCTTTGGAAGTGGATTAAAGGCCTGAGACATGGTGGGCCCAGCCTTTTTTCCCTTTTGCCCTAGACCCGCTTGCTGCCCCCACGCCTCTGGGGTGTGTGGCCTTCAGGCCATATAGCCTTCGGGCCACCCGCCCCATGCTTTCTGGCCTACATGCTTCTCTACATGGCTGGCTCCCAGTGCTCGGTATGAATCCAGATTTCTCTCTCTCTCAGATAGGGCCCTCACTCTCCTATGCATTTCTCTCACTAAAAGAAAGCTTAAAACTTAAAAAAAAAAAAAAAAAAAGAGTCAAGGGCTGGTGTTGTGTAATAGGCTAAGCCTCCACCTGTGCCAGTGGCATTCCATATGGGTGCCAGTTTATGTCCCAACTGCTACTCTTCTGAACTAGCTCTCTGCTATGGCCTGGGAAAGCAGCAGAAGATGGCCCAAGTGCTTGGGCCACTGTGCCCAGGTGGGAAACCTGGAGGAACCAGCTGGCTCCTGGCTTCAGATTGGCTTAGCTCTGGCAATCGTGGCCATTTGGGGAGTGAACAAGCAAACTGAAGACTTTTCTCTCTGTCTCTTCATCTCTGTAACTCTACCTCTCAAATAAATAAAATCTTGGAAAAAAAGTTGGGGCCCCTGCATCCATGTTGGAGACCCTGAAGAAGCTCTTGGCTCCTGGCTTTGGCCTGGCCCATCCCTGGTTGTTGCAACAATTTGGGGAGTGAACCAGTAGACGTAAGATCTCTCTCTCTCTCTCCTTCTTTCTCTCTCTCTTCCTTTCAAGTAAATAAATATTTAACAAAAAATAGACTTAGGGCCGGCGCCGCAGCTCACTAGGCTAATCCTCCGCCTTGTGGCGCCGGCACACCGGGTTCTAGTCCCGGTCGGGGCGCCGGATTCTGTCCCGGTTGCCCCTCTTCCAGGCCAGCTCTCTGCTGTGGCCAGGGAGTGCAGTGGAGGATGGCCCAAGTACTTGGGCCCTGTACCCCATGGGAGACCAGGATAAGTACCTGGCTCCTGCCATTGGATCAGCGCGGTGCGCCGGCCGCGGCGGCCATTGGAGGGTAAACCAACGGCAAAGGAAGACCTTTCTCTCTGTCTCTCTCTCTCACTGTCCACTCTGCCTGTCAAAAAAAAAAAAAAAAAAAAAAAAAAAAAAAAAAAAAGACTTAAAAGCTAAAATAATCAACACATTGGTGCTGGTGTTGTGGCAAAGCAGGTAAAGCTGCTGCCTGTGAGACTGGCATCCCATAAGGATCCTGGTTTGAGTCCTGGCTGCTTCACTTCCAATCCATCTCCCTGCTAATGTGCCTGGGAAAGCAGCAGAGGATGGCCTAAGTGCTTGGGTCTCTACATCCACATTAGAGACTTGGAAGAAGCTCCTGGCTCCTGGCTCTGGCCAGGCTCAGCCCCAGCCGTTGTGGCCACTGAAGGAGTGAACCAGCATATGGAAGATCTCTTTCTTCCTTCCTTCCTTCTTCCTTCCTTCTTTCTTTTTTCCTTTCTTTCCTTTCCTTTCCTTTCTTTCTTTCTTTTGTTAAAGATTTATTTACTTATTTGAAAGTCAGAGTTACACAGAGAGAGAGAGGTCTTCCATCCCCTGGTCCACTCCTCAGTTGGCCACAATGGCCAGAGCTGCGCCAATCCGAAGCCAGGAGCCAGGAGCTTCCTCTGGGTCTCCCACACGGGTACAGGGGCCCAAGGACTTGGGCCATCTTCTACTGCTTTCCCACTCCATAGCAGAGCACTGGATCGGAAGTGGAGCAGCCAGGTATTGAACCAGCGCCCATATGGGATGCCAGCACTTCAGGCCAAAGCATTAACTGCTGTGTCACAGCACTGGCCCCTCCTTCTTTTTATAATTCTGCCTTTCAAATAAATGAATAAATCTTAAAAAAAAAAAAGGAATCAACATTGCAGGGCAATAGCTTTACTGTTAATCTGACCCTGTACTGGACCAAGACAAAAAGAATAGGGCTGCACTTCAGCCCTCCCTAGAATGGGTTGGCTCCTCCTCAAAACTATCATACATATTCCTGTATCTTGAGGCTATGTGATTCTTCAGCAAGCCTTTTTCTTCTTTTCTTTACTAATTAATTTTTTTTAAAGTGAGAGAGAGGGGACCAGCGCCGAGGCACAGTAGGTTAATCCTCCGCATGCAGTGTCGGCATCCCATAAGGGCGCCCGTTCTAGTCCCGGTTGCTCCACTTCCAATCCAGCTCTCTGCTATGGCCTGGGAGAGCAGTAGAGGATGGCCCAAGTCCTTGGGCCCCTGCACCTGTGTGGGAGACCAGGAAGAAGCACCTGGCTCCTGGCTTTGGATCAGCGCAGTTCCGGCCGTTGCGGCCATTTAGAGAGTGAACCAATGGAAGGAAGACCTTTCTCTATGTCTCTCCCTTTCACTGTCTGTAACTCTACCTCTCAAATAAAATAAATAAAATCTTTAAAGTGAGAGAGAGAGAAAAGAAGAGACAAAGAGAGATCTTCCATCTGCTGGTTCTCTCCTCAGATGGCTGCAATGGCCCAGTGGGCCAGGCCAAAGACAGGAGCCAGAAGCTTCATCCAGTTCTCCCATGTAGGTGCAAGGGCCCAAGCACTTGGACCATCCTCTGCTGCCTTTCCCAGTTCATTAGCAGGGAGCTGGATTGGGAGTGCAACAGCCAACACCCAAACTAGCGCCTATATGTGATACCAGCATTACAGGCATTGGCTTAACCCGCTATACCATAATGACAACCCCAGCAAGTTTTTCTTTTACATAACATGTTTCTGTAATTCTCAGTTGGACAGTTTTTCACATTTTAACAACCTGAAATCAGAATGCATCTTACAATCAATGATATGTCCCAGTTTCATTGAGGATGATTTACGTCCTAGTGGTAAGTAAACAGTGCATTTCACCAATGATGACAGCTTGGATGCAATAAAATACTTTTTAAGTAATGATAAATTCTGGCTCTTAGAAGCATGGGATTACATTATTAGAAAGAGCTGAGGCCGACACATTTGTGACTAGAAAATTGAGTGCAATAACATTTATTCAGTTTTTGCCTTCACAAAACAGGAGTGATGGAGTCATTTAAATTAAGGGTCTTGGAAGGAGGGATATCATGGTTTGCATAGAGAAGTGTAACTTAGAGATGCAGCAGCACTTTTACTCTCTGGGGAAAAGGGATGATTTTATGGCAGTTAAATGAACACAAGAAAATTCAAAAGAACAAGCAGCAGAAATTGCCCCAACAGGGCACAATGTGCAGTGATTTCTTCCAACTCTACATCAACTAATGATAATGTATACTATCTAGAGATGAAAATATAACTTGAGGCCGGTGCTGCAGCTTACTAGGCTAATCCTCCACCTGCAGCACCAGCACCCCGGGTTCTAGTCCTGGTTGGGATGCTAGTTCTGTCCCGGTTGCTCCTCTCTCATTCCAGCTCTCTGCTGTGGCCCAGGAAGGCAGTGGAGGATGGCCCAAGTGCTTGGGCCCTGTACCTGCATGGGAGACTGGGAGGAAGCACCTGGCTCCTGGCTTCAGATCGGCACAGCATGCCGGCCACAGCGGCCATTTAGAGGGTGAACCAACGGAAGGAAAACCTTTCTTTCTGTCTCTCTCTCACTGTCTCACTCTGCCTGTAAAAAAAAAAGAGAGAGAGAGAGAGAAAGAAAAAGAAAGAAAGAAAAAAAAGAAAATATAACTTGAAATTTTATTTTATTTGAAAGGCAAAGAAAGAGAAATTTCCAAACTGCTGTTTACTCTCCAAATGCCCACAATGCCTAGGGCCAGGTTGAAGCCAGGAGCTCAGAATTCAACCTTGGTCTCTCACAGGAGTGGCAGTATCATCTGCTGAATCCCCGGGTGAGTATTAGCAAGAAGTTGGATCAAAAGTAGAGTGGTAGGGACTTGAACCAAGTACTCCAATATTGGATGCAGGTGTTCCAAACGATGTTGTAACCGCTGCCCAAAATGCCTACTCCCAAAAAATATAACTTTTAAAAATTCCTGGAAGTTTTCAGCCTGTCTTAGCAAGACAAAAGAATCTTAGTGGAAATGGAGTTGAAGAGACCAGGAGTCTTAGCCAGTGCAGTAGGGTGAGAGGAAGACAAGTCAGGCAATTTTATATATTTCTGTTTCACAGGGTAGCGTTACAACATAGATAGTCATCTATTGCTACTTCCTATGGTAGAACAACAGAATAACAAGTAAATTCACAGTGGTTTCAGGGAAAGTCCAACACTGGTGAGCAGAGCAACACACTGTAATTTGTATTGTCTTCAACTGAAGACAATAGCTAATGTTCAAAATTACACCTTGCAATTCATGAATTCAAACAGTGCTATGATTCAGTTGTGAAAACTAAGCATTTAGTGTTACACAAGTGAGTACGTCAAAATATTGATTTGACATGATATCAAAATAAGACTGATAAAATCCTAAGCCATAAGAAATAGCACATTGAATCAGAGCAATAGCACCAACCTGCAATATTGTCTCAAGCTGTTAGAAATATAACTACAGGGTGCCGGTTCTAGTCCCAGCTGCCCCACTTCCGACCCAGCTCTCTGCTATGGCCTGGGAAAGCAGTGGAAGATGGCCCAAGTCCTTGGGTCCCTGCACCCACGTGGGAGACCCAGAGGAAGCTCCTGGCTCCTGGCTTTGGGTTGGCACAGCTCCAGCCATTGCAACCATTTGGGGAGTGAACCAGCAAATGGAAGACCTTTATCTCTATCTCTGCCTCTCCTTCTCTCTGTGTAACTGACTTTCAAGTAAAATAAATAAATCTTTAAAAAAATATAACTACATAGTCTTAAGTTCCTTATTGCCCTAGTTTTCTGGTTTCTATTATTTTTCCTCAATTTGCAACCATAAAAATAGTACTTTTCCTATACCTGGTATATGAAAATTATCCCTCATTATTGTACAGATACTAAAACTGTCTTTTCTTTTTTGTTGTTGTTGTTAAAAATTTATTTTTTGATTTGAAAGTCAGAGTTACAGAGTGAGAGAAGGAGAAACAGAGATAGATTTCTTCCATCCACTGAATCACTCCCAAAATGGCCACAATGCCAGGGCTGGGCCAGGCCAAAGTCAGGAGCCAGCAGCTTCTTCTGGGTCTCCCACATGGGTAGTAGGGACCCAGGAACTTGGGCCATCTTCTGCTGCTTTCCCAGGCACATTAGCAGGCAGCTGGATCAGAAACAGAGCATCCAGGACTTGAATGGGCAGCCATATGGGATGCCAGCACTGTAGGCCACAGCTTTAACCTGCTGCACCATGGTACCAGGCCCATCTCTTTTCTTTTCAAACCACACTACCACATACTTTTTAAGCTTCCTTTCACAGAAATAACATTGTTTTGCAATTTGTAATTTCCTTTTTTTTTTAAACTTTTATTTAATGAATATAAACTTCCAAAGTACAGCTTATGGATCACAATGGCTTTTCCCCCCCTGTAATTTCCTTTTTATGGTTTACAAGTATAAGGATGTGCTTGATACAATAACCACTATTCAGAATTTCAGGCTGTATATATTCATATAGTGGTTAATTCCAGGCTGTATATATTCATACAGTGGTTAAAAGATTGTAGGACTAGAAAACTGGGTTTGAAAGTAAGTTCTCAGGCCGGCACCGCGGCTCACTAGGTTAATCCTGGTCGGGGCACCGGATTCTGTCCCGGTTGCCCCTCTTCCAGGCCAGCTCTCTGCTGTGGCCAGGGAGTGCAGTGGAGGATGGCCCAGGTGCTTGGGCCCTGCACCCCATGGGAGACCAGGAAAAGCACCTGGCTCCTGCCATCAGATCAGCGCGGTTGCGCCGGCAGCAGCGCGCCAGCTGCGGCGGCCATTGGAGGGTGAACCAACAGCAAAGGAAGACCTTTCTCTGTCTCTCTCTCTCACTGTCCACTCTGCCTGTCAAAAAAAAAAAAAAAGAAAGTAAGTTCTCGTGGTGTGCCGGCCGCAGCAGCCATTGGAGGGTGAACCAACGGTAAAAGGAAGACCTTTCTCTCTCTCTCACTGTCCCCTCTGCCAGTCAAAAAAATAAAATAAAATAGTGTGTTAACTTAAAAAAAAAAAAAAAGTAAGTAAGTTCTACCAGCTTCTAGATGTTTGACCTTGGGAGTTACTTAATCTATGTTTCAGTGGTTTTCCAACTTTGTATTTTCAAACTTTTAGCAATTCTCCAAGGCATTCCAGAAGTTTGTGATTTTATTGTTTTATTTATTTGAAAAGCAGGGAGAGACAGAGGCAAAGATCTTTGACTTTATGGGCCAGTGTTGTTTTAAGAGGGTTACACTGCTGCCTGTGATGCCAGCATCATATATCTTTAAAAAAAAAAATCTTTGATTTTAAAGTTGTTAATGGAGTCTATTTTAATTTTCAGTTTTATCAATAAGCCATTTAAAAGTTATTAAAAATATTTATTTAGGGGACCAGCACTGTGGTGTAATAGGTTAAGCCTCTACCTACAGTGCCAGCATCTCATATGGTCCTGGTTCATGTCCCGCCTGCACTTCTGATCCAGCTCTCTGCTATAGCCTGGGAAAAGCAGTAGAAGATGGCCCAAGTGCTTGGGCCCCTGCGCGCCCTGTGGGAGACCTGGCAGAAGCTCCTGGCTCCTGGCTTCAGATCGGACCAGCTACAGCTGTTGTGGCCATTTGAGGAGTGAATCAGTGGATGGAAGACCTTTCTCTCTGTTTTTCCCTGTCTCTACAACTCTGCCTCTCAAATAAATAAAAAATATATATTTAATATATATTTAAATTAATAATACACTATAATAAATAATATTTAAATTAATTTACTTATTTGAGAGGCAGAGTTACAGAGAGAGAGAGAGAGAGGTCTTCCATTCACTGGTTCACTTTCCAAATGGCCATTATGACCAAGGATGGGGCAGACTGAAGTCATGAGCCCAGAAGTTCATCTGGGTCTCCCACGTGGGTGGCAGGGGCCCAAACATCTGGCTCATCTTCCACTGCCTTCCCTGGCACCACATTAGCTAAGAGGAGGACTGGAAGCAGAGCAGCTGGGATGAATAACCACATTCATAAGGGATGCTGGCATTGCAAGCAATCATTTATGCTTATTCCGTTATGCCACTATGCTGGCCCCCTTCAATAAGTAATTTAAATATTAGTTGAGAGCCTCCAAATGTGCTATTACTGTTATGCTTGGCAGTTAATGGAGATCAGGAGGGTATATTCAATCACCTCAAACAACATAAACCACTGTGTGGATCATGACACTACACAGTCTTGTTTTTTTAAGCTTTACTCATTTATTTGAAAGTCAGAGTTAGAGAGAGGGAGAGACAGAGAGAGGTAACTCCCATATGCAGGTTTATTCCCCAAATGACCTTAACAACCTGGTCTAGGCCAGGCTGAAGTCAGGAGTCAGGAGCTTCATCCAGGTCTCCCATGTGAGTGCAGAAGCCCAAGTACTTGAGCCATCTTCCACTGCTTTCTGAGGTCCATTAGCAGGGGGCTGGATTGGAAGTGGAGCAGCCAGGACTTAAACTGGCATAATGTCAGAGTCTACAGGCAGTGGCTTAACCCACTATGCCACAACACCAGCCCCATATTACCACCATTTTAAACTACTGTTTTTAGTAATATTTGGATAATTATACCCATAGTGAAGGAATACTGATGCTGAAATACAACTTCTTTAAGGTTATAAGAATAACTCTGCAAGCTTATCTATAGATGATCTTCATCAGATTCTACCAATTGTATTCATCTGATCAAAATGTTATATAGCACATCATGCTGTCTATAGAACTGTAAAATTCAATGTCAAAAAAGTATAATGGTTGGCGCTGCAGCTCAATAGGCTAATCCTCCACCTAGTAGCGCTGGCACACCAGGTTCTAGTCCCGGTCAGGGCGCTGGATTCTGTCCCGGTTGCCCCTCTTCCAGGCCAGCTCTCTGCTGTGGCCCGGGAAGGCAGTGGAGGATGGCCCAAGTGTTTGGGCCCTGCACCCGCATGGGAGACAAGGAGAAGCACCTGGCTCCTGCCATCGGATCAGCGCGGTGCGCCGGCCGCAGCGCACCAGCCGTGGCAGCCATTGGAGGGTGAACCAATGGCAAAAGGAAGACCTTTCTCTCTGTCTCTCTCTATCCACTCTGCCTGTCAAAAAAAAAAAAAAAAAAAAAAAAAAGTATAATGATGTTGTAATCAACTTTTTAGTAAATATAAGGACTTTTGGCATAGTAGGTTAAGCCAACACTTGAGAAGCCAGCATATCAAAGTGCCAGTGAGTCCTGGCTGCTTCACTTCAGATTCATCCTCCTGTTAATGTGCCTGGGAAGGAAGTAAAAGATGGCCCAAGTACTTGGGCCCCTGCCACCCATGTGGGAGACCAGATGGAGTTCCTGGCTCCTGGCTTCAGCCTGGCCCAGATATGACCATTGCTGCCATTTGGGTAGTGAACCAACAGGACAGAAGCACTCTCTCGCTCTCTCTCGCTCTCTCCTTCCCTGTCCCCCTCTGTGTCATTCTGACTGTCAAATAAATAAATAATTTTAAAAAAATAAGGACTAGCGGCCAGAGCCACAGCTCACTAGGCTAATCCTCTGCCTGCGGTGCCAGCACCCTGGATTCTAGTCCCAGTTGTTCCTCTTCCAGTCCAGCACTCTGCTGTGGCCCAGGAAGGCAGTGGAGGATGGGCCCAAGTTCTTGGGCTCTGCACTCGTATGGGAGACCAGGAGGAAGCACCCGGCTCCTGGCTTCGGATCAGCGCAGCGCGCCGGCTGTAGCAGCCATTTGGGGGTGAACCAATGGAAGGAAGACCTTTCTGTCTCTCTCTCTCACACACACTGTCTAACTCTGCCTGTCAAAAAATAAAATAAAATAAAATAAAATAAAATAAAATAAAATAAAATAAAATAAAATAAAATAAAATAAAGGACTAGCTTCACTTGCAATGTTATTTTCCGCAAAGGCTTGCAAGTGATCCAAATCTTTTCCTTCCTCCCATCATTTAGAAATCAAATATGAAAACTGTAAAAGTAAACCAACTGATGTTGAAAATGCAAAACAGATGGGGCAGCGCTGTGGTATAGCGGGTAAAGCCGCTGCCTGCAGTGCCAGCATTCCATATGGGCGCCGGTTCAAGTCCTGGCTTCTCCACTTCCAATCCAGCTATGGCTATGGCGTGGGAAGGCAGTAAAAGATGGCCCAAGTCCTTGGGCCCCTGCACCAGTGTGAGAGACCTGGAAGAGGCTCCTGGCTCCTGGCTTCAGATCGGCACAGCTCCAGCCATTGCAGCCAACTGGGGAGTGAACCAATGATGGAAGACCTCTCTCTCTCTCTCTCTCTCTCTCTCTCTCTGTGTAACTCTTTCAAATAAATAAATAAATCTTAAAAAATTTATTCATAGGAAAACCATATACTTTTTTTATAAACAGCATGACATCAAATGCCAAAGGCAAAAGCTTGCTTACATGATTATTTAACAGTAAACATTAAATGTTAATATATTTAATAATATACTAGTATAAAACTTTTTTAAAAGATTTATTTATTGGGGCCAGTGTTGTGGCATAGCAGGTAAAGCCACCGTCTGCAGTGTCAACATCCCATATAGGTGATGGTTCTAGTCCTGGCTGCTCCACTTCCAATCCAGCTTTCTGCTATGGCCTGGGAAAGCAGTGGAAGATGGCCTAAGTCCTTAAGATCCTGCACCTGCGTGGGAGACCTGAAAGAAGCTCCTGGCTCATGGTTTCAGATTGGCACAGCTCTGACCATTGGGGTCATTTGGGGAGTGAACCAGCAGATGCATGACCTCTCTCTGCCTCTGCCTCTCTAACTCTGCATTTCAAATATATAAATAAATCTTAAAAAATTATTGATGTATTTGAAAGGCAGAGTTACAGAGAGAAAGGGCTTTTATCCACTGGTTCACTCCCCAAATGGCTGTAATGGCCAGGGCTGGGCCAGGCTGAAACTAAGAGCCAGGAAGTTCTTCTGGGTCTACCACATGGATGCAGGGGCCCAAGCAGTTGGGCCATCTTCTATTGCTTTCCCAGGCCTTAAGCAGAGAGCTGGATCGGAAGTGGAGTGCCGAGACTTGAACTGGTTCCTATGTGGGATGCCAGTGCTACAGGCAGAGGTTTAACATACTACGCTACAGAGCTGGCCCCTAAAACATTTTCTTCAATTTATTTATATCATATAAAAATAAAAATGATTAAAATGCCTAAGGAGGGGGCTGGAGCCGTGAATCAGCCCAGCTCTGGCTGTTGCAGCCATTTGGATAGTGAACCAGTGGATGGACGACCTTTCTCTCTGTCTCTCCCTAACTCTACCTCTCAAATAAATAAATAAAATCTTTTTTAAAAACAATGCCTAAGGAGGTTTTCAGGATTATATATGTATTACTGGGCAACAAAAGCATAGGACAAAAAAGATGGGGACTTAAACTACTCCATGACTTAATGGTATTACGTTTATTTCCAGGAGACATGAGGGAGTTCTCAATTTCATCTATTGAAACTCGACTTTCATTTTCATTTTCGTCAAGCATTTTGTCTATCATTTACTCTTTTTTTTTTAAGCTTTACCACTACGCCATAGCACAGGCCCCATCATTAACTCTTTAATTTTTTGGTTTACCTAATATCTTAGTTATACGTAACTTTATATATTTCGTGTTTCTGAATATACTTGTAAATGTTAGACTATTTACAGATAGGCACCAATTATCTTTAATAGGAAAGCTTTAATACAAATAAACATTCTACAAAACTGACAAATTTAACTGGTCTTCCCATCTCTAGTTTTTTGCATTCATATCACACCCTAAGTGTCTAGACCACCCTGTGTCTACTAAATAGTACTCTTATGAGTCCTTCAAATGTTTCTACACCTTAGTAGTTGCATAAATACTACTCCAGAGGGCTTAGTATGATTTCCGTATCACAATTCAAATCATATTTTAAAATATAAAAAGAACAGTTTAGAAGAAATATGACTCCTTGGGGCTGGCATTGTTGTGTAGCTGGTTAAGACAGAGCCTGCAATGCTGGCAAGCCATGTGGTTCTGGTCCCGGCTGTTCCACTTTCCATTCAGCTCCCTGCTAATGCACCTAGAAAGGCAGTGGAAAATGGCCTAAGACCCTGGGCCCCTGTACCCATGTAGGAGACCTGGATCCTGGTTTCAGCCTAGCCCAACCACAGCCACTGCAGCTATCTGGGGAGTGAGCCAGCGAATGGAAGCTTCTCCCTGCTTCTCTGTAACTCTGCCTTTCAAATAAAATAAATAAATCCTAAAACAAACAAAAAAAGATGACTCCTAGCCCTTCCTCTTTCACCCAAAGTCAGTTCTCACCTATTTCAACCATCAGCACTATGGTATTCAAAAAGATGAGGAAGATGATGAAGTTCCTGAAGAGAGGACCTGTTTCCTCTTAAGGAAACATACAGAGTGGAATCCTTCTTGACTCACACAGCTGAAATATTAAGGGCAAGAATATTAGTGAGAATGAGAAGAAAATGAAGTTTGGGGAAGAGGAAAATAAGTCATCAGGCAGATGATGAAAAGCCGTGGATAAAAATGAATGACACCAAAGGATACTCTCAAGGACCCATCCAGCCCACAGGGAGAGAGGCGGCTTCTGACTGCAGCGCACATGAAGCCTGCTCAACATTCTCTGGGCATGGGAAATCCGTCCCATGTGTTGAGGCTTTATGGAGAAGCGCACTAGCTGGTGTTGATCGCCCAACATAAGTTTCTTCTGACGAGAAGGATCTATATAATAAAATTTTAGAAAGCATTGTGGACAAACACAGTAAAGGCTGTGGGGGCTATGGAGAGCAGGTAGGGATATCAGTCAGATAATACGCCCCAGTGCTGCTGTGTTCACTTGGAGAGCTGACTTAATACTTATGCCCAACACCATCTATACCCATAAATAAAAGCAGCAGGTTCAGTCCTCAGTTTTAAGTCTTTGGTAGAAACTTTTCCAAGTCAACCAAGGCTGACAGCTATCCTATGCCTAAGAGTGGCAAGGGTTCTTTCACCTAGATTGAAAAAGTTTTATGTGTAAAGTCCTTATTTTATCAAATTTGGTGTTAATTCCAAACCAACGAATAAAGCAACCAAACCAACCTCCCCTGAATTTTCCACCCTTAAATTTGCCTCCCTGCTTCCCATTCTTTGCAGGATGTGGCTAGGAATCTTAAATTAGACATAGCAGAAAAACAAGCTGCTGACCAAGTAACTCCCGGATAGTGTGCCTCGGCACCGCTTGGGTCAAGCCTTGCAAATGCTCAATGAGAGAGAAAGTGTCAATCAGACGTGACCGAATGGCATCAGCTCGGGGCAGTTGCACGTGCCCTTTTTTGTGATCAGTAGCCATGTCTGTTAAAAAAAAAAAAAAAAAAGGAAGAATCAAGAGTCATTTTATTCTTAGAGCTGCAACAGGATTCAAGCTATTTTGGTCCTCTTCCCTTCTAAGAGACCCTAAAGAGTCCCTAACTGGGAATTACGGGCAGTCGGGGAAACAAACTACAACATGATTCAAGGCTGTCGGAAACAAAGCGGGAGGATACTGCGCAGTCGACCAAGAGGCCAGGCGTCTTCACGTGGGGACAGCATTTGTAATTAAACACTCAATTCTAAGAAACCTTCAAAATAAAAGCGGGAACTCCGAGGCTGGACAAAGAATCCCTGGCCCAGCTTCCACTGAGGGACTTGGGCAATGAGGTGAGGCGCAGAGGAGGCCTGGCCTGGCTGCCCCCGAAGGAAAAAACCCACTTAAGAGGAACTGGACAAAATGCAACAGCCTCACATTTGGAAAACGTTGTCCCGTGACAACTGTGCCCACCCCAGCGTTCCCCACGAGCCAGCTCCTTCTCCCCTCAATTCTCCACGCTGGGCCTCACCTCAGCCCAGGCTCTCTTCCCGCCCACTCAGCCCTGACTTCACTCCTCCGCCTCCAGCACGCAGGCCGAGCTCAGGGACGGTCCCCAGGCCCGCAGCTCCCCATTTCCAGCCCCTCCTCGCCCGACTCGCAGGTTAGACGTGTCCACAGCCCCAGTCCCAGCCCCCGCCCCCGCCCCAGCTGCCAGCCCAGGCCCCCGGCGCGGCAGCGCTCGCCCGGCGCTCGCCGCCTCAGCCCCGCCCCGCTCTCGGGCCACTCGGCGGTTACCAGCTGGGCCCGCCCGCCCGCCCGACGCAGGCGCCGCGCAGCCAATCGGCGGCTGCCACACTGCGGCCGGAGCCGGGCTAGGGGGTTGGGACCTCCGGCTGCAGGTCCGCCTGGGCCAGACGCACGAGCGCAGGCAGCGGGTGCGTGGTCGCCGGCCCGACCTCCGCAGTGCCCGCCGAGCCTCGACCCTCCGGGCCGCCCCCCGCCTCAGCTCGCCGCCATGCGCCTAGCGATGTTTCCCGGCGTGGCGTTGCTTCTCGCCGCAGCCCGCCTCGCCGCTGCCTCCGACGTCCTGGAACTCACAGACGACAACTTCGAGAGTCGCATCACCGACACGGGCTCTGCTGGCCTCATGCTCGTCGAGTTCTTCGCCCCTTGGTGAGGCCACTCTCCTAGGGGAGGGAGGGCCGGGCTGGGCCTGGGGCGAGGGCGGGAACGGTTGGGGCCTACGCAGCGCTGGCGCCCTCCACCATTCCAGCGGGCCCGGGCTGCGGCCGGCGGGTTTCCTAGTCTTGGGGAGCCGAGAGCGGGGAAGTCGCTGCTGGGAGACCCGAGGGGAAGAACCTTCAGGCTGGACTCCCGCAGGGCCGCATCCTTCCCCCGGTGCTCTTGCGGCACTTCCTATTTGCAGAGGGCTCAACCACCCCCTCCCCCCCTTGGATGTGGATCGCTACAATTTCTGGGTGAGTCAGTGATCACCGTTCTGCAGTCTACAGATGAGGCATCCCAAAGCCTTGGGGTCGAAGCGATCATTTCAGCAAATCCCGAGGCCCTTGGCTCTCCAGGGTCTTTCCTTTCTTCTTGCAACCCGCCCCACAGCCTCTGGTTTCCAGCCAAGGTCACTCCGTGGCAACAGAGGGCTCGCTAAGTGCTTTCCTGAGGAAGGCAGTTATTTTGTCCATCACATGGCGTACAGTTTCTACATTTGTCACTTATTTTTCAGCACCAGCACAGACCTCTGCAAAATAGAGTACATGAACAAGAGCGAAAACACCACAATCTGTTTAAATGGGCGGTTTTAATAAGGATTTCTGAGAAATGACCCACACTCCAATGAGAAAGCAACCAGTGTTGGGGAAATAAAAAAGGATGACTTAACTGGACAAAGGTGTATTTCCTTAGGGTAGAGCTGATTCAGAATTTGTCCCGGGGAAAGTGAGAGCAAATAAGATTTCCTGTCCACTCAACCTGAATGATTTTTGTTTTTCACCAAATCATTAGAGAGAAAACTGTGATTATCTTAATGCTTGGGATAGCTTGGTATGTCCATGCTAATTACAGTACTTATTTTCTCACCTTCTGGCATAATAACCCTCAATTAAAACTACCTGTATTCAAAAGTATCAGGAAGACAGTTATTGGTTGGTTCTGGCTCTGATGTTCATTCCCCAGCCCTGAAGACCACCCGAATCAGAAGGATGTGCTAAGAGGCAGCACATTTTGTTTCCAGCTTGTGACAGATTGTGTCCAGGGCATTTTGTGACTCATTGGCAGTACTGATTACACATTAAAGGGAGTCTTTGCACTTCTCTAGAGTTCATGCTTTCTTTAAGAAACAACTCTTCTCAGTTATATAATCATGCTGCTGACTTTGAGGGGTGTCACTGGGCTTGTCAGAATGGAACAGGACTTCCTTGACATCCGGGTTGACATCGGGGTCATGCAAGGATTTAAAATAAGAATTGCTGGAGAATTGTGGGCTCCTGGACTGTTTAAAGCAGAATTTTCGTTTCAGTTGAATGCCTTCTTTCCAACTAAGTTGGTGCATGTGCTTCCCTGAAAACTGCGTATCCCATCATGCACTAAACTATCCCAAGGATTGGGTGGATCTGTGTTGTGTCTGCTTCTAATTGGTTTGGAAGACAAGGTCATCCTTCACAAAGCCCACAAGGAAGATCAGTTTTCTGAATGAGCAATTTGGAATTGAGGAAGTCTCCTGTTGATAATGTCCTTATTTCTTTGCATTCAACTTTTTTTTTTTTTTTTTGACAGGCAGAGTGGACAGTGAGGAAGAGACAGAGAAAGGTTTTCCTTTTTGCCGTTGGTTCACCCTCCAATGGCCGCCACGGCTGGTGCGCTGCGGCCAGCGCACCGCGCTAATCCGAAGGCAGGAGCCAGGTGCTTCTCCTGGTCTCCCATGGGATGCAGGGCCCAAGCACTTGGGCCATCCTCCGCTGCACTCCCTGGCCATAGCAGAGAGCTGGCCTGGAAGAGAGGCAACCGGGACAGAATCCGGCGCCCTGACTGGGACTAGAACCTGGTGTGCCGCCGCTGCAAGGCGGAGGATTAGCCTATTGAGCCGCAGCGCCAGCCTCATTCAACTATTTTTATTAACACTTAACCTGGAAATGGTTTCTGACTGTTGTGTTCTTTTTGTACAGGTCAGAAGTAGTGCTATCTCACAAGTTAAATAGGAACAGTTAAAGAATCTCTATTAAAAGTAAAATGGACCTGTTTGGGGCAAGTTGTTATTCTTAGATCTTTTTTGCTTTCATTTTAGAAGTGAAAGCGAAAGATTTTTTTTTAAGATTTATTTGTTTGTTTGAATTTCAGAGTTAGAGATCTTCCATCTGCTGGTTCACTCTCCAGATGGTCGCAATAACGGGCTGGGCCAGACAGAACCTGGGACCCAGGAGCTTCATCTGGTTCTCCCATATGGGTTCTAGGGGCCCAAACACTTGGGCCATCTTCAGCTGCATTTTCCAGACCATTAGGGAGCTGGATTGGAAGCAGAGCAGCTGGGACTCAAACCAGCGTCTCTGTGGATTGCTGGCTTTGCAGAAAGCGTTTTTACCTGCTACACGATGCCAGCTCCTGAAAGATTTTTTTTTAAGACTTATTTATTTGAAAATCAGAATTAGAGAGAGGAGGAGAGGCAGAGAGCGAGAAAGAAGTTTTTCCATCCGCTGGTTCACTCTACACCGATATGAAGATAGGAGCCAGGAGCTTTTTTTTGGGTCTCCAACTGGGGGTGCAGGGATACAAGGACTTGGGCCATCTTCTATGGCTTTCCCAGGCCATAGCAGAGCTGGATCAGAAGTGGAGCAGCCAGGACTTGAACCAGCATCCATATGGGATACTAGCACTGCCCACATTGAAAGATTTCTTTGCAGTTGTCTTTATAGACTACTGTTTCCATTATGAGTTAATTATCTATATGTAAGGATGGGAGCATCAGAATTTCTCAGGGGAAATCTAAGGCACTATTCAGATGTTTATGATATTTCTGCCAAGTGTTAATAAGTGGTGAGTTGATTTTAAGTCTTCAGCATCTACTATGGGCTTTGGCTCTTTTTTTAATGTGCATTTTCTCAAAGATTAACTCATTTATTTGAAAGGCAGAGAGAGAGAGGGAAAGATAGATCTTCTGTCTGCTGGTTTACTCCCCAAATGGCCACAACAGCCAGGGCTAGGCCAGGCCAAAGCCAGGAGCCAGGGACTCCAGTACTTGGACTGTCATCTCTGCTTCCCAGGTTTATTAACAGAGAGCTGGATCAGAAGTGTAGGGTGTCTCCAACCAACACTCTAGAGACACAGCGGGATGTCCTTAGCTGTGGCCTAACCCACTGTACCACAACATGCATACCTAACTTTTTATTTTTATTTCTTTGAAGGGCAGAGGGGCAGAGAGACAGATATTGCATCTTCTGGTTCATTTCCCAAATATCTGCAACAGCTTGGGCTGGGCCAAATGAAAGCTAGAAACCCGGAACTCCATCCGGGTCTCCCGTGTGGGTGGCAGGGACCCAAGTACTTGAGCTATCACCTGCTGCTTCCTGGGATGTGCAGTAGCAGGAAGTTGGAATCAGAGGCATATCTGGAACTCCAATCCAGTCACTCTGACGTGGAATGTTCTAGAGCAGGGGCGGGGACATCCTGCCTGTTAGCAACCACAGGCAGGACTTGAAATTAGATAACAGAGTTACAGAGAGAAGGAGAGACACAGAAATCTTCCATCTTCTGGTTTACTCCTTAAATGGCTGTGACCAGGGCTGGGCCAGGCCAAAACCAGGAGCTGCTTCTGGGTCTCCCACATAGGTGGCACAGGCTCAGGGACATGGGTCACTTTATGCTGCTTTCCCAGGCACATTAGCAGAGAGCTGGATTGGAAGTGGAGCAGCTGGGACTCGAACCTGTGTCTGTATGGGATATCTGTCACCCCTTCCACCTGGTGTTCTTGGAGAAGGAAGGAACCATATCAATTTTTCTGTCAGAGCCTAAAACAGTACTGAGCGTATGGCAGGCGTGAAGTGATGATTGTTGGCTGAATATATGTTGTATATTATATAATATATATTATATAATGTTCATTATCTTCTACTAGGTACCTATGGTACCTATCTCTAAGGGTATATGGGATTTTTTTTTAAAAAGATTTATTTTATTTATTTGAAAGACAGAATTACAGAGAGAGGTAGAGACAGAGAGGTCTTCCATCTGCTGGTTCACTCCCCAGATGGCTGCAACGGCCGGAGCTGCGCTGATCCAGAGCCAAGAGCTTCTTCCGGGTCTTCCACACGGGTGCAGGGGCCCAAGGATTTGGGCCATCTTCTGCTTTTCCAGGCCATAGCAGAGAGCTGGATCGCAAGAGAAGCAGCTGGGACTTGAACTGGCACCCATATGGGATGCGGGCACTTCAGGCCAGGGCATTAACCCACTGCGCCACAGCGCTGCCCCAGGATTGTTTGTTAATACTTTGTAGAGGTGCGTGAGAAAAGTAATGATCAATTTTGGTGGATTTTTGTAACTAACTCTTACTTCCCTTGAACTCCACCTGAGTTCCATTGCTGGTGGATTTGAAGGAAGCAGTCTGCTCCAACTTCACTGGCACTCCTATGTGCATTTGATAACTTCAGGAAAACTGCCAGTGCTTAGGGCATTGTTTTCAGTCCCTGCCTTGCAGCTTAGACATCTGGTTTGTTCCCAGATTCCAGGAGATTCTCAGTAAGCCATGTTTACTTACAATTTTTTTTCTCTTCAGGTGTTTAAATATAGTTGAAGTGAAACTTTTAAATCTGTTAGCTTTGATAATTACTAGATATGTGACAGGAATCTCTGTTCTGTCTCTTTATTGTTGCTGTCACTCTGGTCCAAGCTTTCATTATCTGGCATGTGAAATAGAGTATTTTCAAGGTTGCTTTATTCTTGGTTCTGTGCTCTTTTCTTGCTGGCCCCATACCTTGCTAGCTTATGGAGTTTTAATACTATATAGCATAACATTTATTATCTCTCCAAAAAGCAAAGCTCCATAAGGTTTTCTGAATACATCTTTTTTTTTTTTTTTTTTTTTTTGACAGGCAGAGTGGACAGTGAGAGAGAGAGACAGAGAGAAAGGTCTTCCTTTTGCCGTTGGTTCACCCTCTAATGGCTGCCACGGCTGGCGCGCTACGGCTGGCGCGCTGCGGCCGGCGCACCGTGCTTATCCGAAGGCGGCAGCCAGGTGCTTCTCCTGGTCTCCCATGGGGTACAGGGCCCAAGCACTTGGGCCATCCTCCGCTGCACTCCCTGGCCATAGCAGAGAGCTGGCCTGGAAGAGGGGCAACCGGGACAGAATCCGGCACCCTGACTGGGACTAGAACCTGGTGTGCCGGCGCCACAAGGCGGAGGATTAGCCTATTGAGCCGCGGCGCCGGCTGGAATACATCATTCTAGCTAGCATTCTCTTACCTTTGCTCTACTGTTGCCCAAATCTATAATACCTTACGCAGAGCCAGCACTGTGGCACAACTGGTTGAAGCCCCAGCCTGTGGTGCCACTTCCCAAATGGGCACTGACGAATTCTGGCTACTCCACCTGCGATCCAGCTCCCTGCTAATGTGCCTAGGAGAGCAGCAGAGGATGCCCAAGTGCTTGGGCCCCTGCACACATGTGGGAAACCTGGAAAAGACTTCTGGCTCCTAGCTTCAGCCTGGGCCAGCCCTGGTCATTGTGGCTAATTGGGGAGTAAGCCCCAGATGAGAAACCTCTCTCTGTATCTTTCTCTGTAACTCTTCCTTTCAAATAAATAAAATAAATCTTTAAAAAATAATAAAATACCTTACCCAGGGCCTGCTTTGTAGTGTAGTGGGTAAAGCTGCTGCCTGTGACGCCATCATCCTATAGGGTGCTGCTTGGTGTCCCGGCTATTCCACTTCAGATCCCAGCTCCCTAGTGGAAAAAGCAGCAACTGATGGCCCAAGTATTTGGATCTCTGCTACCCATGTGGGAGATCCAGATGAAGATTCTGGCTTTGGCTTCTGCCTGTCGGAACCCTCACCCTTGCAGCCATCGGGGGAATGAACCAGCCAGCAGGTGGAAGATCTCTCTCTCTCTCTCTCTCCCCTTCTTTATAACTCTTTCAAATAAACAAATACATTTTTAAAAATAATAATACTTTACCCTTGGGCTGGGCATTGTGGCACAGTGGGTTAAGTGGCTGTGTGAGAAACCTGCGGTGTTGGAATAACTTGTTTGAGGCCTGGCTGCTCTGTTTCTGAATAAAAAAGTCACTGATTATGAGAACTTTCTCACTGAGAAAGAAATGCCACAATTGAAGCTATGATAGCAAGACACATCAATATCAGAAAGTATACCTGTGAAATACAGCATAAGGAGTATCATGTACTATTTAGTCTTTAAAAAAAAAAAAAAAAAGCCAGTATAGTTGAACCCTCTGTGAACCCCTGCCCTATTTTATGCACTCCTATCCTGAATTTGCTGTGTCACTGTTAACTTATTTAAACTTTCAAATAATTACTTTGAGGGGCCGGCATTGTGGCGCACCTTGTTTTTAAAGAATTGTTTGTTTGAAAGGCAGAGTGACAGAGAAAAGACAGGAATCTTCCATCTGCTGGTTCACTCCCCACAGGGCTGCAACATCCAGGGCTTGGCCACACTGAAGCCAGGAGCCCCGAACTCCATCAGGGTCTCCCACATGGGTGGCAGGGCCCTAAGCATATGGACCTTTATCCACTGCCTTCCCTAGCAGGGAACTAGATCGGGAGTCAGCAGCCAGCAAACTGGTGCTCCAGTATGGGTGCCAACATTGCAAGTGGCAGCTTATTTTTTTTTTTTTTTTTTTTTTTTTTGACAGGCAGAGTGGACAGTGAGAGAGAGAGACAGAGAGAGAAAGGTCTTCCTTTGCCGCTGGTTCACCCTCCAATGGCCGCCGCTGCAGCCGGCGCACCGCGCTGATCCTGGCAGGAGCCAGGAGCCAGGTGCTTTTCCTGGTCTCCCATGGGGTGCAGGGCCCAAGCACCTGGGCCATCCTCCACTGCACTCCCTGGCCATAGCAGAGAGCTGGCCTGGAAGAGGGGCAACCGGGACAGAATCCGGCGCCCCAACCGGGACTAGAACCCGGTTTGCCGGCGCCGCAAGGTGGAGGATTAGCCTATTGAGCCACGGCGCCGGCTCGCAAGTGGCAGCTTATTAACCCACTGCACCACAACACCAGCCCCAATCCTTTGTCTTAAACAAGTTTTAGAGATAAAATATTTCCAAGTTATTTAGCTGTTCATCACTTCATAAAACAAATTGAGACTGTTAGCTATGAAATAGATGCTCAAGTTTGTTATCATTCTGTTTTTGCTGTCTGGGGAGGTTACAGAACTTTTCCCCTTACGGTGATCCCTCTGCAACCCATTGACTTGCAGAGATGATGTACAGCTGTGTTAGTTTTATATTGATAAGAATACTTTACACACCCCACCCTGGTTGCATGTATGGTGTACCTGTGGGACTATTAGGACTTTCTGGGCAGAGGAGCAGGTGTTTCTGTTGGCCCTCTGGGAAAATTACTCTAGTTTACATGTTTTTATCAGTTCTCATGGCCAGGTGAACTCTGTAGGTTTAACTGTCTTTCTTAAGTACTTCATCCTGATGTTGTGTTGAAACTCAATTGAGAAGAAAAAGGCCTTCACTGAAATGCTAATGTATCTTCTTGTATCAAAGAAGTGCTTTCTGAGCCTCATTCCACTACACCCTCAAACTGGGTTTCTGGTCATAGAGTCATGTTGAAGGAATGGAGCAAAACACTTGGTGCTGATTCTTAGAGTTAATATTGGGCGCTGGTGCTGTGGCACAGTGAGGTGAGTTAAGCGTCTGCCTGTGGCAGTGGCATCCCCCTTCCAATCCAGCTTCCTGTTAATGGCCTGGGAAAGCAGTGGAAGATGGCCCAAGTGCTTGGATGCCTGCACTTGTATGAGAGACCCAGAAGAAGCTCTGATCAACCAGCTCCTGCTGTTGTAGCCATTTAGTGGTGAACCAAAGGTTGGAAGACCTTTCCCTCTGTCTCTCCCTCTGTCTGTAACTCTGCTTTTCAAGTAAAAATAAATCTTACAAGGTTTTAGTAAAAATAATTAATTAATTTGCTTATTTATTTGAAAGGCAAGAGTGACAGATCTTTCATCTACCAAGTGACTGCCCAAATGACTGCAACGGTCAGGCCTGGACCATGCTGAAGCCAAGAGCCCAGAACCTCATCTGAGTCTCCTACATGAGTGACAGGGGCCCAACTAGTTGGGCAAACTTCCACTGCTTCCCTGGCCATTGGAACCTGGATCCAAAGTGGAATAGCTAGAACTTGATCTGGCACTTGAATACAGGATGCCAGCATCACAAGTGGTGGCTTGACCCACTGTGCACAATATTGGCCCCTAGTCACTGTATTTTTAAGAGCCAAATGCTAAACCTTCCTTTGGGGGAGTGCTGCCAGAAATGAGATTATTGCTATCTTGTCCTTCATTTTAGCCTCATTTGTTCCTTCTTTAGTGTGGAGTGTACTTGTGACTACAACCTTCAAGACTCCGTTATGTTAATTGAGAATAAATTTTGTGCTTCTCTGAGCCAGTGCTATAGAGTGATCCTCAGGTTTAAGACAGGATGTTTGTCTTCTGAAAACTCTGGTTTACCTTAGCAATAATGAATATTGCTCAGCTGATACTTTGCTTTTGGAAATGACTGCTAGTTCAACAGTAGTATTATAGTTTAAGATTCTTTCTAGATACAGAATTCACAGATTTGTAGGATTAAACTGAGAATTTGGCTTTTCCATATGTTTACATTTAGGTGTGGACACTGCAAGAGGCTTGCCCCTGAGTATGAAGCTGCAGCTACTAGATTAAAAGGAATAGTCCCACTAGCAAAGGTGAGTACAGGTGGATTCTTTGTTAAAGGATATGAGGTATTTTATGTTTGTAATATTAACTGATTTTTCTCTACTCTTAGGATGCTAAGAAAAATAAACACTAGTTTCTGGACAAATACAAAACTGACTATGATGTTATAGTTTCAAAAGACAAAGTAGTGAGACTAAGGAAATTATTGGCATAAGAAACAAAATATATTGATAAATAAAAATATACAGGGCAAATACAGAAAGTAAAAGTGCAGCTCTAAAGGTTAGAGGAAAATGATTGAGTGAATGATTTCCCTAAACCATATTTTAATATTCACAGTGATGGGAATGGGAAAATAAGAGGATATTGATGAATATGTAGCCACTATTTTTATGACTAAAGTAAATGCTTCCAGTTTAAAAGTTCAGCTCTCTGCCTGAAATAGTAAATGCAAGTATAAGGCTGTTTTTGGAAACTGTTTTATTTTTATTTTTATTTTTATTCTTATTATTTATTTGAAAGGCAGAGTTGCAGATAGAGGAAAAGATAGACAAAGAGATCTTCCATCTGCTAGTTCACTCCCTAAATGGCTGTAATGGCCAGGGCTGGGCCAGGCTGAAGCTAGGAATCCAGAACTCCATCTAGGGTTCCCACATGAGTGGCAGGGCCCCAAGCACTTGGGCCATCTTCGGCAGTTTTCCCAGGTGCATTAGCAGCACTCTGGTATATGGGATGCCAGCAATGTAAGTGGCAGCTTCACGCTCTGCACCATAACATCAGCCCCTTGGAAACTACTTTTAATTGTGATATTAAACAGCTTGGTAAAGAGGGAAAAACTTCATGGTTTAATTCCTGCTTCATATGACTATAGACACATTAATTGTCTAGACATCCATTTACCTGTCTTAGAAATTATTTCCCTTCTTTCTGAGTTTCACTAGATTTGTTATGCAATGGTTTAGCTGATTCAGATTAGCTCTGGGAGCATGTACATTTGTTGGTACCTTTGTTAATAACTCTATATTTGCAAAATCACACTATACCCCATCACACTTAAAAATATGTATATATACCCATCTTTCCTTCCCCGTGATCATAGTTCTTTTCAAAGTAAGCCAAAGCAAGTGGTTTATCCCTTAAGTACTCTGAGGCAGGAAAAAGATGGAGACCACTGCTTTAAATAACAGAAACTCACAGGGACAGAATTAAGTAGTAATTTTGCCTATTTGTATGAATGCTAGAAATCTAAATTCTTTAAGATCTAATGGTCTTTGATGTGTTTGCTGCACATTTCTTGATCCTCTTATGCCCTGATCAGTTCTAATATTTTCTGAACACGGAAACGACCTGCAGTAGGTGTCTGGATAACAAAATAATTTGTTTTAATATTAGGTTGATTGCACTGCCAACACAAACACCTGTAACAAGTATGGAGTCAGTGGATATCCAACACTGAAGATATTTAGAGATGGTGAAGAAGCAGGTGCTTATGATGGGCCTAGGACTGCCGGTAAGGATCCTAGGTTATGTTCTGGCAACTGAATTTGTTAAGTACGTGTTTCTTTGTAGTGAAGGAATGAGAATGTGTTTTTCTACACAGTGTACTTTGGGTTGTGAAAGTTCCTTATCTAATAGGACAGTTTGATAAGTATACAAAAGACTTCTTTAAATGGATATGAGTAATACTTGAACTTGAGTTACAAGGTCAGCAAAGCATTTTCTCATTTGGTAAGTATTGAATGCCTACTTTGGGGGCTGGCACTGTAGTATGGTAGGTTAAGCTTCTGCTTGTGGCTGTTCCATTTCTGATCCAGCCCTCTGCTAATGGCCTGGGAAAGCAGTGGAAGTTGCCCCAAGTGCTTGGGCCCCTGCATCCACATGGGAGACCTGGAAGAGGCTCCTGGCTTCAGATTGGCCCAGCGCTGGGGGTTGTGGCCATTTGGGGAGTGAACCAGCAGACAGAAGACCTTTCTCCCTCTCTCTGCCTATAACTCTGACTCTCATAAATAAATAAATTTTTTTTAAAATACCTACTCTGCCAGCTATTCTGTAGATACACTATGTGCTTGATATTGATAAAACTAAAGTCTCTAGTTTTGTGGAACTTACATTCTGGGAGAAAAAGGGGAAAAAAGGCCACCAACATTATAAAAAATATATATGGATAATCATCTAATAACATTTAGGATGGCAGCTTTAAAAAAAAAAAAAGTAGGCAGCCATGTGATACAGCGTTAGGTTGCCAATTGGGATATCTGCATTCTATATCTTGAGTGCTGGTTTGAGTTCCATTTAGTCCATTTCTCATCCAGCTTTCTGTTGATGTGCACTGTAGGAGGCAATGGCTCAAGTGTTTCGGTTCCTGCTGTCCACATAGGAGACCTGGATAGAGCTCTCAGCTTTGGCCTGACCCAGCCTAGGCTGTTATCGTCATTTGGGAAGTGAACTAGTGAATGGAAGAACTCTTTGTCTATTGCTTTTCAAACAAAAGGGAAAAATGATTAAATAAAAAAGCTGTTTAAAACTTTATTTTTAAAGATTTATTTATTTATTTGAAAGACAGAGTTACACAGAGAAGGAGAGGCAGAGAGAGAGAGAGGTCTTCCATCCACTGGTCCACTTCCCAAATGACCGCAACGGCCTGAGCTAGGCCAGTCTGAAGCCAAGAGCTTCTTCTGGGTCTCCCATGCAGGTGCAGGGACCCAAGGACTTGGGCCATCTTCTGCTGCTTTCCCAAGCCACAGCAGAAAGCTGGATCAGAAGTGGAGTAGCCGAGACTTGAGCCAGCACCCATAGGGGATGCCAGTGATGCAAGCGGTGGCTTTATTCACTGTGCCCGCAGCAGCCAGTGATGGGCCAGGGCAAAGCCAGGATCCCAGAACCCAATCGAGGTTTCATACAAGGGTGGCAGCAATTCAAGTACTGCACATTATCAGGACGCTGGACTTGAGGGCAGAGCCAGGACTCAAACTTGTGCACTCTGTTAAAGGATGTGTGTGTCCCAAGTGGTGTCTGGTAACTGTTGTGCCAAATGCTTGTCCTATGATTTTTTTTTTTTTTAAGGTTTATTTATTTGTTTGAAAGAGTTACAGAGGCTGGTGCCACGGCTCAATTGGATAATCCTCCACCTGCGGTGCCGGCACCCCGGGTTCTAGTCCCGGTTGGGGTGCCAGATTCTGTCCTGGTTGCTCTTCTTCCAGTCCAGCTCTCTGCTGTGGCCCGGGAAGGCAGTGGAGTGGCCCAAGTGCTTGGGCCCTGTACCCGTATGGGAGACCAGGAAGAAGCACCTGGCTCCTGGCTTCAGATTGGCACAGGGCGTTGAGGGGTGAACCAATGGAAGGAAGACCTTTCTCTTTAACTCTGCCTGTAAAAAAAAAGAAAAAGAAGAAGAAGAAGAAGAAAGAAGGAAAGGAAGGAAAAGAAAGAAAAAGAGTTACAGAGAGAGAGGCCTTCCATTCACTGATTCACTCCTCAGTTGGCCACAGTGGCCAGAGCTACACCTATCTGGAGCCAGGAGTGAGGTGCTTCCTCATGGTCTCCCATGTGGTTGCAGGGGCCCAAGGACTTGGACCATCTTCTACTGCTTTCCAAGGCCACAGCAGAGAGCTGGATCAGAAGTGGAGCACCCAGGACTCGAACCAGTGCCCATATAGGATGCCGGCACTGCAGGCAGTGGCTTTACCTACTATGCCACAGCGCTTGCCCCCCATGATTCGTTTTTTAAGATTTTGTGTGTGTGTGTGTGTGTGTGTGTGTGTGTTTGTGTAGCTAGCCCCTCACTCCTCAACAGCAAAATGTGATTTTTGGCTGGCTCCTTCATGTACATGATATATTTTAACCTATATATGGTTAAATTCCTATAGAAGCTGGCAAAAAGTCACTGCATTTTTTGTTTTAAAAAATAGAAAGCTACAGGTGACCCTTTGTGCTGCTTGAGAGTAAGAACATGTGTTTTCATTTAATTTATTAGCAGAATGATGTTTTTAAGATTTTTAATGTGATGAGCACTAGAGCAGAACAAAAACTCCTATTTGGAATCTACTTGGTAGTGAAGAGTTTAGAGGCACAAGGGGGCCAGTGTTATGACATAGCAAGTAAAGCTGCTATGTGCAATATCGGCATCCCATATGGGCACTGATTTGATTCCTGGATGCTCCACTTCCTATCCAGCTCCCTGCTAGTGTGCCTGGGAAAACCACAGAGGATGGCCCAAGTGTTAGGGCCCCTGCCACCCACATGTGAGACCTAGATGAAGCTCCTGGCTTCGGCCTAGTCCAGCCCTGGCTACTGGGGCCATTGGGGAGTGAAACAACAGATGAAGAAATCTGCATCTCTCTCATAACTCTATCTTTCAAATAAAATAAATATTTTTTAAAAAGAGAGACACATAGAGGCTGGCGCAGTGCATTAATCCTCCGCCTGCGGTGCTGGCATCCCATGTGGGCGCTGGTTCTAGTCCTAGCTGCTCCTCTTCCCGTTCAGCTCTCTGCTGTGGCCTGGGAAAGCAGTGGAAGATGGCCCATGTGCCTGGGCCCCTGCACCCATGTGAAAGACCGGGAGGAAACTCCTGGCTCCTGGCTTTGGAATGGCGCCGTTCCGGCAGTTGCAGCCATTTGGGGAGTGAACCAATGAAGGGAAGGCCTTTCTCTGTATCTCTTCCTCTCACTGTTACTCTACCTCTCAAATAAATAAATAAAAAATATTAAAAAAGAGACCAATAGAAAAGAAAAAGAGACCAATAATAAATTTCTTTGGAAGTCATTTAACAGTTGCAAATGCATGTACCCTTGACCCAGTGAATTCACTTTACCTAATATATTTACTTACTTACAAAATGACAGTGATACAGTGTTACTTGTATCACAGAATCAGGTGTAACAGCTAGAGATTCGAAACATGTCCATCATTTGTGTCTGGTTGAATAAATTATGGTGGTCTATACAGTGCTGTAATAAAAGGTTGAGGTGGCTCATTATGTACATTGATAGAAACTATCTCTGAGCTGTTAAATGAAAAAAATAGAGAACATGCATATGTCACCATTTTTGAGGCTAAAAAAGAAAAATGATAAATATGTAAATGTTTGTGCTAAAAATATTTGGAAGGGAGGCCGGCACCGCGGCTCACTAGGCTAATCCTCCGCCTTGCGGCGCCGGCACACCAGGTTCTAGTCCCGGTTGGGGCGCCGGATTCTGTCCCGGTTGCCCCTCTTCCAGGCCAGCTCTCTGCTGTGGCCAGGGAATGCAGTGGAGGATGGCCCAAGTGCTTGGGCCCTGCACCCCATGGGAGACCAGGAGAAGCACCTGGCTCCTGCCATCGGATCAGCGCGGTGCGCCGGCCGCAGCATGCTGGCCGCGGCGGCCATTGGAGGGTGAACCAACGGCACAGGAAGACCTTTCTCTCTGTCTCTCTCTCTCACTGTCCACTCTGCCTGTCAAAAAAAAAAAATAAATAAATAAATTTGGAAGGGTATACTGGAAACTGAAATCTCATCTTGTGTGGAGGAAACTGAGTGACCAGTAACAAGGTTGGGAAGAAAACTTCATTGTATATACCCTTTTGCACATTTTGAATTTTGGATCACGTGAAGTTACGTTTTCAAAAATTATAATTGCTGTACCTTTAATCTTGACTTCTAAGATGGAATTGTCAGCCACTTGAAGAAGCAGGCAGGACCAGCTTCAGTGCCTCTCGGGACTGAGGAAGATTTTAAGAAGTTCATTAGTGATAAAGATGCCTCTGTGGTGGGTAAGTAGCAAGTATTTATGCCAAAATCATCAACTGGCTTTCAGAAATCCTTCATGTGTGGGAAAACTATGAATTTACAACAGTTAGGAAACTTTGGGGGCAGTTTAAGCAATTATTAGATCAGTATTGCCATAATGTGGGGCAGTTGATGTTTTGAATGGTTGTGCTCTTACAGATATAAAAGTTTTAATTTCTGTTAAAGGTCTAGAATAGAAATATCTTCAGCTTTTTCTATCACTTCTTAAAATCTTAGACTTAACTTACATTTTCACAGTAATCTGCTTTCTGCAGTATTGCCCTAACAATTTTAAGTGTGGTATGTGATATATTTGACAAAATGTAAACATGTAAGTTGTGTTTCTGCTTCTCTTAATTACTGTAAAAAATGGACTTTGTGTCAACAGAAGATGATTTATCATTTAAATTTTACTGAAAGATACTTAACTGGATTTTACCATGTGTTTTACCAAGAATTAATTCTGAGTAGGCAATTATTAATATTTGTTTTGGTCACTTTTCTAAACCTGACATTCTAATGACAGGTAAGACAGAAAAAGAGTGAAATCACTCATAGTTTATTTTGATATGCTATTTTAATTTGATACCAGAAATAGTAGTTTGCTCAAATTTATTCACTTGTGAAAAAGGAGAAGACTTGAACCAAGATCTTCTCTTGTGGCTGTCTCAGAAATGTTTCTTTAAAAGGAAGAGAAACATTCTCCTTCTGAACGCTGTTTCAGATATGAGGTGCTCAGGGAAGGAGCAGACCCAGTCCTATTTACCTTACTTTGCTTATCCATGATAGAGTAAAGACTTTGAGAAACAGAAGATCTTAAAAGTATTGAACATCTCTCAGCACTTACTGCTTCTTCCTGTGTCTGGTATGTTTTTTGTAGGTTTCTTCAAGGATTTATTCAGTGAAGCTCACTCTGAGTTCCTAAAAGCAGCCAGCAACTTGAGGGATAAGTACCGATTTGCACACACCAACGTTGAGTCTCTGGTGAAGGAGTATGATGATGATGGAGAGTAAGTGACTGCTGAGTGCCCGTGTAAATCTTTGGAGCAAGTGCTGTTATGTGAGCTCATGGTTGTTTTGCCTGTTTCTAAAATATTATTGAACCTTTGCTAGGCGAAGGTAAGTGCTAGAAAGTATTGCTGTCTTTGAGAGGCGTCTACCTACTAGAGAAGGCATAAATAAGTGAATATATATAAAAATGTAAGGGGAGTGGTATATGGAAATGTGTTATGATGGAAATGTACAAGGATACTTCAGAAAGTTTGTTGGAGGAGGGCATTTGGCCTAGCAAGGGAGACGCCAGCTGAGATGCCCACCTCCCACATCAGATTGCCTGCATTCATGTCCCAGCTCTGCTGCCCTTCCAGCTTCCCACCCTAAGAGACAGCAGGATACGGCTCAGGTGTTTCCTGCCATATTTGTGAGAGACAAGGATGGAGTTCTCAGCTCCTGCTTCAGCCTGGCCCCAACCCAAGCTGTTGTAGGCATTTGGGGAGTGAAAGAACAGATCAGAGATCTTTTTGTCTGTCTTTACCTCTTTTTGTCTCTGCCTTTCAAATAATTTTTTTTAAAAAAAATCCATATGCCATATCAGAGTCTCTGGGTTTGATGCTTGTTTTTGGCTCCTGACTCCAGCTTCCTGCAAGTATGGATCCTGGGAGGCAGAGGTGATGGCTTAAATAATTGGGGCCATCCACATAGGAGACCTGGATTGAGTTTCCAGCTCCCAGTTTTGCTGCTGCCCCCAAACCAACCCCACTTCCCACCACCATTTTAGTCATTTGGAGAGTTGAACATGTGGATGAGAGTTCTATGTCTCCATCTCAAGTAACATTTTAAGCAGAACCTCAAGGACTTAAGAGTTAAATTTTAGAAGTTAATGGAAAAATGGAATTAAACAGTTTATTTTGAGTGCAAAAATTTTTGAAATCCATGCATAAGTTTTTTGTGATATACATATTCTGTGAACTTTTTTTTTTATTAATTTATTTGAAAAGAGTTACACAGAGAGAGGAGAGGCAAAGAGAGAGGGGTCTTCCATCCGCTGGTTCACTCCCCAGTTGGCCGCAATGGCTGGAGCTGTGCAGATTCGAAGCCAGGAGCCTCCTCCGGGTCTCCCATGCAGGTGCAGGATACCAAGGACTTGGGCCATCCTCCACTGCCCTCGCAGGCCACAGCAGAGAGCTAGATCGGAAGTGGAGCAGCCAGGTCTCAAACCAGCGCCCACATGGGATGCCAGCGCTTCAGGCCAGGGTGTTAACCCACTGTGCCAAAGCGCCAGTCCCAGAACTTTTTGAAAATTTCATAATTAGAAAGCATTGGGGGTACAAAAAGATGGAAGTTTTTTTTTTTTTTTTTTCCCTTAAAGAATGGAGAACAGTCAGAAAAAATTTCATAGAGCAGGTGACTTAAAAGATCAATTTTCCCAGGTAGATTATAGTAGTTGTGATAAAAATTATTCCAGATAAAGCAGCTGAAATGAAGGCCCAGGGGTATAAGAGAGCTGTGGCATCTTTGGACTCCCATAGTACTGCAAGGATATTGTTTTTGAGTGAGGTGATAATGAAAGTTAAGCAGAAACCAATCTAAAGCCTGTAAGTGCATTACAAAAGAGTTAGATTTTATCTTTTAGACATTTGAGAGCCATTGAGCTAGGGAGTAATGTGACTAATTTTGTGTTTCAGAACATCTTCGTGGTGGTGGTTTGAAAAGGGAGTAGTGGGAAAGCAGTTAGGAAGTGGTGAACAGCAGCCAGGGCTTGAGCCAAGCTAAATCCAGGAGTCTGGAACTCCATTCAGGTCTCACACATAGGAGGCAGGGGCTTTCTCAGGCTTTCCAAGGCACATTAGCATGGAGTTAGATTGGAAGTAGAGTAGCTAGAACTTGGACCAGCACCCATATGAGATGTTGGCTCTGTGGGGGGCAGCTTAAACTATGCCGTAGCACTAGCCCCAACTATTTTTTTTTTTTTTTTAAGAGTTATTCGTTTATTTGAAAGGCAGAGTTAGGGAGAGAGAGAGGAGAGTGGTCTTATGTTTGCTTGTTTACTCCCCAAATGACCACAATAGCCAGGGCTGGGCCAGAATGAAGCCAGGAGCTAGGAACTTCACCTGGGTCTCCCACGTGGGTCTCAGGAACCCAAGTATTTGGACCATCCTCTGCTGCTTTCCTTGGCACAATTGCAGAGAGCTAAAAAAAGAATTTTAAGAGTGGACATTTAGCCTAGCAGTTAACACATCAGAGTACCAAGGTTTGATTCCTGACTCCAGCTACCAGCTCCAACTTCCTGGGAGGCAGTGGTGATGTTTCAGATGGTTGGGTTCTTGTCATCTATGTGGTAGGTATGGGTTAAGTTTCCAGGTCATAACATTAATCCCAGTCATTTTTGAGAGTGAACTAGTAGTTGGGGGATCTCTCTCTCCCTCTCCTCGCCCTTTCCTCCTTCCCTAAGACTCTGCCTCTCAAATAAATGATTAAAAGAATTTTAGCCCTGTTCACATTCTTGCTTGCACAGCATGCTTGTATTAGGTTCCTGTTTGCCATGCAGTTTCCCTGTGTTCCATGAAAATGTGCTTTAATTAACATACAGGTAGTTAATGGCTAATTTGGAAGTATAATAAAGGATATAAAATAATGATATTTTCCTTTCTTCACTTCCTCCGTCCCTCCTCCCATTCTTTTATTTTCTTTCTTTTTCTTTCCTTTTTGAATTATATTGAATCTATTGTAATTATTACAAAAACATAAAAATAGTCATGTTTTCTAACAAAGTGAGTACTAGATATAAACCAAACCAAAGATGCAATTTTTCCTGAACAAAAGGCTGGAAATTAAAGGAATTTGCATCCTCAGTGGATTGAGGAAAGTTTGACTAAAGTGAGAGGCAAAGTAGTACAAACGAGAAATATTAGTAAACTTGGTTCATTGAGAAATGCAGAACAAAGGAATTTCTGGAGAACTGAAGCTAAATATTCATAATTGTATTTCTACCTATAACATTTTATAACTTGAAGAAATCTTGAAGATGTTTTCTCTAATGAAATATTTTTCTTACTGTGTGAAGTGAATTTCTAAGGAGAGCAACAGGGCAAAGTACCCATTAATAGGAGCATTCTCTGCTTTATTTTTTTATACATTTTGGGATAAGTTGTATTCTGTTTGCTGCTGTTTTTAGAGGTTTTGGAATTATCTATTCTGACCCCACCTGAAGCCCAGAAGGACTTTGTAGCCCAAGGTTTATTAAGCCTTTATACCCAGTTATTGTATTTGAGATTAAAATGGTTAGCATCCCAGTATAGAAGGTCATGTTGCATCTGGATCTGTAGCCTCAGAAAAGAGTGCTATGTGCTTAGATGGTAGTAGCAAAGTTACATAGTCTGAGCTGTAGATAAAAGATACGATATAGTCCCTCTGCTACCTGTCTACTCAGAGGTTTTGTTTGTTTGTTTTAAAGGGGTATCACCTTATTTCGTCCATCACATCTGACGAACAAGTTTGAGGACAAGACTGTGGCATATACAGAACAGAAAATGACTACGGGCAAGATTAAAAAGTTTATCCAAGAAAACATGTGTGTACCTCTTGATACCTTGTCTGGGTTTCTTTGCTTCATTTTAGTTTTACCTCAGTTATTAAGCATTGCTATGTTTTGACTTACAGAGCCTATTCAGGGTTTTTTTAAAATACAGTTTGAAGTTTACATTAGAGCAGTAATGTACGGGCCCTAGAAGTCATGTGTAAGGTATATTGCTTAGTACTTGTCATAAATGTTGAAAATTTCTTTCTCTTTTAAGTGTTGTCAGTTAGTTATAATGCTATAATGTCCCTAATAAACATGCCTAAGTTAATGGATTATTTCATTTCAGTTTTGGTATCTGTCCTCACATGACAGAAGACAATAAAGATTTGATACAAGGCAAGGACTTACTTATAGCTTACTATGATGTGGACTATGAAAAGAATGCCAAAGGGTCTAACTACTGGAGAAACAGGTAATAAGAATTGTGTTTTTGTAAACAAGTTTGCCCAATGTGTATACAGTCCCCTCTAACTATCTTGTTAAGAACAGATGAGAATTGTGAATTTGGGGTGAGCATTGTGCAGCAGGTTAAGCTGCCACTTGGGATTCCTGCAACTCCTAAAACAGTGCATATTTTGAGTCCTGGCTCCTCTGCCATGCCTGGGAAGGCAACGGGTGATGACCCAAGTACTTGGTTCCCTACTGCCCATGCAGGAGACTCAGATGGAGTTCCTGGCTCCCGGCCAGGCCCTGGCAGTTGTGAGCAATTGGGGAGTGAAACGGTGGGGGAAGATCTCTGTCACTCTCTTTCAAATAAATCTTAAAAAGCGGGGGAATTGGGAACATGTGGCTCCCGGAAACTACATTTGAAGCCATGTGCATAACAAACTGTTTTGAAAAGGTATTGGGCATCACTCCCAAGGATGTTCCTTTGCATTGTGACATAGTGACTCCAGACCTTACAGTAAAACATATAAATTTGATTTAAAATGCACTTAAGACATTGTGCCCACTGTCAATGCATTTTACCCTTGCCAATTTTTTTTTTTCAGATCTGTCATTATGCCTGCACTAGAGTTTACAGTTATGTAACAAGATTCATTGAGGGTGAACCATTTGATTGGTTGCCTCCAATTTGGCAGTGTTGTTCAGTATGGCATTAAAATATACCATATCCCCATGTCAGTACACAGAACACAAGTTCAGAATGATTCTAGAGTGCTGCATGGATTGGCAAAGTTAGTCTTTGCTTTCTAAGTTCTTCTTAGTTCTAAAAATGCTTTACCATGCTAGTACAGTCTTGGCACAAATATCTCTTGTTTCCCACAGAGTAATGATGGTGGCAAAGAAGTTCCTGGATGCTGGACACAAACTCAATTTTGCTGTAGCTAGCCGTAAAACCTTTAGCCATGAACTTTCTGATTTTGGCTTGGAAAGCAGTACTGGAGAGGTTCCTGTTGTTGCTATCAGAACTGCTAAAGGAGAGAAGTTTGTCATGCAGGAGGAGTTCTCGTGAGTTGCTTGTTGGTGTGGCACAATCTTCTTTCTTCTTTGAATACCACATGGTCCTAATGTAAACTTAGGGAAATTGGAAAGGGGTGGGCGTTTGACACAGAAGTTTAAGTTACAACTTAGGTCACCTGCATCCTATATTGGAGTGCCTGGGTCAAGTTCTGGCTGCTCTGCTTCCAGTCTGCTTCCTACTGATGCACATCGTAGGAGACAGTAGATCATGACTCAAGTACTTGGATCCCTATCACTCATGTAGGAGACCTGGATGGAGTTCCAGGCTTTGGCCTGGCCCAGCCCCAGCTATTGCAGGCAGCTGAGGTGTGAATCAGTGGATGGAAGACCTCTCTCTTTTTGCCTTTCAAATAAAGTTTAAATCTATAGGGGCTAGTGCTGTGGTGAAATAGGCTAAGCCTCGGCCTGTGGCGCCAGCATCCCATATGGGTACTGGTTCTAGTCCGTGCTGCTCCTCTTCCGATCCAGCTCTCTGCTTATGGCCTGGGAAACCAGTAGAGGGTGGCCCAAGTACTTGGGCCCCTGCAGCCATGTGGGAGACCCGGAAGAAGCTCTTGGCTTTGGATCAGCTCAGCTCCAGCCATTTAGGGGGTGAATCGGTGAATGGAAGACCTTTCTCTCTGTCTCTCCCTCTCTAACTCTACTTCTCAAATAAATAAAATATTTTTAAAATAAATAAGTAAATAAGTAGAGATCACAGGGGCTGGCATTACAGTGTAGCAGGTAAAGCCGCTGCCAGCATCCCATTTGGGCACTGCTGTGTGTCCACTTGGGATCCAGCTCGCTGCTAATAGCCTAGAAAAAGCTACAGAAGATGGCCCAAGTGCTTGGGCCACTGCTACCCACATGGGAAACCTGGAAGAAGTTCCTGGTTCTTGGCTTCGGCCCAACACAGCCCTCGCCATTGCAGCCATCTGGGTAATGAACCAGTGAATGGAAGATCTTTTCTGTCTTACCCTCTCTCTCTGTAACTCTGACTTTCAATTAAATCTTTTTTAAAAAGAAATCTCAGGCACAATTTTTATATTCACCTTCTGGAACAAGAGTAAAATCTTCCTTGTGAGCCAGTCAGTAAAACAAGATACTATAAAACCCACTGTTCTCCAGAGCAACCAAGACCTGGTTCTTCTGCAAAAAGCAAATTTACAAAACATAAGCATTTCCTCCTTTAGAATTTTGCAATCCATAAAGAGTGCACTGGAAATGGAAGAGAAGTGGTTTATTTCTTTTTCCATATCGAGAAATAAAGAATACCTCTTGGCCGGAGCTGCGGCTCAATAGGTTAATCCTCCGCCTTGCGGCGCCGCCACACCGGGTTCTAGTCCCGGCCGGGGCGCCGGATTCTGTCCCGGTTGCCTCTCTTCCAGTCCAGCTGTCTGCTGTGGCCCGGGAGTGCAGTGAAGGATGGCCCAAGTGCCTGGGCCCTGCACCCGCAGGGGAGACCAGGAGAAGCACCTGGCTCCAGCGCAGTGCACCGGCCACAGTGCACTGGCCACAGCAGCCATTGGAGGGTGAACCAACGGCAAAGGAAGACCTTTCTGTCTGTCTCTCTCTCTCACTGTCCACTCTGCCTGTCAAAAAAAAAAGTACCTCTCCCCTTTTAGCTTTAAATTCAAGCTAAAATATGTGGAAACTACTCAAAGGAGTTGTTTATGCTCAGTAAATTAACACTTGACCCTTGTCTTTGCATTTGCAGGCGTGATGGCAAGGCTCTGGAAAGGTTCCTGCAGGATTACTTTGATGGCAATCTGAAGAGATACCTGAAATCTGAGCCCATCCCAGAGAGCAATGATGGGCCTGTAAAGGTGAGGTGCTCACAGCTGCACCAAGCCTAGGAGCAGTTACTCCTCCTCGTTTCCTTATTTAGACTCAAAATTCTGGGTCTAAATGTATACTTTGTTGGCTTTTTGTCTTTATTTTTGGTCCTTCCCTCCCTGAGCTGTAAGATAAGCATTGGTAAGCTCCACAATCTGCAGAGCCAGGAATGTAAAACCTTAGAATTTTCTGATGCAATTTATACTTAGGCTAGCTTACTCTTTGGGGTAGAGTAAGCTAGTCCCTAAGAATAGTTTTGTTGGGGCCGGTGCCGCAGCTCACTAGGCTAATCCTCCGCCTGCGACGCTGGCACACCATGTTCTAGTCCCGGTCGGGGCGCTGGATTCTGTCCCGGTTGCCCCTCTTCCAGGCCAGCTCTCTGCTGTGGCCAGGGAATGCAGTGGAGGATGACCCAAGTACTTGGGCCCTGCACCCCGTGGGAGACCAGGAGGAAGCACCTGGCTCCTGCCATTGGATCAGCGCGGTGTGCCGGCCACAGCACGCTGGCCGTGGCGGCCATTGGAGGGTGAACCAACAGCAAAGGAAGACCTTTCTCTCTGTCTCTCTCTCTCACTGTCCACTCTGCCTTTATCTTTTTTTTTATTTTTTTATTTTTTATTTTTTTTTTATTTTTGACAGGCAGAGTGGACAGTGAGAGAGAGAGACAGAGAGAGAAAGGTCTTCCTTTGCCGCTGGTTCACCCTCCAATGGCCGCCGCTGCAGCCGGCGCACCGCGCTGATCCTGGCAGGAGCCAGGAGCCAGGTGCTTTTCCTGGTCTCCCATGGGGTGCAGGGCCCAAGCACCTGGGCCATCCTCCACTGCACTCCCTGGCCATAGCAGAGAGCTGGCCTGGAAGAGGGGCAACCGGGACAGAATCCGGCGCCCCAACCGGGACTAGAACCCGGTGTGCCGGCGCCGCAAGGTGGAGGATTAGCCTATTGAGCCACGGCGCTGGCTCCACTCTGCCTTTAAAAAAAAAAAAAAAAATTAGTTTTGTTGCTCTGACAGTTAGGTAACCCATATATTTCCTATGACTTCCTAAATGTAATTGACAGATGACAGACATGGGAATGAGTTGGTTTCTGGGGAGTGGCATCTTTAATACAGTCAGTCTATAAATATGGTTTGGTTTTCCATGACTTCTTTTCCATGATACCACATCAAATTTGAGAGGGGATTAGATACAGAAACAAATACAGCTTTTGTATTTACTCTTTTCTTTACTTAAAAACTAAAGAATCTTCTATGTTTTCTTTCCAGGTAGTGGTAGCAGAAAATTTTGATGAAATAGTGAATAATGAAAATAAAGATGTTCTGATTGAGTTTTATGCTCCTTGGTGTGGTCACTGTAAGAATCTGGAGCCCAAGTATAAAGAACTGGGAGAGAAGGTAAGCCTCAACCCTGTTCTTATGCTAAAGTTTGAGCGGGAAGTTTGCATACATGCGGAGCATTGGTTGCTTGGTTATTCCAGTTAGTCCGGTTCCTGAGTATTGGTAGATATTTTTCAGTCTACTTGCTTTCTCTTGTTCGCCACCTAGTGTCTGTAACTTGTCAGTGCCTCAGTTATCCATTTTAATTTGGCATTCCTCAATCTAGTTTATTGTTAAAAATACCCAGGAGCTTCTGAATTTTGGTGGTGGCTTAGGAATCTGTAAGTTCCTACATTTTTTTTTTCCACAATATTTGAAAGGCGGAGTGATGGGATTGGGGGCGGATATCATCCATCCACTGGTTTCCTTCCCCTAAAGTCTGCGATAGCTGAGATTGGGCCACACAGAAGCCAGGAGCTAGGAACTCCGTCCAGATATCCCATGTGGGTGGAAGAAACCCAAGTACTCAGGCAGTTATCCACTGCCTCCCAGGCGCATTAATGGAACTTAGTTGGGAAGCAGAGTATCTGGGATTCAACCAAGCACTCCAATATGGAATGCAGGCCTCTTAAGCAGAAGTTTAACCCTCTGCACCACAATACCCACCTTAAAACACTTAGCCCTCATAGTGTCTTACTCAGGTAAGGTAAATTTGAAGGTGCCTATATATACAGGTTTTTTTGTTTTGTTTTTTACTTTATACAATAAAGAAGTTTAAGGCCGGCGCCGTGGCTCAATAGGCTAATCCTCCACCTTGCGGTGCCGGCACACTGGGTTCTAGTCCCGGTCGGGGCGCCGGAATCTGTCCCGGTTGCCCCTCTTCCAGGCCAGCTCTCTGCTATGGCCAGGGAGTGCAGTGGAGGATGGCCCAGGTGCTTGGGCCCTGCACCCCATGGGAGACCAGGAAAAAGCACCTGGCTCCTGGCTCCTGCCATCGGATCAGCGCGGTGCGCCGGCTGCAGCGGCGGCCATTGGAGGGTGAACCAACGGCAAGGGAAGACCTTTCTCTCTCTGTCTCTCTCTCTCACTGTCCACTCTGCCTGTCAAAAAAAAAAAAAAAAAAAACAATAAAGAAGTTTATCTGGCTCATGATTCTGGTGACTGTCACTAGCATCCTGGTGAGGGCCTCTGGGTTGTGTCACAACAGGACCTAATAGAAGAAAAGGAATGGCCATGTGCGGAAGGGATATAGAGGGTTTTTTGGTTTGGTTTTGTTTTGTTTTGTTTTTTTAGATTTATTTATTTATTTGAAAGTCAAAGTTACACAGTGAAGGAGAGGCAGAGAGAGAGAGAGGCTTCCATCCACTGGCTTACTCCCCAATTGGCCATAATGGCCAGAGCTGCACCAATCCAAAGGCAGGAGCCAGGAGCCTCCTCCAGGTCTCCTACGTGGGTTCAGAGGCCTAAGCACCTGGGCCATCGTCCACCACCTTCCCAGGCCACAGCAGAGAGCCAGATTGGAAGTGGAGCAGCCAGGACTCGAATCAGTGCCCACATGGGATGCCGGCACTGCTAGCAGCAGCTCCACCCACTACACCTCAGCGCTGGCCCCTGGATATAGAGTCTTAAGAGGATCCAGGAGAGAAAAATAAGCTTGTGGAATATTAGATAATATCTGTAAGCTGTACTGCTCTTCTCATCTGGAGCAGTAACTTAACAAATGTAGTTGAAGAATGAGGTTGTTGTTAAGTCTTGAATTGACTAAATGTGTCTCTGTCACTGAAAACTTGAAATTTAAAGATCTAACCTTTACACCCACAGCTCAGCAAAGACCCAAATATTGTCATTGCCAAGATGGATGCCACAGCCAATGATGTGCCTTCTCCATATGAAGTCAGAGGGTAAGTAGATTAAAAATTAACAAAAGGCCGGCGCTGTGGCTCAATAGGCTAATCCTCCGCCTTGCGGCACCAGCACCCCAGGTTCTAGTCCTGGTCAGGGCGCCGGATTCTGTCCTGGCTGCCCCTCTTCCAGGCCAGCTCTCTGCTGTGGCCAGGGAGTGCAGTGCTGGCTCCTGCCATTGGATCAGTGCGGTGCACCGGCCACAGCGCGGCGGCCATTGGAGGGTGAACCAACGGCAAAGGAAGACCTTTCTGTCTGTCTCTCTCTCTCACTGTCCACTCTGCCTGTCAAAAAATTAAAAAAAAAAAAAAAAAAGTATCATCACACTGGAAAGCATCAAGAGAAATTTCCCTTTTTTAAAAAATTTATTTATTTATTTGAATGTTTCAGAGAAGCATCTGATTGCTGGCTGGTTTACTGCTGGCTGGTTCACTCTCCAAATGGCCACAACAGCCAGAGCTGGGCCAATCTGAGGCCAGGAGCTTCTTCTGGGTCTCCCCAATGGGTGCAGGGGCCCAAGGAGTTGGGCCATCTTCCACTGCTTTCCCAGGCCATAGCAGAGAACTGGATTGGAAGTAGATCAGCTAGGACTTGAAGCCACACCCATATGAGATGCCGCACTGTGGGCGGCAGCTTTACCTGCTACACCACAATGCCGGCCCCAATAAAGAGAAGTTATTCCCGGAAACAGTTGTTAGGGAAGTATGGAGTTACTCTGCAACCTGAAATTAATAAGCTCTTTTTTTTCTTTCCTAGTTTTCCTACCATCTACTTCTCTCCAGCCAACAAGAAGCTAAGTCCAAAGAAATATGAAGTAAGTGCATCCGCTCATCTTTCCACAAACATATAGAGACATAAACACATACACACTTGTATATATCCAGTGCTTCTATTTTGTCAATTTAATATGAAATTCTGCTGTTACGGTAAATATATGTGGTTGCTTTTATAATCTCAGAAGCCTCCTATTGGGGGAAAAAAAATCCAGGATTTTTCTTAAGAAAAATTTTCAGCGTAACTTTTTATTTTTTAGGGTGGCCGTGAATTAAGTGATTTTATTAGCTATCTACAGCGAGAGGCTACAAATCCCCCTATAATTCAAGATGAAAAACCCAAGAAGAAGAAGAAGGCACAGGAAGATCTCTAAAGCAGCAGCCAAATACACCACTTTGTAAAAGGACTCTTTACCAGACATGGGGAAATTATTGGGGAGGACTGGGACCCATCTGGGATTATTACCTCTCGGAGCTGAGAGGACAGAATGGATGTAATCTGAATCCTATTCAATTTTCTCTAAACTGTTTCTTAGCTGCACTGTTTATGAAAATACCAGGACCAGTTCATGTTTGTGGTTTTGGGGAAAATTAATTTGTGTTGGGGAGAATGTTGTGGGGGTGGGGGGAATTGAGTTGGGGGGTTATTTTCTAATTTTTTTTGTACATTTGGAACAGTGACAATAAATAAGCCCCCTTTAAATTGTCATTTTTTTTCTCCCGTGGAATGGGAAACCAAAGGTTCTCTGTTCAATAGGACTTTACAGTGCTTAAAATGTTCTGTGATCAGCACTGTTAAGTATGTATGAAAGGTGGCTGGGAATGGCAGTTTTAATTTTCATTAATTCTAAAAGCCAAATACTAGCTACTGTAGTGGTCAACTGAGTCCAACTCACAAATCCTTTACAAACTTCCCCTTTCTTTGTAGCCTCACATTGTTGCCCATGTCCCCAGCCTGATGATTAAAACAGGTGAGGGGCCTTTGTGCTTGGGCTGTTTCTGGCCCTGCCAATGCCCTAAGGATGGGTTGTTGTTTATCCTTGCCATGCAGCTGTGCTTACTGCTTGCCTACACCTCCCAAAGACTGTTCTCTGCCCAGAAATGTCCTATGTGGGTGTGGCATCAAGTTGGGGTTCAGGAATTGCTGGGTGCAGCTCTCTTCCCCCAAAGCCTAAGGTGTGGCCCATTAACTTCCCTCTCTGGTAGAACCAGAGAAAAGCAGTTGGGAGTGAAGCCTGCACTTCCTTCTGCAACAGAAAGGGGTGAAAAGGGACAGGACTGGAGTGATCTTTAGTTCAAATGAATTGAACCATTTCCCACTTTGCGTAGCCAGATCAAAATTGTGTATACAGGATAACTCCAGATAGGAGCCCTACTTGGAAGTGATCCTATACACCCCTGTGTTCAGAAAAGAACTTTGTCCCTACTGTCTCCAGCTGTCAATTATAAGATGAATTTGGGCAAGACTAGCGCTATAACGCAGCACGTTAAGCCAAAGCCTGCAGTCCCCATATGGGCACCCATTCAAATCCTGGCTGCTGCACTTCTGATGCAGCTCCCTACAAATGTGCTTGGGAAAGCAGAAGATGGGTCAAGTCTTTGGGCACTTGCACCCATGTGGGAGACTGGGAATAAGTTCTTGGTTCCTGGCTTCGGCCTGCAACAGTTGTAGTCAATTGGGGAGTGAACCAATGGATGGAAGATTTTTCTGTCCCTCCTCTCCCTTCTCTGTTTCAAAAAAAATTTTTTAAATTAATTTGGAAGGGCTGTATAGCAAGATAGACATGATCATGTATATGCTTTTAAAAAGTAAATGTGTAAGCCATAGTCTTAGAGATTCTAACTCCTAACACCTAGGTTGGGGTATGGGGATCTAGTTTTTATTTTTCAATTATTTAGTTGAGGGGCAGAAAGAGAGCGAGTTCCCGTCTTCTGATTACTCGTCAAATGCCTGCAACAGCTGGGGCTGGGGCCAGAGCTGGGAGCCAGGAACTCAGTTTAGTTCTCCCTCATGGGTGGCAGGAACCCATGCAATTGACTAGTTATTGCTACTTCCCATGGTCTGTTAGGTGCCAGGGATTGAACCCAGTTTCTTTGATAGGGGATATGGGCATCCTAACTGCTAGGTCAAACACCTGCCCCCAGATCTGAGTTTTTAGCCCAGAAGCATTTCAGTGTACAGCTATGGGTAAGACCACCGACTTGCAGAGTTTAAGGAAGACAAAAGACACAGGAACAGTTTTACTGTTTTAATCATGTTGTAAAAATTCACAATCAGTACATGTATAACACCCAAGCCCTTTCCCATTATATCCAGGTGTGCTATAAGCTGCTTTAACTCTGTTACCGAAAGTTCTCATTGCTTCCTTAGGGAGGCTACCAGGCTAAATTCCCTTTAGTTTGTCTAATATCCTCAGAGTATCTTGTCCTGGAAATAATGTCATTTCTCAGAATTTGAAAACACTAAGGTGAAAAAGCCACGGTTCTGCTACCTCCCCTAGTCTCCTGGGCAGAGCTGTGGAGCCTTGGCCCTGTGCCCAACTTAAAACGGCAATGATCAAAAACCTGTAAAACCCAAGCAGCTCCCTGCGTGCACCATGAATTCCTAAGGAAAGCATACAGTTAACTGGTTGATAGCTGCTTTGTTCATATCTCACCGGGCAGAGGGTCAAGAGCCCTCATGACAGCTTCAGCTGCCCCCGTACTTCTCCTCAAACTCCAAGATGAGGCCTTTAATGTGGGACAGTTTCTGATGCAGGTACTCACAGCGGCGCTTTTCTTCCCGGTAACCTGGGTACCGCTGAGGAGAAAGGGTATCCATGTTAGGACCTAAAATCGTCATGTCTGCCTTCCTGCTTCCATTCCCACACCTTGTCTTACCTTCCTGAACTTTTTATACTCCTGGACTATCTTTTCTTCTAATACCTGAAACAGAAAATACTAGTGCTGAGCTCCACATTGAGAAATAAGGGAAATTAACACCCATGTGACAGACTTCTCTGTCAAAACAAGTTTACTTGTCACTTTGCCTAGTTGCTGAACAAACACAGCTTAAGTTAGCAAGAAGTTTAGTGGCCAGTGGGGCTGGAAAACCAGCCTGGGTCCAGTCCTTACCTTGTATTCCGGAGATCCTCGCTGAACTCTCTTGATCTCTGCTCCCAGCTCTATGAACCGCTGGCTTGCAGCCCCAACACGGGCATGCAGGGTGCGGTATTCAGCATAATCTGTCTCAAAGTCCTGCTCATAGGCCTGTTGCTGCTCTACGCTGTGGATGGCCTTGTATTGCCTGCCAGGAGCACACAGTTGTCACCTTCATTTTCACTGCCCCCCAAAACTCCCAGCTTCCAGGAAGTTAAAATCTGCACGAAGCTTGATGAAATTGGAAATGGCAGTGAACTCACAGGAGGTAATCCGGTACCTCTTCAGGACTTGGGGATTCAGAGTCTAGGAAGCAAGCAAGCAAACACAAGTGGTAATAGGGCTCTTCTCCACCGTGGCATTTTTACCCTCCTCTCACTAACTCACCTGCTTGAACAGAGGGACTGGGGTCCCTGTCTTCATCTCCTTCCTCCCAGTCTTCTCCCTCTTGTAAGTCCTGACTGGGCATCTCTTGTGGGGGACTTGGAGCTAGAGGTAGAGCTCTGAGTCTCTTCTCTTCTAGTCCTATTGTGGCTGTAGATGCTGAACGTTTCTATTAAGGAAAATACCTGTGTGACATAAGCAGTCCAGGAGCTTCCCATCTTGTCTTTCAAAAAGTCCTCCCATTTGGGGCCAGTGTAGGGTGCAGTATGTTAAGCTACAACCTGTGATGCTGTGATCCCATATGGGCACCAGTTCAAGTCCTGGCTGCTCCACTTCCAATCCAGCTCTCTGCTAATGTGCCTGGGAAAGCAGCTGAAGATGGCCCAAGTGCTTGGGCCCCTGCCACTCATGCGGGAGACCTGGGTGGAGTTCCAGGCTCCTGGCTTTGGCCTGACCCAACCCTGGCCATTGCAGCCATTTAGGGAATGAACCAGTGGATGGAAGATCTTTCTCTGTCTCTTCCTCTCTCTCTGTAATTCTTCCTTTCAGATAAATAAACCTTAAAAAAAAAAGTCTTCCTATTTCATGAGCTTCCAGTTTTAACATTAGCCTGACTGAAAGTGCTCCCGAAAAGCCCTTACCCTGTCCAGGTGTTTCTGTTTGGCAGAGGAAAGCTGTGCCTGATCAGGCTCTCTGTTTCGCAGATGGGTCTGGTTCCTAGGACGTTTGAAGAGGGGATAAGAGCAGGGTACCAGGTGAGACCAGATTTTTTATCGCTGCGTTATAAGTGGCGATTAGACAGGTGAGCCATGCCAGGGCTCATGAGTCCCACCCTGTCCCAAGTACCTCACTTCCCACTGTGCTGTGTGCTCCCGCGAAGATCCTGGGAGTGACTGTCCTTGGTGGCTTGCCAGTGGATCTGGCACCTGGCAGGGAAAGTGGCAGAAGCATTTACTCCCTGGGCTTAGGGCCGGGCCCCACCTTCTCACAGCTCCCTGCCGTTTCTGGCCACACCTCCTCCAGTGCCACCTGTGACTGTGATACTGCATCTGCCGCAGAAGAGTCTGCTCTGTTGGGCCAGTGCTCGGGATCTCCAGCATCTTCTGTCAGGTTGTGTCCCTGAATTAACCACGGGGCTGGGACGGAGTCCATGGCTGCCCAGATAGTGAGGCGCTCCCTGAGGGGGCCCAGGCAGTGGAGACGGTTTGGCCCAGATCTGGGAAGGAGTGGTGGAAAACACCAGTAGGGTGGAGAACAACTAAGCACCTCTTCACATTCCCCTCCCCCGCTTCCTGCAAACCCTTTCTTACCTGCTACCTGTTTGCTCTTACCTGCCTAAGCTCTGGCACACAAGGTCCATGCCGCCGCTGCTGCCCTCCTGACCACACTGAGACACTATGAAGGAGAAGAGGCAGGACCAGCCAGGGCCTGGGAACCTCAAATACTGGGGGATAGAAGGAGACAGCCCCATGAGGTCAGCCAGTCCCTCTCCTGCCAACGCCACTCCTTCCTGAGCCAGCAGAAGACAAGGGAGCCCCACGGGGCTCGTTAGCACAGCAGGTGCAGCTGGGCCTGGGTGTCCCAGGAGGCTGAGACGGCACAGTGCCCTCAACCACAGTCTCCTGGGACCACAGTCCCAGCGGCCCCCTCGCCCCTTTGGGGGTTCTGTTCTCGGAACTTCCTCAGACCGTCACCGCTAGCAGCCTCCAGCCCTGACCGCATCTTCCCGGGGCGGGTGATTGTGCTCCCTCACCCCCAACTCGCTCACACACACGAGCCTGCACTTACTCCGCGGTGGCCTTGGAAAGCGATCAGCGGGTGAACCTGCGGGGGAGAGCACACACTGGAGCTGAGAGAGCACAGGCGAAGCGGTGTCCCCAGGATCCGGCGTCGGGGGCCCAGGGCACCTGCCCCACGGGCTTCACTTCAAAAGGTGGAGAAGTCGGAGCCTACGGACGCCCCCGCCCCTGCGCGGTCCTTTCTCCAGGGTCGCTGGCGGCGGAGGCGCCAGGCTCCTCTGCAGATGAAGGGGTTAGGAAAGAGGGGCCCGGGGACCCGCCGCACCTGTTGCCGCTGACACTCTCGAAGCGCCCGCAGCGCCGGTTCGTTGAGCCTGAGCAGTGAGACGCTGGTCCGAGGAGCCGAGGAGAAGCAGAGCCGGAGCTTCCCAGTCAGAGGCTCCTGGGGTTCCTCCATGGCAGCGAGGTCGATCGCAAGCAGCACAGGGGCCACGAGTCAGGGCCGCCGCCTCCGCCTCCTCTGTGCAGGGCTTGGCGGGCACAGCCGGTGAGCCCAGGTCTGCCCCGCCCTCTGCCCGGGCCCCGCCCCAAACCCACCTCCACCCAGCCAGCGCCAACCCTGAGGTTCCCCAGCTGCGTGGGCGGCGCCCGGCTCTCCCGGGGCATCCGCGGGGACCCCGGCGGTTTCTTCTTGGATTGCCGTGGACCGCTGTGGGCTTTCGCAAGGGCTATCCCAGCTCTGGAGAGGTGGAGTCTGCAGCCAGAGCCTGATCCCTTGCCCAGAATCTCCAGTCCTGCCTCAGTTTCCCCAGCCACCCTGAACTCACTGTTTCTAAGTGAAAAATTGAACCAGCAACCGCTGCAGGGTTTCAGCCTCTAAGTGTGGGGAAAGAGGGACCGGCCGGTAGGGGATTATCAGCCGTTTGCACCCCGAAGACGGTGAGTCCCAGAGACCCGGCGGGGTCAGAGGATGCCACGGTGTTGTGGATCGGAAGCTAGTTTTCAACTAAAGCAGACAGGCTATCCGGCGCTGTGGGTGGCGTGGCAGCGGTGAGGTTTAGGTTTGGATGTCACGAGCTGGAGCGCCCCCCATCGGTGAGCAAGGATGGGGGTCCTGCGTGGTGGCAGACTTCCAGGGCAGAGGAGAGCAAAAATTCAGTCTCGGGCCTCTCCCAGGTCTCACCTTCCGTCCTAAACACAGGTGAGAGTGCTGAGGAGAGCTTTCTCCCTCAGGAGGTGCCAGGAATTCCAGAAGTCCAGATTCTGCTACAGTAAGACTCCAACGCCAAACTCAGGCCGGCTCTTGGTTATGTTTCTCAAGAGCCCTGCTATTGTCCACTTTCCTAATCAGGAACCCTCTGTGGAAACCTTGGACCTGAATAATTTCAAGTGACCTTGAAATGGCCTCCACTTCAAATCAGATTTCTCATTTATTTCTCAAAACTCATCAAAGAGTACACTTTAAAAAAAATTTATTTGGCCGGCGCTGTGGCTCACTTGGTTAATCCTCCACCTGCGGTGCCGGCATCCCATATGGGCACCGGGTTCTAGTCCCAGCTGCTCTTCTTCCAGTCCAGCTCTGGACTGGATTGGCCAATGGCCCAAGTTCTTGGGCCCTGCACTCGTATGGGAGACCAGGAGGAAGCACCTGGCTCCTGGCTTCAGATTGGTGCAGCGCCGGCTGTAGTGGCCATTTGGGGAGTGAACCAACAGAGGGAAGACCTTAAAAATAAAATAAAATAAAATTTATTTATTTATTTGAAAGGCAGAGTAACAGAGAGGCACAGACAGAGAGAGTGGTCGTCCATCTGCTGGTTCATTCCTCAAGTGGCTGCGATGGCTGGAGCTGCACTGAGCCAATCTGAAGCCAGGAGCTTCTTCCTGATCTCCCACGCGGGTGCAGGTGCCGAAGGACTTAGGCCATCTTCAGCTGCTTTCCTAGGCCATGGCAGAGAGCTGGACCAGAAGTGGAACAGCCATGACTTGAACCTGGCACCCACATGGGATGGTAGCACTGCAGGTGACGGCTTCATCAGTTATGCTATAGCGCTGGCCCCCAAAGAGTACACTTAAAATGTATGTTGTATAACTCAAGGGGTTGAATTTCTGCCATTCACATGGGAGACCCAGATTGAGTTCCAGGCTCCTGGCTTCTGCCTGGCCTAGCCCCAGTCTCAGCTGTTGTGGGCATTTGAGGAGTGAATCAGCAGATGAGAGATCTCTTTGCCTGTCTCTCTGTCTCTTAATTAGTTGACATTTTAAAAATGGTCAGTGCTATAGTACAGTGGTTAAAACTGCTTTCTGCAGTGCTGGCATCCAATATGGGCTCCAGTTTGAGTCCCTGCTGCTATGCTTCCAATCCAGCTCCCTGCTAATGTGCCTGGGAAGGCAGCAGAAGATGGCCCAAGTGTGTGTGCCCCTGCAGCCATGTAAGAGACCCAGATGAAACTCCTGGCTCCTGTCTTCAGCCTGACCCAGCCCTGGCTATTGTGGCCATTTGGGAAGTGAACCAGCAGATGGAAGATCTCTCTTTCTCTCTCTGTAACTCTGACTCTCAAACAAATAAAAAACAAAGTCAGTCTGGTTGCTATGTTGAGGACAGACTCTAAGGGAGACAAAGATGAAAGCAATGTGATCTGTTCAGAGGCTATTTCAGTAATCCAAGCTAGAGATGATGGCATCATCTTGGACCAGGTCGAAGGATACAGAGTTCTGAACCTGTTGATATTGATAGACCCAACAGGATTTCCTGAAAGACTGAATGTGGTGCATGGGAGAGAAATGACAGCAAGAATGACTCCAGGGGCCGACGCTGTGGCATAGTAGGTGGAGCCGCTGCCTGCAGTGCCAGCATCCCAGATGAGCGCCGGTTCAAGTCCTGGCTGTTCCATTTCTGATCCAGCTCTCTGCTATGGCCTGGGAAAGCAGTACAACATGGCCCAAGTCCTTGGGCCCCTGCACCCATGTGGGAAGACCTGGAGGAGGCTCCTGGCTCCTGGCTTCTGATCAGCGCAGCTCCAGCCTTTGCAGCCAATTTGGAGTGAACCATCAGATGGAAGACGTCTCTTTCTTTCTGTCTGCCTCTCCTTCTCACTCTGTGTAACTATGACTTTTAAATAAATAAATAAATCTTAAAAAAAATGACTCCGGGATTTTTAGGCAGAATAAACTAGAAGGATGAAATTTACAGCAACTGAGGCAGGGCAGACTGCAGGTGGAGCAGGGTTAGTCTTCTTTAAAAAAAAAAAAAATTTTTTTTGTGGGGGGGGGGGGGCCGGTGCCGTGGCTCACTTGGTTGATCCTCCGCCTCTCCGTTTCTCTCTCTCTCTTTCTCTCTCTCTCTCTCTCTGGTAAGTGAAAAAAAAAAATGTTAAGCCACAAAAACTCATATCCTGCTGATAAAGAACACAGGCTGCATTAGACTCCCAGTGCCACCTCTTCTTATCTGAGTTTCCTTGAGGAAGTTATTCAACCTACCTGTGCCGAGTTTCTAAATCAGAAGAGGGGGCTAATGACACCTGAGAAGATCATTGTGATGCACAAATAAGAAAAGGACATTAGGTGTACCTAGTAAGCGCTACTTAATGTCAGCTAGTCATTGTATTAGCATTAATAACCGGGATCCTTCATTGCCCTCTCCATCTTTCTGACCCAGTTTCCCACCACCCTGCTCATTAGGTATTACAGAAGTGCCTATTCCCCATCCACTACCCTTGTAGCTCTCCACAAGAAAGCCTGGGAGAGCAGTGCCTTAGGGCTTTCTGACATTTCATTTCCTCTCTTGTACTGTTCTCCCTGCCCTTCCTTCCTTGGCCTGGCTAACTCCTCATCCTTTTGCCTCAACTGAAATGTCACTTGCTTCATTTTCTTAATTAAAATTAAGGTCTGCAGGGACCAGTGTTGTGTGTGACATTGCAGGTTAAGCCGCAGGTGGGGGTGCCGGCATCCATTCTGCAGTGCAGCATCAAGTCCTAGGGGCTCCATCTCCCACCAAGCTCCCTGCTAATGCACTTGCTAATGCAGGGTAAGATGGCCTAAGTACTTGGAACCTTGCCACTCATGTGGGAGACCTGGATGAAGCCTGGGTCCTGGCTTCAGCCTGGCCCACCCCTGGCTATTGCTGCCATTTGGGGAGTAAACCAGCAGCTCCTCTCTCTCTCTTTCTAGCTCTGCTTTTTAAATGTCTTGTCTTGTTTGTTTTTTTGTTTGTTTTTTGTTTAAAGAGATGGTGCTGTGGTGTACCAGTAATGCCACCGCCTACAGTACCACCATCCCATATGGGCGCTGATTCTAGCGCCGGCTGCTCCACTTCCAATCCAGCTCCCTGCTAATGTGCCTGGGAGAGAAATAGAAGATGGCTCAAGTACTTGGGTCCCTGCACCCATGGGGGAGACCCTAAAGAAGCTCCAGGATCCTAGTTTCAGATCAATCCCAGCTCCAGCCTTTGCAGCCATTTGGGGAGTGAACTAGCAGATGGAAGACCTTTCTCTCTGCCTCTGCCTCTCTATAACTCTGCCTTTCAAATAAATAAATAAATCTTTTTTAAAAAATTAAGATTTACAATACATTAAATCTTCTCTTATATTAATTTATAAAGGTAATTTTTTTAAAAAAAAAAAAGAAGAAAATGTAAGGTCTACAAAATCCACAGGTGTACTTCCTTCATGGAACCGGCTGTACTCTTCAGTTATTTTGTACCAGCACAGTTAGACTTGTTCACAGAGAGTCTTCATTCAAATTATACCGACATCTGCTTTGATGGGTCAGTGCTTATTCTTAGTTTCCTGTGAAATATTTTGAATACCACTCTTGCAAAGAATGTTCTTTTAAAGCAATTACTATCAATTTGTAAACACACACACAAATACTTAAGCATTTACATGAAAGAGAGGGAGAGTGACAAAGTATATTTGGAACCTTTTTCTTCTAAATTTCATGAGCACAGAGATGTAAGTTTCTGTTTTTAAATATTAATTTTTTTGAGAGGTGGAGAGACAGAAACAGATAATGAGACACAGAATTCCCATTTGCTTGTTCACATCCCAAATGCCCACAATGGCTGGGATTGGACCAGGCTAAGCCAGGAACTGGGAACTCAATTTAGGTCCCCCATGTGGGTGACAGGGACTCAACTACTTAAGCCACCTGCTGCTGCCTCCTAGGGTGCACACTATAGGATGCCAGAAATAGAAGTAGAGCTGGAACCTGAACATAGGCCCACTAACACGAGATGTGCCCCAACTGATGTCTTCTTCTTATTATTTTATTATTATTATTCAAGTAAATTCATATTTTCTTTAAGATGTATTTTTTATTATTTATTTGAAAGAGTTATAGATAAGGGAAAGGCACTCCCCAGATGGCTGCAACCTCTAGGACTGGGCTAGGCCGAAGCCAGGAGCCAAGAGCTTCTTCCAGATCTCCCACATGGATAGTAGGGTCCCAAGCACTTGGGCCACCTTCTGCTGCTTTCCCAGGCCATTAGCAGGGAGTTAGATCTGAAGTAGAGCAACTGGAACACAAACCGGTGCCTATATGGGATGCTGGCATTGCAGGTGGCGGCTTTACCTGCTAGACCACACACCAGCCCCCAACTGATGTCTTAACAGCTAGGCCAAATAGTTGCCCCAGAGATGTATATTTTATTCATCATTGTATATCCAGTGCTTAATACAATAGTCAGTGTAAAATGAATATTTGTTGAAAGAATAAATGAATCTCCTATGATAACTCCCGAAAAAATTTCACTGCAGGTGTGGTGTCCAGGCTGGCTTCTGAGGATTGAAAATAGATTCTTGGGTAGGGGTAAGGGTAGCAGTGGTGGTGAGGGGTGTAGGGGGGACCAGTTGATAATAGGAGACTGGTTATAAGGTTGTTCTGCTCTTTCACTCACCTGGGTTGCTGGAGTTGATAATGAGGCGGCAGGTGCCCAAGAGAATTCATTGCCTCAGCCCATGCTATTTCATTCCTCTCTCTGGCTCGCTCAGTATTCCCCATGGGGCTGGTTCTATGGTCGTTCTGCATGCAAGGGTGCCCATGTGGTTAGGCACCACTGGGAATATGGGGCGGAGAAGCCAGAAAGCCTTACTTTTTTTTTTTAAGATTTATTTTTTTATTTGAAAGTCAGAATTACACAGAGAGAGGAGAGGCAGAGAGAGAGAGAGAGAGGTCTTCCATTTGGTGGTTCACTCCCCAATATGCCACAATGCCCGAAGCTGCACTGATCCAAAGCCAGGAGCTAGGAGCTTCCTCCAGGTCTTCCCATGTGGATGCAGGGGCCCAAGGACTTGGATCATCTACTGCTTTCCCAGGCCATAGCAGAGAGCTGGATTGAAGTGGAACAGCCGGGACTCAAACTGGGGCCCATATGGGATGCCGGCGCTTCAGGCCAGGGTGTTAACCCACTGCACCACAGCGCCGGCTCCCCAAAAAGCTTTACTTCTTAGGAGTTGTGATCAGACTGTTGCTGGTGATGCCTGTAGTTATGCAGATGTTATTCCCACCACTGAGGTACAGTTTTCTTCTCTCTTTCTGTCTGGGGTCCCTAAGCCCTCTGCCTTATCCCTTTCAGCCTTGGTTCTATTCTTATGTCTAATTGATTCCCTAACTCTCAGCTCTGTGCTGGGTTTAAATGGAGTTTTCTTCCTTGCCTCAGGCTGCAGTACCTACCTCTCCCTAATGGCATTCCTGCTGTCCCCGCCTATCCTGCCCAGAGCCCACCCTAACTTCTAAACTTTAAGCTCCTTGTCCTGAAGACCTACGGCTTTGCAGTCTCCCCTAATTCTTTCAGCTCAGCCTCCTCCAGTTCAGGGATTTCAAACAGTTCAATTCTTCCTTCCCGTGTTCTTTTAGGTTGCTGAGAGTTGGGACTGTGTCCTGGCCATGGGGGTGAAGTTACAGCTTGGCCAGAGTGAGGAAAAGGGAAACACTTCCATGTTTTCATCTTAACCTCCCACTTTCATACTGCAATGCAAAGGAGTCAGGAAAGACTGCTCTTTTCAAAGTCTGAATCTTGTTCAGAGATCTTTTTTAATTTTTTTTTTTTTATCTTTTGACAGGCAGAGTGGACAGTGAGAGAGAGAGAGAGAAAGGTCTTCCTTTTGCCGTTGGTTCACTCTCCAATGGCTGCCGCGGCCGGCGCGCCGCGGCTGGCACGCTGCAGCCGGTGCACCGCGCTGATCTGAAGGCAGGAGCCAGGTGCTTCTCCTGGTCTCCCATGGGGTGCAGGGCCCAAGTACTTGGGCCACCCTCCACTGCCTTCCTGGGCCACAGCAGAGAGCTGGCCTGGAAGAGGGGCAACCGGGACAGAATCCGGCGCCCCAACTGGAACTAGAACCCTGTGTGCCGGCGCTGCAAGGCAGAGGATTAGCCTGGCCATTGTTCAGAGATCTTTAAAGGAGATCAGGCTGTGGGTAGAAAGGCATATTATTTGTCTATACTTGCATAACAAATAACAAAACCTAGAGGCTTAAAACAACAAACATTTGTTGTTTTTTTTTTGTTTGTTTGTTTTTTTTTTTTTTTTGACAGGCAGAGTGGACAGTGAGAGAGAGAGACAGAGAGAGAAAGGTCTTCCTTTGCTGCTGGTTCACCCTCCAATGGCCGCCGCTGCAGCCGGCGCACCGCGCTGATCCTGGCAGGAGCCAGGAGCCAGGTGCTTTTCCTGGTCTCCCATGGGGTGCAGGGCCCAAGCACCTGGGCCATCCTCCACTGCACTCCCTGGCCATAGCAGAGAGCTGGCCTGGAAGAGGGGCAACCGGGACAGAATCCGGCGCCCCAACCGGGACTAGAACCCGGTGTGCCGGCGCCGCAAGGTGGAGGATTAGCCTATTGAGCCACGGCGCCGGCTAAACATTTGTTATCTCACATTTTTTGTTGGTCAGAAATTCAGAAGAAGCTAATTGGGTAATTCTGGCACAGGATCTCTTGAGGTCACAGTCATTGCAGTAGTTGACTGGCCTAGAGGATCCACAACCACAACTCACTCATGGGGACCAGCAACGTAGCATAGCAGGTAAAGCCATGGCCTGCAGCACTGGCTCCCATATGGGCTCCAGTTCGAGACCTGGTTGCTCCACTTCCAATCCAGCTCCCGGCTAATGTGCTTGGGGCAGCAGTGGAAGATGGCCCAAGTGCTTGGGCCCCTGCACCCATGTGGGAGACCTGGATGAAGCTCATGGCTCCTGATTCTTGGTTTTGGCCTGGCCCAGCCCTAAATGTACTCCCCCTCCCCCTGCCCCCACCATCTCTGCCTTTGGCTTGCCCTCTCTTTAACTCTTTCAAATAAATCTTTTTTTTTTTTTTTAAACTCACTCACACTACTGTGAGCAAGAGTACTTCCCTACCCCTAGCCCTTGGCTGAAGGCCTCAGTTCTTCACCACATGGGCCTCTCCTCCTGACATGGCAGTTGGCTCTTCTGAGAGACAAAGATCCAAGGGAGAGCAAAGCAGAGCTATGATGTCTTTTATAGTTAAGCACCAGAAGTGCCATGGCACTCCTTCTGCCATATTCCATTGGTCTCACAGATGAACCCTGCTTAAGTGTGGGGTAGAACTACATGAGAGTATAATTACCAGGAGGGAGGGTCATTGGGGGCTATTTCAGAGACTGGCTACCACAGAGAGAAAGAAGGATTTGGAAAATGAAGAAGAAGTTTTATGACTCCAAGAATGGGGATGAAGGAGATATTAATGGCTTATTATGGGCCAAGCCCTTTATACCAAGTTACCTATTTTAATCCTTTCCACAGTGTTAAGGAATACAAAGCACTGGAGCATAGAAAGGCGGGCATCTGGTGCAGCACTTAGGACAGCCCTTGGAACATGCATCCCGTGTCAGAGTGCCTGGGTCAGATCCCAGCTCCACTCCCTAGTCCAGCTGCCTGTGAACGTCCACCCTAAGAAGCAGCAGGAGATGGCTGAGGTAACCAGGTCCCTGCCACCCACATAGGAGACCTGGATTAGGTTTCTGCCTCCTGACTTTGACCTGGTTGTGGGCATTTGGGGAGTGAAGTAGCAGATGGGAGCTTTCTCTCTGCCTTGTAAGTAAATTCAAAAACAAAGAGAGAGAGACAGAAAAAAAAAAAAAAAAAGAATGAAGCATGGAGAAAGTATCCAAAAATCAAATCTGGTAAGCAATGGAGTCAAGATTTGTACATTGTTATGTGTATCAGCAACATCTTACATTTAGTACATACCAAAGAGTGCATTGAAGTGCTATTGAGGATATGAGAATCCTACTTTTAAAATTTTTGTTTGAAAGGAAGAGAGGATTGGTGTTGTGGGACAGTGGGTTAAGCCACTGCCTGCCACACCAGCATCCCATATGGACTCTGGTTCATGTCCCAGTTATTCCACTTCTAATCCAGCTCCCTGCTAATGTGTCTGGAAAAGCATGGAAGATGGCCCAAGTGTTTGGGCCCCTGAACCCTCATTGGAGACCTGAACAGAGTTCCAGGCTCCTGGCTTTGTCCTGGCCCAGTCACAGCCATGGTAGCCACTTGGGGAGTGAGCCAGTGGATGGAAGATCTCTCTTTGCAACTTTCCCTTTCAAATAAATTAAGTAAATCTAAAAAGAGAGAGAGAGAGAAAGAGAGAGAAGAGAAGAAAAAAAAAAAAAAGGAGAGCACATGAGAGAGAGACAGAGATTATCTGATTATCCATCTGCTGGTTTACTTCCAAAATGTTTGCAATAGCCATTGCTGGGCCAGGCTGAAGCTAAGAGTTGGAAACTCAATCGAGGTCTAAGGACTTGAGCTATCACTTGCAGCCTCCCAAGGTGTGCATTAGCAAGAAGGTGGAATAGAGACCAGAGTCAGGACTTAGGGACTCCAATATGAGATGCAGGTGGTGCTCCAAGAGGTGGCTTAACTGCTGTGCTAAATACCCACAACCCTGAGCATCACTAATAGAGGCTGGTGCTGTGGTACAGTGGATTAAAGTGCTGCCTGTGCTGCTGGTTCGAGCCCTGGCTCCTCCACTTCCAGTCCCACTCCCTGTTAATGTGCTTGGGAAAAGCAGCTGAAGATGGCCCAAGTGCTTGGGCCCTTGCACCCACATGGTAGACCTGGAAGAAGCTCCTGGCTCCTGGGTTCCACCTGGCCCAGCCCCTGCCTTTGTGGCCACTTGGGGAGTGAACCAGCTAATGGAAGCTCTCTTTCTTTCTCTCTGTAACTTACCTTTCAAATAAAATAATCCTTTTTTTTTTTTTTAAAGTACTAATAAACTAGTTCAGGTGGTACTTGGGTATGGCAGAAATTGTGAGGATTGAAGATGACTGAGGTTTACTGCTTCCTGTCAGGTGTATGCTGAAGAGAAAGTGAGTTTGAAGCTCTAGCTTCAACTACGTTCTGCTGCGGGCACTGGCTGGAATCACAAAATTTACATTCAGTCCTTTCGTGTTCTTTCCTAGGCATTTCTCCTTTATCCATTGATTTCTTCAGGTTTGGTGTGGAATCTTGTAAACACATGAATAGCGCTGGGAGTAAACATGTGCTTAGATTTAGCTTCCAGTCACAGTCAACACATAAACCACGAGTGCCTCCTGGGGTTAGTGCAGTGGGAAAACATCCAGAGAGAGTGATCACAGCATGTGCATGCCCCAACCTCAGCCCTTTAGTTAACTTCATAGTCTGTGACTCCGGAGGCCCGAAATAACTTCCACGCTACTTTCACACCGAAAGTTTCTGCGGGGCAATGAGCAGGACCAGGGTTTTAAGGCACAGCAGATGTGGCTGCGATTTTCTATAATAGAAAGGCCTGGGAGAAGACAATGTGGTTGGAAGGGGATTTCTCAAGTCGCATTCTACACCGCCTGTGAACATCTCAAATGTCAAAAAGGTGGCTGGGTGTAGAAAGTTTACAGCAAGGCTAAATTTAGTCCCAGAGTTCTGATAACCGAAGCGGCCGAAGCACCTCGGCTCCGCGAATCGCGCCCATTCTTCACTCCTCGTTCCTTTAGGATGAGTTTTCCTGTACTCTAAGCTGTCCCCGTATGAGGTCACTCTGCCCGGTCACGTGCTCGGTCTCGCGGGAGCGCCACATCGCCAGCCGCACCCCTCCACCCCCACCCAGCCCACGTGACTCGGCCTACTTTCTCCAGCGCCGGCCCAACGCCTCGCCGGGAAGCCCCGCCCCCACGCTGCGCGCTCCGCCTGCGAACCTCCGCCCCATACCCACCCCAGCTCCAGCGTGGCCCGCGGCCCCACGTGCTTCTTCTTGCCCAATGGGAGTCGGCGCCCGAGCGTGGAGGGGCGGGGAGCACAGGGGAAACTTGGTTACGTTGCGAGAAGGGGGCGGGGCCTGCAACGTCGGAGAGAACGAGGGGACGCAACGGAGGCAGGCCGGAGCCGCTGCCGTCGCCATGACCCGTGAGCACCGAGACCCCTTCCCCTTTCCCCTTTCTTTCGGTCCACATTGAAGGCGACCGCCGAATCGCTCGCCGTGGCCTCCCCTTAGCTTTCCCAGCGAGGCCTTTCCCTGGGAGCGCCCTTTAGTTGTCCTCCTACCCGGGGCCCGGAAATCGAGTCCTTTGGCCACAGTCTCTTCACGAGACCCTCCCGTTAGGAGTAGGCCCGTCCCGATCTTCTGCGGTGTGAGAAGCTCTGAGCCTCTTGTAGGCCCAGAGCCTCCCGTCCCCGAATCCAGCCCATCCCCCCACAGGGGCCAGCACCGTGCCCACATCTCGCCACCACCTGTCTGGGTGCCCACGCCGCCCCACTCAGAACTCCTCCAGCAGGCTTCTCGGAACAGGCCTCCCCCCACCCGGCAGTTTGACCCGCCCGGTGGGTGGCATCTTAGCCACTCTGGCCCCTTTCCCATCGAGCCCAGCACCCGAAGCCGTGAAGTGGGCCTGTGTCGGGGCCCGGGGAATGGACATCCGGCGACGGGGAGAAGGGTCGCCGTGCGTGGCCAGAGCGGCCTCCCCCCTCACCTTTGCTTTCTTTCTTTAGGCGGTAACCAGCGTGAACTCGCCCGCCAGAAGAATATGAAAAAGCAGAGCGACTCGGTTAAGGGAAAGCGCCGAGATGACGGGCTGTCTGCTGCCGCCCGCAAGCAGAGGTAGCCCCAGGGAGGGGAGGGGACGGGGAGACCTGGGTTAGACCAAGGGTTGTACCAGGAAAGAGAGCTACCTCAGGGCTTGAATCTGGACTTGTCTTGAGGGGCAGAGTGCATTGCTTCCTGTAGGGTTTTATTTCCTGCCCGCTCTCCCTCCAAATTGTTAGCTCATAGCCTTACAGGAAGGGCATTGGGGCGGGTGCCGGCCACAGTCTTGATTTGTCAATGCCCCTGGATCTGACCTTAAAGGGCAAGGGCAGGGAGCGTCACATTTCAAATACAGTTGTTATTATGACTGCCCGATACTTTTGGCCCTCCTTGCTGTTCCTTTTTTGTCCCTTCTCCCAACTTCTCACTCGTGTGGCTGGGTGTGGTACTCCGCACAGAATAGAGAGCCTTTGGCCTGTGTGGCTAGACTTCTGACCCCTTGGGCAACAGCCAGATGGAGTCTGATTGCCTTTTGAGCTTCAGCTCTGTTCCTCTTGTTCTCCTAGGGTGGGAATTATAGCAGCCCCACGCTGAACTTTGTCCCATCCACTTCCATCTTGTCCTTTGTGCCCTTCATCCCCCTGCATCTTGTCCTTTTTGCCCTCTGGTACCTCCCAGTGCCCCATCATCTCTACCCCCAGGGACTCGGAGATCATGCAGCAGAAGCAGAAAAAGGCAAACGAGAAGAAGGAGGAACCCAAGTAGCTTTGTGGCTTCGTGTCCAACCCTCTTGCCCTTCGCCTGTGTGCCTGGAGCCAGTCCCACCATGCTCGCGTTTCCTCCTGTAGTGCTCACAGGTCCCAGCACCGATGGCATTCCCTTTGCCCTGAGTCTGCAGCGGGTCCCTTTTGTGCTTCCTTCCCCTCAGGTAGCCTCTCTCCCCCTGGGCCACTCCTGGGGGTGAGAGGGTTACCTCTTCCCAGTGTTTTTTATTCCTGTGGGGCACACCCCAAAGTATTAAAAGTAGCTTTGTAATTCCTTGAGCGCCTGGTTTGAATGGGGATTTGGGGGGATGGGGATGGAGGAATGACTGCCCTTTCCCACCAAAGGGGGGGAGCTCTTTAGATTCCTAAAGAGGTTGTGGATATGTAGACTTAAGTGAGACTTTGCAGAAAAAGCCTTTATTGTACTATGTCTGCCAAACAAGTATCAGATATATGTGATGGAGGAGTCCTTTAAGAACCATAGAGACTTCTTTTCTGTGATTTTTGTCCGCCACCCAGACCTCGAACACCAGCCCAACGAAGGAGTTGAAGGCCTAAGAGGTGAGGGAAGGCTCCAAGACCTGAGTTTATACGTCACTTCCCCATCTTCCTCTGTTCGCTTGCAAGTTGGCCAAATAATCCTGCTGCTCTCAAGTGTTCCCATTCTCTTCTGTCAGTCCTTGTGGAATGTGGGTGGTTTCTGCCTTGCCACTTAACCCTTGACCTCAAGATCAGGATTAAAACCTGAGGTAGCCTCTGTGCTTCTTTCTTCCTATGCCCTGGTTGGTTCTGGGCTTATATTCCTGTGCCCAGGGCTGCACTGCTTTTCTTTTTTTAATCCCCGAGGGCACAGCCAAGTCTTTCAGTCCCTGTTCTTTCCTCAAGAGCCAGGAAAGGGTTGGTGCCACGCTGTCTACTGCATATCAGTAGTGGTTCTTGAGCTACTGATTTGGGAGTTAGGCTCCTGAGCTGGGATGAACATATGGTAGCTCTATTGACGGCATGCATGGCTACTTGTTCCAGTTCAGACATGGTATTGGCTTAAGCCCAGAGGGAGATGACTCTCCATTGTGTCCTTGTGGCACCAAGCTGGGCTGGACACTTATCCTGAGCCAAGAGTAGGGGTGCAACCTCAGGGGAACCAGAGTTTGTCAGGACATAGATCAGAGGCTTTGTTATCTGGTGACACTGATCTGATGGCATTGTCGCCTGAAGATAGGGGATTGGGAGTCCAGGGTGGGAGACCAGCAGAGTGGTGCCAGTAACAGCCCCACATAGAGGAGTACACAGGCCCAACATGAGGCGACTTTGACCCAGAAGGTAGCCCAGCTACCCTTGGTGAAGGTCTTTTCCAGTTCTGCTCCCTCATAGCTGTGGAACCAAAGCCTTTGGTTAAAGAATATACAGGACCTAAGCTTTTAGATTGTCCTGCCTCCCCCACAAAAGATTACCGTGGACCCATGTGTGTCTCTTGGGAATCCTTTGGAATAGGTCTGAATTACTTTCCCCTAAACTAGCTCAGTTTTCAGGCGAGTGGCTCAGCCCACTTTTATCATACCTGAACCAGTTGGTGAGAGTAACCATGACGTAGAGTGAGGCAAGGAAGAATACGAAATGAAAGGCAGAATAGCTGTAGGAGAGGTGCTGGGCTTGCACTGGAGGAGCCAGAGGGGTTTCTTGGTCATCTTGCTTGACAGTCCCACCCCTTTGCCCTACAGAGAGGAAGGGCTGATGGGATCAGTGCTGTTGAAATGCCTCTTTCCCCACCCAGCTACTTTGTGAAGGCTCTTCAGGGCTTTTGGCACTTCACAGAGCTGCCATTTTTTAGGGCTCCTCACTAGGTAACTCACCATCTTCTGGCTCCACTGTTTCAGGACAGCAGAAACAGAGTGATGGCTTCTGCAAGACAGAAAGTGTCTTATTTGGAATGGCTCTAAAAGAATATGAGGGTGTTAATCTAAGAAACTCACCCCACTCCCCACGAAGAGATTTGTCTAGTGTAAAAGGTGGAGGCACATCTGGGTTCAAATTCTAGCTTCAGCACATAACTGGCTATGCAAACTTTGGTAAGATGTTTTAATATTTTGTGCCTCAATTTCTCCATTTGTAAAATGGAGCAAATAACCTACCTCACAGGGTTGTTGTGGGGATTAAATTAAATGAGACTGTGTATGTAAATTATCTAGCACAGTGCCAAGCACATTGTGGGTACTCAATAAAAGGTAACAGCAGCTAGAATCTGAGCATTCTGGGTGGAGGTTGGTAGGATGTGTGCATGTGTGTGTGTCTGTGTGTGGTGGGGGAGGGTCCTGGGGCCATAGAGCTTTGAATCCTCACCTGGAACTCATGGCTGTAAACCTTGATGATCCACAAGGGCCCAAATACCTCAGCCAGGTAGGAAGCTTCATTGCTGAGAAAGAAGAGAATTAAACTGGTTCGTTCACATAGCTGGAAGGATTGTCTGGGGGCATGTACTGCCAGCTGGTCCATATGGGAACTCTGGGGAGGATACTGTGCTCCTTGAGCAAGGACTTAGAAATCTAAATTTGTTCATATAGGGGCCCTAAAATCTTTGTATGTATTTTAAACTCTCAAGTCTTAGAGTTTGTCCCTGTTTATGAGCAGCGTTTCTCACTCTAGGCTATTTGAAATTTTACTTTTTTGTGGTGGTAGTAGTGGTTGTAAAGTTCCAATAAACCATGTTCCTAGACACTCTTCTGACCATCCCTCCTGGGCATCCTCCTCCCTTTTCTCACACCTCTTTCTCCTTGACACTTTTACATACCAAGCGAAAAGCACGCAAGCATACATAATGCCAGCACTTAACACTGCTAGTGAGGTATCTGGTGTTTGGGGTTCCATTCCACTCAAGCCAGGCAGGCACAGGGTGAGATTTTGTCCTTGAAGGATTACTGTGAAGGGGGAACAGAATAAGAGCACGGAGCTGGGTATTTGGCAGGAACAAGAAGATCTTAGCACAGAGCAGTTCAGGTCCTGTCTCTTACCTCTCTCTGGAGGACGACTGGACAGCGCAGAGAAGGTCAGATACATGATATAGCAGCTGATGATAGAGGCTTGTAGAAGGCCAGAGCGGGGTTGCTCTGAGAATGGAGATCACTGCTGTAGCTTACAAGATGGTCATTTTCTCCCTTCCTACCCCCACCTGCTTTTCTGACTCCCCACCCACTAGGGGAAAAACAGATTCTTCCATCAGACACTGGGAGGTTATTGAAATTTGCTGTACTAGAAGCCCCCACAAGTCTGAATGTTTTATGGCATGTACCCACTGAGGCGGGTGCAAGGAGCGATGGAGAGGAAGGTGAGTAGGCCACAGAAGCAAAGGTGCAGACTAAGCAGCATCTTGTTGAGCAGGCAGCCAGCTGGGTGTGTGTAATGGTGGAATAAGAACACAGCTCCCACGCCGGCCATGCTGTAGAATCCTAGGGTAGTCAGCAGCACAGCTAGGAACCAGCTGCAGTGTTGGGCTGCACCTGCCTGCCTAAGGGTGGGAGATGGACAAGGTTTGGTGTTTCCGCTTTGTTTTTGCCATTTACCAACTCTTCCCCTTGTCCCAGAAGATTGTGTGACTATTCCCATCCCAGTTGGCCCAGAGTTACCATGATTCCTGAGCTCTCTGATGCTGTTCAGTGGGAAGCTACGGGACCAGTGACCTGCATGTCCATTGCCCATCCCTCTGCATCGGGCAGTGCCAGAGAGCCTCCTCAGGAAGAACTTTTTGGATTATGTACCCTCTTACCAGTTCTTGTTCCAGGAATGGGCAAAGGCTGTGATAAGCACCAACTGGAGTAGGATGAATGTGAAGCCTCCACAGATGCCAATGTAATGCCAGGCTGTGAATTGGGCAACAGTGGGAAAATGTAGCTGTGTCATGTCCTTACTCTTCCTACCCACTCTGTCTTAGAGAACATGCTGGCCTACTCCCTTGGATCAGGGTGTGAAATGGAGAGTACCTGGGAAGAGGTGCTCATCAGGAATGCAGAAGGCAACAGCACAGAGGCCTAACAGGAACAGCAGTTTGAGGAGCCAGAAGCTGGTTAGGGAAAGAGAACCTAGCTCAGGAGAAAAGGCAAAGGAGACAGCAAAAATACACTGAAAACAGCAGAGTGAACAGTATAGGAAAAGAGGAACCATTCTCAAGTGCGAGCGACTGGGAATATGCCCATTGCACCCTATGCCACCCTACAGCAAATTCTGACTCAAAGATACCTGAATAACATCTGTTTAGTATTTTATAGTTTATACAAAGGGTTTGCATACAATAACTCTACTGTTATCTCCACCTAGAGACTAGAAGGTCAAAGAGGGTAAGTGTCTGGCTCATAGTCACACAGCAGAGGCAGGGATATAAAACCTGTTTTGTCTTCACGGTGCTATTACTTCAGCTTGGAATTTCCTTTACCCAGCCTGTATGTCTACTTTCCTTTTTGTCCCCTCCCTGCCCAAAGAGTACACACAAACCTATTATGCAGCTGTGCCCGTGGACTGGTGGGGGAGTGGAGGTGGACCAGTAAGACCGCCTGCAGCAGGTGGAACATGGCAGTTCCTGCACATACCCGGTACACAGCCCCAGAGCCACTGAGCACTGGACAGTCAGTGTAGCCAAAGAGGTGGGCACACAGCCCCGCTGGCATCTGGATCTGGAGGGAGTGTGTGTGAGAAACAGAAGGGCAAGTCATCATGTATGGATAGGTACGTATTTCTTACTGGTATGTTCACTCATCTGCCCCCAACCTGAGCCTCTTGTATATCTCAGGCTTTCTCCTTTTATCCTTCCCCACTTTGCAACCCCATCCCCTCCCACTTACCCCATGTTCACTGCCCCAGACCCTTTCTACTACCGTCCTTGATAGCAGGAGGCAGCAGACTGCTGAGGCCCCCAAATGGAGGAGGATGTAGAACAGGCGGCTACAGGTAGAGTCTGTTAGAGTCGGCCAGCCAGGGTGGCAGCAGCTGGAACTAGGAACAGCCCCACAGCAGGACACCTGGGGACAGAGCAGATACAGGCTGCAAGGTGGAGACTGCTGAGGAAGGGGGTAGATTAATTTATGTGTGAGGGGAACCCTTAAGGTTGAATTCTGAAATCCCCCCGTTTTTCCAAGATCTTTGAGACTCCTTAGACAAACATCTGGGGCTGGGAAGAGGGAGTTTACTGAGGCAAAAAAAACAGGCATTACAAGAGGAAAAGCCTGTCATTTTTTATTGGCCTCCACAGGTTTTCTTTCTCCGCTTCAGCCACCCTTACACTTAACAGTGTCTCATATAGCCCTTGTTTAAGGAAGCTTTCCTTGTCTGTCTTGCCAAGCACCCTCTCACCTGGGAGAAGTGGGTTTTCACTGTGACATTGCCGACTCCGCTGCGCTGCTGCGCCAGGTCCAGGGAGGTGCTGGGGCCTTTGTCAGCCCTTGGACCCATCGTCTTTGTCCTTGGGATTAGGCCCAGGTCCTCCAGATGAAAAGAAGGTAGATGAGAAAGTAGCAGCAGCTTGTCTTCATCCTATTGGCCTGCTGCTTAGCTGGGGCTGAACTCCCGGTCTAAGGCAGCATGGGGACATCAGGAAAAGAACACTGCTCTCCAGGATGTGGTAAATGCAAATACCCCTGTGAAAGTGCTTCCTTGTCAGGGCCTCGCCCACTTAGGCAGTTCTCCCCAGATTAGGGAGCCTCCTGCGGATTAGCATTCTTAATTGGTTTAGGATTAGACCTCATCCAACCTGGGCAAACGGTTCCCTGGGGCAAGGGAGGAGGAGAGGAACTGTTTCTGCGCTAAGGGAGAAAGACGAAAAGCTATCGGGTTGGGCTGGTTTGGAGCGGTGATGCGTTACATCTGGGGTGAAGCCTTGCTAAAAACACTGCTACACGTCTGAAAGGAAGTCTGAGAAGGGAAACGCCTTCCCCGCTGAAGCTTCTAGAACGGCAGCATAAAGAAGGTGTGGCCCAGCGCCAGCCCCGCCTCCCCTGGGCGGAAGTCGCTGGTTAGGTACCGGAAGCCGTGAGGCGTGGCTGGTCGGCGGCGCGGTGGAGTAGATATGGCGACCGAGGGGGACGTGGAGCTGGAATTAGAGACTGAGACCAGCGGCCCGGAGAGGCCTCCTGAGAAGCCACGCAAGCATGACAGTGGAGCGGCGGACCTGGAGCGGGTCACCGACTATGCGGAAGAGAAGGAGATCCAGAGTTCCAATTTGGAGACGGTGAGGTTGGCCGCGAGTGCGTCTGGGCGGGCTGAGAGCAGAGGGGCTTCTGAGCCGGTAGCTGGAAGCCCGCGCAGACGGGCGTCCCGATCCCGATGGCGGGAGGAGCCAGTAGGGTAGAGGATAGTGCCAGGGGAAGCGGAGGTCACCGGAGCCCGCCTCTTGCCAAGGGGAGCTTGACGGATACTAATCTTAGGTGGAGAAGTAACACAATTGAATAAAACGTGGTGCTTGGATCCCAATTGCGCTGGCCATCAAGCATACATCCTGTGTCGCTTGTTACTGGGTTTTTAAAAAGGTCACTGGGGAGTGTGGGTAGCGAAGTAGTAACAAGACCTCTTTCCCATAGGCCATGTCAGTCATTGGAGACAGACGGTCCCGGGAGCAGAAGGCTAAACAAGAGCGGTAAGTGTTGAGTGCACAGCCGGGCAGCATTACCAGTTCCGTCCTCAGACATTAAAGACCATTGCTATGTCTTTGTACCGTGCTTCAAGTCTACCACCAATTCCTGCAGACCTAGAGATTTTTTGTTAATGGAAGAAAGGTGTCCTGGCCAACACCTGCCTGCCAGAAGCCTCTTAGAGGGAAGGAATGGCAGGAATGGTGGGAGTCATTTTATATTGTCACCCTGTTTTTCAAGATCCATTTATCTGCGGATTCCAGCTGATAATTCTCCCTACGAGTTTATGGTGGAAGTAGAGACTAACACACTTAAATATTTGCAGGGAGAAGGAACTGGCTAAAGTCACAATCAAGAAGGAAGATTTGGAGCTGATAGTGAGTAGTAATGCCTAACTAGTTTAGGGCAGGGAAGGTGGTTCTGCCTAATTTGGGCTGTTTCCTGCAACTAGTAGAAATCGGTCAGCATGTCTGGTGGCACATTAATGCCAGGGAGGAGACGTGGGTAACATGATCTATCCTTTTCCGGCAGATGACCGAGATGGAGATCTCTCGAGCAGCAGCAGAACGGAGCTTGCGGGAACACATGGGCAATGTGGTCGAGGCTCTTATTGCCCTAACCAACTGATCAGTGCTTTCTTACCCATACTTACTGGCTTAATTTATTGCAATAAAAATGTTTTGGTCTTTATTGCTGTTTTTATCATCTTGGATCAAGTGCATTGTACATCACATTTTGTTGTGGCAAACATATATATGTTGAAATATAAATGAATTTAATGACGCTCCTCCTTCCCCACAACCCAAGAATTGGCATAGAAGAGTTCCTTGTGTTCAGATGCACATAGTAGGTGGCTGGCCAGTCCCATTTATCTGACTAGCAAGCACACAGCGATTACTGTACTCCATGGCATGTGTCTCCAGGACAGCTTATTATTAATAGCTGAAAGGCCAGCACCAGCCTTGTAGCCATTGTGTAGATACAGGTTACCAACTCAGTTCACAGGCCAGTTTAAGTTAGAATTTAGGTATCCCAGGCAGAACCATGGAAAGAAGAGGGGCAGAAAGGCCTGACACAGAATTGATCTATGGGAGATTTGAATTCTGAACTGTAACACATTCTACATTCCATGTACTACCATAGAGAGGACAGTAATTTTAAAGTTGATGAGTGGGGCTGGCTCTGTGGTGCAGCAGGTTAAAGCCCCTGCCTGCAGCACTGACATCCCATATGCACTGGTTCGTTTCCCGCTGCTTTTCTTCCTATCCAGCTCTGCTTATGTGCCTGGGAAAGCAGTGGCCCCTGCACCATGTGGGAGACCCAGAAAAAGCTCCTGGCTGCAGATCAGCTCAGCTCCAACTGTTGTGGCCATTTGGGGAGTGAACCAGTGGATGGAAGACCTATCTACATCTCTCTCTTTGAAATAAATTTAAGTTGATTAGCATTGGTCAAGTCCCATTTGATGTGCTTGTTTCCTCAACTATAATAGGCTGTAGAACTAATGAGCTGGTGAATACACAAGCTTAACTTTGTACCTGCTTCAGAGTAGACACTCAAATGCCAACTCTAAGCACTTTCCAAAATGAGTTTCAAGGCCTTATTTTGGCTCTAGGATAATTCTTAAATTGTATCTCATAAAACAGTGCCTTGTGCATCTTTATTACTTTAATTACACTTGTATTTTCATCCTAGGACATTAAAGTTTTAAGAGTGATTCTTCTAGTGGGGCATTTAAAGGATGTGAAAAGACTTCGCTCTGACAAACCAGTCTTCTCACTGATTAACCCATGACCCCTGGAATTCCTTGTGCATGATGGTTATACAATATTAAATGTGAATTTAACACTAATGTGCTGCTCAGAGAGCCTAGGTGCCTTCACTGATACATGAGTTGGCTATGGAGAACACATTTGTGGTGACTCTGATTCAGTAAGACTGATGTCCCATTTCATGGGTCAACTTTTGTTCTATGTACATCTACAATAAAGACAGGATAACCAAAACATTTGTATTTTTATACATGGAATAAACGTGTTCCATTGAAAGTATCAGTTTCTGAGAACAAAGGGGATGGTTAAAATATGAAACATCCTCTGTTGAATTCCCTGCTTTTACTTATTAGGTAGTTAATATAAGCCTGTGTATTCTGTGTTTGCATCATGATAAAAATCGGTGTGTGACTTTTTATTTGACACACATCAATGGATCAAGAATTACATTCACTTAGAAAAAACTGACTCCAATTAAAAATGGAAAACATTTCAATGAGCTTAGATTTCCTGCTATGTTACTCCCAACACTAAGGTAGAAGAAAGGCATTGTCCACTCCACTCACATGCTCATGTTTCTGACCCAAGCTAAGGGTCTGGAAAAAGAATCTCAGAACAACAGTCCCAAGTAAATATGGGAAACCACAGCAGTGATGAAACCCGAGATTTCTCAGAAATAGTTTCAAATGGGAAGGCTCCAGTACCCACATAGTGCTTTTCTGTGGGATTCTCAGCATGAGTCCAGACCTCAAAAAGCACCTTCAAAGACAGGACTACCTGTTATCACAAGTATGGTAGAAGGTCCAATAGCCTGGATATGCGGGCCATATAAATAATGGGAAAAGCAAACTGAAGACCAGATGCTAAGACTTGTTGTGTCCCATAGGTGGAAGAATTATGTAGTTGAACCCTAAGTAGTTTTCCGTTTCTTGGCAGACGGTCGCTCAAATACATCCCGTACCCCAGCTGCCTTCTGTTTGAAGAACTTGGTGTTCTGGGCACTTTCTTGACCCCATGCTGAATCAAAGGAGGTGGTATCTTGATCCACAAGGTGGGTGTATTTGGTACGGCCAGAGCGTCCAAAGTTCTTGACCTGAGAAGGATGAATGATGAGTTACACGTAACACCAAACATACTACACCTCTGTCCTCAATATATGATCTTTCTCTTATGTTACTAAGGTTCCCCATACCTGCATGACTTTAGGAAGAATGGTTTTGTTGAAATGATCCTCCAGGGTAGGTGCACTGAAATCTCTCTTGTATACTTCTTCATCCTCGTCCTGCAGAAATGAATATAATCAGTTATTTTAGTTCTATTCCCTTTTATTCAAGCCAGAGTTAATATAACAAAGGTTACAGAGATTATTGAGTCATTCTTCAAGGGCTTACACGAGTTACTATAATCTGTGTGCTCATTTACGCACATGCCTTCAACTATGAACAAGCCTCTCAACTCTGAATTTTCTACTGCCTTTTATATTATTTTAACAGATATTCCATTGGGTCTTAACTCATATCTAACTGCATAGGTGGATTTAGCTGGATAGGAAGCACAGAATAGCTGGCTGGGACTGGAATCTGGTAAGGGATGTAAGAGCCCCAGGCATGGGTTAACTTACCATGCCACAATGCCCACCGTTGATTTAACTTCTTTGTAAGTAGGCCCAACATTCTCTTAGTTAACATAGTTTCAAAACTGGAGTAATCTTGTGTATATTCAATCAGTTGCCACATCTCATAAACTCTTATCACGTAGTTTTTTTCCCTACCATTAATGTTTCTAGAATACAATTCTTTTTTTTTTTTTTTTTTGACAGGCAGAGTGGACAGTGAGAGAGAGAGACAGAAAGAAAGGTCTTCCTTTACCGGTGGTTCATCCTCCAATGGCCGCTGTGGCCGGCGAACCGCGCTGATCCAATGGCAGGAGCCAGGTACTTCTCCTGGTCTCCCATAGGGTGCAGGGCCCAAGCACCTGGGCCATCCTCCACTGCACTCCCTGGCCACAGCAGAGAGCTGGCGTGGAAGAGGGGCAACCGGGACAGAATCCAGTGCCCCGACCGGGACTAGAACCCGGTGTGCCAGCGCCACAAGGCGGAGGATTAGCCTAATGAGTCACGGTGCCGGCCTAGAATACAATTCTAATTATGTATCTGCCTTGCTCAAAAACATCAATGGTTCTGTAGTAGGTAAGGCCAAATATAAGCCTTAATCTGTTTAGTTCTTTTTGCCACTTCCTTTTATAGCTGATACTTTTCTGCCTCCCCTCCTGCTGGAATGTCTTAACACTGAAAAGTCAAGTCAATCATCTGAAGTGTTACCTTTATACATGTCATTGTTTTCAATCAACCAAATACAACATCTCCCTCTTTAGAAACTGCCAGAGTACCTTCAGTAGACTTAGACCTACTTTTAGATTGTGAGCCTTTTGAGGGGAGGATTTTATATTCTTTGGTAGTGCATAAAAGGATACTTAATGAAACATAGCGAATAGTTTTGAACCAATGTGTCAGATTACAATGCTGTGGCAGAGATTACACACATACATGCTAGAGGTAATAAAAACAGCATCATCTTGGTTTAGGAAGGACCAGTTTTAAAGACAGGACTATTAACAGTTTTTGTGAGATCTTTTCTACTGTGGACTTGAAAGTCCTTCATTTAATCCTAGAAGCCATTTCAATTTTACTCTCCTGGTCCAGAGTTAATATTTGAGTACGTGTACCAAAAGACTGACTTCATATAAACTTTACCTATGTATTTTAGTCAGTAATACACTGGTTCTCTAAGAAGCATGGTTATAAAAGCTATTGAAATGATGAAATAAAGACACTTTATGACTTTCAAAGAGTAGAAGTAATTCTAATCTCTACTAACTATGGAAAACCATTTGTGCTGGAAAATCACATAATAAGCATTTCCTGCTGATCAGTAAGACTAAGGCTGATTTTGGAGAGTAGACATCTCCAATGAAGTTTTCAGATTTTACCAGTATCTGCAGTGAAGGGCAGGATGAGATATTTAGGCTTTGATAAATAGCACTTGAAAAAGCTAGTTTAATTTTTGATACCAACTTTCTTAACATCGGGAAATTAACAAACCATATGCTATCAAGTAATAAATGCAAATCGATTTTTCCATTACCTTTCCTGCTTTTCCTCTTAAAAGAATTAATGGTGGTGTTAATTCAATATTTTCTAAGAGGTGTGCATCACTTTATACAAGGCTAACAGACTGTTATTTTGGATTACTATCTATTTCATTGCCTGAATTTTTCTATTAATATCATTTCCTCTTTCTGAGAACTAGGGCCAAAATAGAGAAGAGTTGCTGCTACTTCAGTTGCTAACACTTTTCTCTGGGTTTATATTCTTCAGAGGCAAAACGTAAATGAGAAAGGTTGCAAGTGGAAATAACATTACAGAACAGCTTATTCTTGGAGAAGAAAGAATTCTAAACTTCTGAGTTATTCCTACTGCCCATTTTTCTGACTCCCTTTTCATGTCTTACCATGAAGAAGGCACCCCGGTGATAATACTTCTGCAAAAATTTGTATTTGCCCTTCACAGCTTTGTTGGTAATGACTTTGCCATTTGCCCGAAGCTCAGCTCGTCTCTCTTCCTCAGTCAGGTTCCGCATGCGTTCAATTTCTGCTTTCTCCTTCTCAAGTCTGTTCAGAGAACAAAATTATTTATTAGTATTGTTCTAGCTTCAAAGAGTTCCAGTCATGTGAAAACTGCATCCTATCTCCTTTCAAGCATTATTCACTTAGTTTAGCTCTAGGGATTGCCTGTTAGGAATCAAGATTAAGAGTTTGAGAAATATTGGCCGGCGTCGCAGCTCACTAGGCTAATCCTCTGCCTTGCGGTGCCGGCACACCGGGTTCAAGTCCCGGTTGGGGCACTGGATTCTGTCCCGGTTGCCCCTCTTCCAGGCCAGCTCTCTGCTGTGGCCAGGGAGTGCAGTGGAGGATGGCCCAAGTACTTGGGCCCTGCACCCCATGGGAGACCAGGAGAAGCACCTGGCTCCTGCCATTGGATCAGCGCGTTGTGCCAGCTGCAGCGCGCCGGCCGCGGCAGCCATTGGAGGGTGAACCAACGGCAAAGGAAGACCTTTCTCTCTGTCTCTCTCTCTCACTGTCCACTCTGCCTGTCAAAAAAAAAAAAAAAAAAAAAAAAGTTTGAGAAATAAAAAGGTGAGTTATATTCATTATGTTTGCCACAGTGGGTACTGCAAATGTCCAGAAGTTGATTCTAGCTTTTGTGAGGTTCAGGTATGCTGTTACTGCTTAATTTTGCATACCAACAACATAGAGGTGCACAAACAGTCAAACGTAGAAGTAGCAGTTACTGGCTTTATGTAATAAAGGAAGCATTTATAACTCAAAAAAAAAATTTTTTTTTGGCATACCAATTCCTCCTCCCTAAAAAGCTTTATTAGTCTGAAAAAAAGTCACCGTGTATTTAAAGTAAAAGACTTTCTTTTGTGTAAGCTCATCATCATCATGTATGTGCTTACATGTAAACTAAGGGTTACTACTATCATGAATTTGATTGCAATGCCTGTTTTTAACCTTTTTGGGGGAGAGAAGGGTCACAGATCCCCCTTCTCTAGAAAAATGCACACATACACTTAATTTGCCAAACAGTCTTAAACAGTGCATGGACTCCTTAAAGCTCAGTATAGGGACATTAGAAACTACAGGCTGAGGACATTTATCTACTGATGGTCTCCTTTTATAATCTGAAATTATCCTCTCACATTCCTGGAATGGGTGACACAGTTCAGAAATAATTTTGCTTTAAGAGAGTGAGTGAGCGGCCAGTGCCATGGCTCACTTGGCTAATCCTCTGCCTACGGTGCTGGCACCCCGGGTTCTAGTCCCGGTTGCTCCTCTTCAAGTCCAGCTCTCTACTGCGGTCCGGGAGGGCAATGGAGGATGGCCCAAGTGCTTGGGTCCCTGCACCTGCATGGAAGACCGGGAGGAAGCACCTGGTTCCTGGCTTTGGATCAGCGCAGCGCCTGCCGTGGCAGCCATTAGGGGAGTGAACCAACGGAAGGAAGACCTTTCTCTCTGTCTCTCTCTCACTGTCTATAACTCTCTGTCTCTCTCTAACTCTGCCTGTCAAAAAAAAAAAAAAAAAAAAAAAAAGAGTGAGTGAGGTAGATATTTAAGTGCTGTAAATCCTCCCACTCACAGTATGCATGCCCCTTTTCTGTGTAACTTTGCTGTTCCTCCAATCTACAGGTGGAGTCTATTTATCTACTCCCTTGAACTAGGATGGCCTGTGACTTGCTGTGACCAGATGTCAAGTCCAGATTTGGCAGAAGTATTTATGAGTTCTGGAACTTAAGCCTCAGGAGGCCTTGCTAACATCCACCCCTGCCCTCTTGTAATGCTGCTCTGAGATTGCTAGGAAAGGTAGCTACTCAAGAAATGAGGTATTCCAGCTTACTGCCAACATCATCTACAAGACTTGGGAGTGAAACCCTTTTAGACTTTTTGGCCCAGTTACTCCCAGTAAAGGAACTGGTCAGCTAACTTCCAAAACTGAGAAATAATAAACTGTGTTTCAAGCTTCTTAAATTTTGGGTTGGGTTGCTACACAACCAGAGATAACAACATTGACTGTGTGTGTCTTAACAGGAAACAAAAGGGAGCATTAGGGGCCGGCACTGTGGTGTAGCGGGTAAAGCCACCGCTTGCAGTGCTGGCATTCCATATGGGCACCAGTTGGAGTCCTGGCTGCTCCACTTCCGATCCAGCTCTACGTGCTATGGCTTGGAAAAGCAGAAGATGGCCCAAGTCCTTATGCCTCTGCACTTGTGCAGGAGACCTGGAAGAAGCTCCTGGTTCCTGGCTCCTGCCACTGTGGCCATTTGGGGAGTCAAACAGTGGATGGAAGCCCTCTGTTTCTCTCTGTCTCCAACTCTTTGCCTTTCAAATTGAGAGAAAAAAAAAAAAAAAAAAAAAGGCAAGAGCATTGGCTGGCACTCTATGATGGTGAACAAAGTATGTTTCTCCTCTCTGATTTCACTCTAATAAAGGAAACTCATATTCTACTTATGGGAGACTGACTTCAGCCATAAGATCCCTCAAGAAAACTAGAATGAAACTCATGGTGGATGCTATCAGAAACCTGTCCCATTAGTGGCATTAACTTAGGCCCATCCTATCACTCACGCTTCTCGATCTTCTCTGTCCCTCTTGATTCTTTTTAGCTCCCGGACTTTCCATGCCTCATATTCTTCCTCATCATTTTCGTCATCTGTGTTCAGGGCATCCAGTGCAGCCAGGGACCGCTTGTTCTCCTCCAGCTCTTTCTTGGTCTCCTCCTCTACAATCTGGACAGACAGAATAGTTACGACTACTCAGACAAACCTAATTACATTATTTGCTCTCTCTCGATGCTTGCAACCATACCCCAGTACCTTGAGTGTGTATTTGCGCCTCTCCTCAGCCATGCGCTTTGCTTCCTGCTCCAGCTCCTTCTGCTTCAATGCTTCAGCCTCCCGTTCTTGAACTGTCACTCGGTCCTTCCTGCATTACAGAGGTCCTATTAGTTGCCCAAGTCCTTAGAGTAGAGCTCTTTGTTCCCTTAGATCTAGGCCCATTACACAACACCAAACAATCTTTGACTCTGTTACTTGTGAAGAACCAAAAGTGGCAGATATCTCAGGTCTTTAGACAAAGTTCATTCATCTTTGAGGACTGCCTGGATAGCAAAGAATCTGCTGGACTGTAACTGATAGGATTTCTAGTCATTAAAAAAGGAATATGAGTTTACTCTTCCTGCTTAATTTTCTGCTTAAAATTGATAACCTTGAGCAGATATGTGCTCTTTAACGGGAAAGAGAGATGTGAAAACAAACAGGCTCTCTGCTAATGCCAAGATATTCTTTAGCAAGGGTTATAACACTGGGCAAAATGCTTTCACTTAGTGCTTAGATTTCAGAAGATCATTGGATAGAAAAGAGGCTTTAATCCTGGTGTAACTAGTGGATTTGGACCAGGTTTGTGAAATACTTACTTTCTTTTTTTTTTTTTTTTTTTTTTTTGACAGGCAGAGTGGACAGTGAGAGAGAGAGACAGAGAGAGAAAGGTCTTCCTTTTTGCCGTTGGTTCACCCTCCAATGGCTGCCGCTGCAGCCGGCGCACCGCGCTGATCCTGGCAGGAGCCAGGAGCCAGGTGCTTTTCCTGGTCTCCCATGGGGTGCAGGGCCCAAGCACCTGGGCCATCCTCCACTGCACTCCCTGGCCATAGCAGAGAGCTGGCCTGGAAGAGGGGCAACCGGGACAGAATCCGGCGCCCCAACCGGGACTCGAACCCGGTGTGCCGGCGCCGCAAGGTGGAGGATTAGCCTATTGAGCCACGGCGCCGGCTTAATACTTACTTTCGAATGAAGACTGGCTTAAGGCGAGGCTCCATCTCGTCTTCGCTATCTGTGTACTCTTCATACTCAGACTCTGATTCAGACTCCTCCCCGGAACGTCCCTCATCTTCCACCTCCATGACTTCCATCTCTTCGTTTTTCCGCTCCTGTGCTCGCTGACGCATCATGCCACGGCGCCGCTCTATTTCCTGTAAAATCATACATCTAAGCTAGCCGGTCAAATGCTCTTAAAAGGATTTCTTATTTTTCCCTCATCAAGCTCAACAAATTCTGATATGAACCAATGCACCTTAGCATCATTCTATTATTTTCAATCCTATCCCCACCCACCAGGGAACATTATCAGAATTTTGCAAAAAAGAGCAATATTGTGCCAACAGGAGCTTAGGAAATGAGCACTGGCTTCAATTTTTTCATGCACCCAGAAAAACTTCCCATTTTCCTAAACATACCTCATCATCTATTTCCTCCTCCTCTTCTTCACTGCTGTCTTCTCTTTCCATGCGCCAAGCATCTCCTTCTACTTCTGAGTCACTTTCTCCTACTACTTCAGGTTCCACTATTTTCCGATGTCGAGCCAATCTGAAAAATGGTATTTCCAAGGGTAAAACCAGTGTTACAAAAATGAAGGAGTATCAACCACACTTCCTTCGTCAGAGAGTACTCTGACATGTTCACTTTAACACTGAAGGCTAGTGATTGGGAAACTGAGATGCAGGTCAAAAAACCTACACCAGAATGTCAGAGCAAACAGTCAAGTAGAGTGTAAACCGTTAAACATATGCTGAGGCATCCTGAGTAACACAGCCAACTTATGGGGGTGCAAAGGGATATTTTTAATAGCTCAGGGTAGTTCATAATTACAATATTAGATCATAACACATTCCTTTCAATGACATCATATCTATGAAACTGGATTTTTGGTGGTCACTGTGATAAAAAGCAAATACAGCATGAAACTAATGGGAAGGGGCAGGCATTATGGTACACTGGGTTAAGCTGCCCCTCACAACACTGAGACCCCACATCAGAGTGCTGGATTGAGTAGCAGCTATTCCATTTGTAACCCAGCTTTCTGTTAATGTGCCTGGGGAAGGCAGCTCTCTGCTAATGGCCTGAGAAAGCAGAGAAAGATGGCCCAAATACTTGGACCCCTGCCACCCATGTGGGAGACCCAGTAAAAGCTCTAGGCTTTGGCTTGGTCTAGCCATGGCTAGACCATTTGAGGAGTGAATCAACAGATGGAAGATTGATATCTCTGTCTCTGTCTCTTCCTCTCTCTGCAACTCAGCTTTTCAAATAAATAGTTAAAAAAAAAAAAAAAAAGCAGTACTGGCATCCCAATCCCATATGGGCGCTGGTTTGAGTTCCAGCTGCTCCATTTCTGATTCAGCTCCCTGCTAATGCACCTGGGAAAGCAGTGTAAGATGGCCCAAGTTCTTGGGCCCCTACACCCACATGGGAGACCTGGAAGAAGCTCCTGGCTTTGGATCAGCTCAGCTCTGGCTGTTGCCGTCATTTGGGGAATGAACCAGTGATTGGAAGACCTCTCAGTGTGTGTGTGTGTGTCTATCTCTCTCTGTAACTCTGTCTTTAAAAAAAAAAAAAAAAAAAGAGACTACCTTCATTAAACCAACACATCATCTCTGTGTCATATTTTCTTAACAATTAGCACCTCTGGGCCAGAAGTAGCCTACATTAAAAAAAAAAAAAAAAAAAGATTTATTATTTATTTATTTATTTGAAGGAATTACAAAGAGAGAGAAAGAAGAGAAGGAAATCTTCCATATGCTGGTTCACTCCCCAAATGGCTGCAATGGTCAGGGCTGGGCCAGGCCAAAGCCAGGAACCAGAAGCTTCTTCTAGGCTTTCCATTTGGGCACAGAGGCCCAAGCACCTGTACCATCTTCCACTGCTTTCCCAGGTATATTAGCAGGGAGCTGGATCTGAAGTGGAGCAACCAGGACTTCAACCTGCACCCATATGGGATGCCAGTGCTGCAGACAATGGCTTAACCCATTATATCACAACACTGGCCCCTAACCTGCTGTTTTCTAAAGCTGCCACTTGTGCAATTTTGGTCATATTACTTTTCTAGCACATTTGTGTCATTTACAAAATGGGACAAGTAATATCTATCTCATAATGTTACCATGTGGATTACAAGAATTAGTAAATATTATCTACTTGGAACAGTGTAAACGACAGTAAGTACTATTCAAGTCCTGGCTATTACTACTGTCGCTGTTGTTAATTAACCTGGTTCAGGGAGACACAGCCCTAGTCATTACCTCTCTTCCACATCTTCACTAATACGGTTCTGTAAACGCCGCAGCCGGGGGTCACTTGATGAATCCTCTTCCTGTTCCTCAGGCTCTGCTTCTTGTTCTTTGGCTTTCTTAATGAACTGAAATTCTTCATCCTCTTCATCAGAGGACTCCATAGGGGCGTAGTCAGGCCTCTTCCCGGACACATAACGTTTTACCTTCACTTTCTCCATCGAAATCTCACCTGTGAGATAGAGAATTAATAATGTTTCCCCATGTCTTTGAACTCTTGGTCTTGGCACACAAAACACGGTATTTTCAGTGGACAACAGTTTAAGCAGAAAAAGCAGGTTGCCACCTATCCACCTATTCAGGCCAAGATACAGGAAGGAATTCTTGTGAATACTAACACTAACAGAAATGAGACCAATCCTGGGTACAGTAAAGAGCAGGAAAGGAGGTGGTAAAACATTAGAAAAACACACCCCTTAAAAGGCAGACAGCATCCATCACTATTTCAAAGCTATTCCACACGTTCAAGCTATTCCACTTGAACTAGACCATTAAATGAATTATTTGTAACAGAGCCCAGCACACAATAAGGGTGATTTAAGAGGGAATGTAAAACTAAAAGCTGTTCAGACATTCTTTTAGTTCTCTCTGGAATGTCCAAGGCAGTCTTTTTTTTTTTTTTTTTTTTTTTTGACAGCAGAGTTAGTGAGAGAGAAAGGTCTTCCTTCTGTTGGTTCACTCCCCAAATGGCCGCTGCGCTGATCTGAAGCCAGGAGCCAGGAGCTTCCTCCTGGTCTCCCATGCGGGTGCAGGGCCCAAGCACTTGGGCCATCCTCCACTGCCTTCCTGGGCCACAGCAGAGAGCTGGACTGGAAGAGGAGCAACCGGGACAGAACCCGATGCCCCAGCCAGAGGATTAGCCAAGTGAGCCGCGGCGCTAGCTCAAGGCAGTCTTTATAACACAGTACCACATAACTCAACACCCAAATCTTATCTCTTTGTATTTTCTTTTCCTTTAACTTATGTGCTATCAATCCTACAAGAGTAGGCAATCTCTTGTACAAATACCAACAATTTCAGTGAATAATATGAAAGAAAAGTAACCAATTTAATTTCTTTCTTTAGGAGGAAAACTCTACAATTTTATTGGAAGAGGTAGATAGCCAAGACAATTCTGAATATAGATAGAGTGGGATAGGGTTTGTATCAGACAGCAAGACTTAAAGTTACAGTAATTAAAACAATGTCTGACTCCAAGAGTACAGAGAGACTAACAGTATAGAGAGCAGAGAAATGTATAGAAGAACCTGAACATATTACTGAAGTGACAGTAAAAATCAGTAGAGGGGTGGGGTGCTCATATCCCGTACTGCAGTGGCTTTGAGTCCTGGCTCTGCTACTGATACCGGCTTTCTGCTAATGTGCATCCTGGGAGGCTGCAGTGATGACTCAGAGAGCTGAGCCCCTGTCTCCATGAGAGAGACCTAACCTGAGTTTCAGATTCCTGGTTTTGGCCCTGATAGCCCCAATGGTTGCAGGCATTTTGGGGAGTGAACCAGCACATGGAAAATTTCTGTCTCTTGCTATCTCTGTGCCTTTCAAATGAACAATAAACATTTTTAAACATTTAATCATATTAAAAAAAACAATCAGTGGAGAGGGGTAGACATTTGGCCTAGTGGTTAAGAGATGTCAGTTAAGACACTTGTCTTTCTTCTCCGAGAGCCCATTTATGACTTCAGCTTCCTGCTAATGCAACAGTGATGGTTCAAGTGGCTGAGTTTCTGCCCCTGTGAGGCAGACCCGGATTGAGTTTCCAGCATTTGGACAGTGAACAAACATATGGGAGCACTCCCTCTTTGATGTGTGCTTGTTCTCCCTCCCTCCCTCCCTGTCCCCCTCTTATATATCTGTATCCCAAATAAAAAGCATAAAAAAGGGTGGATAATAGTAAAAAATGGTGTGACAACTGGTCATCCATACAACAAATATTAAAAATAGTAAAGAAAAAATAGACTTCTATCATACAAGCGAAACATCCCAAGTGGATTAAAGATCTGGATATGAAAAACATATCTTAAAATTTACATTCCTGGGGCTGGTACTGTGGCATAGTAGTTTAAGCATCTGCCTGCAGCACTGGCATCCCATATGGGTGCGGGTTCTAATACCGGCTGCTCCACTTCTGATCCAACTCTCTGCTGTGGCCTGGGAAAGCAGAAGATGGCTCAAGTCCTTGGGTCACTGCTTCCACATGGGCAAACTGGAAGAAGCTCCTGGCTCCGGATTGGCCCAGCTCTGGTCGTTGCAGCCATTTGGGAAGTGAACCAACAGATAAAGACCTTTCTCCACACTTGATATTAGCCAAAAGGCCAAGAAACGATATAAGACATTTCACACACACAAAGAAAAAAAGGAGCCGGTGCCATGGCTTAGCAGGTAAAGCCACTACCTGTAGGGCCGGCATCCCATATGAGCACCAGTTCGAATCCTGGCTGTTCCACTTCTAATCAAGCTCTCTGCTATGGCCTGGAAAAACATAAGATTGGACCCCTGCACCTACGTGGGAGACCTGGAAGAAGCCCCTGGCTCCTGGCTTCAGACTGGCACAGCTTTGGCCACTGCTGCCATCTGAGGAGTGAACCAAGGAATGGAAGACTTCTCTCTCTCTGCTTCTGCCTCTCTGTAACTCTGCCTTTCAAATAAAATAAATCTTTAAATAAATCTTTGTCTCCTTCTATAACTCTGCTTATCAAATAAATTTTAAAAATCTTGCACCTCTGATGCTGGCATCCCATATGGGCACCAGTTCGAGTCCTGGCTGCTCCACTTCCAATCCAGCTCCCTACTAATGTGCCTGGGAAGGCAGTAGAAGATGGCCCAAGTGTTTGGGCCACTGCAACCAAGTGGGAGACCCAGATGAAGCTCCTGGCTGCTGGCTTTGGTCTGGCCCAATCCTGGCCACTGTGGTCATTTGGTGAGTGAACCAGCAGATGGAAGATCTCTCTACCTTCCCCACTCTCGACCACCTGCAACTCTGCCTTTTAAATAAATAAAATAAAAAATGTTTAAAAATTGATTTGAAAGGCAAAGTGACAGAGGGAGAGATGAAAGAGATCCTCCATACATTGGTTTAATCCCTAAATGGCCACAACAGCCGGGGCTGGGGCAGGCTAAAGCTAGGAGCCAGGAACTCCACTTGGTCTCCCACATGGGTGGCTGGGGCCCAAGTACTTGATCCATTTGCTGCTGCCTCTCAGGCACATTAGCAGCAAGCTGGACTGGAAGCGAATTAGCAGAGACTTGAACTGTGCACTCAAACTGGAACATCAATGTCCCAAACAGCGATTCAACTGCCATGCCACATCACCTACCCCTAGGGAACAATTTCTTGAACAATATATTTAAAAAGTACAAACCATAAAAGTTGATAAACTGGACAATACTTAAATTAAAAATGTCTTTGTAACCGAGAACTTGATAATTAAAAGTTAAAAGACAAGCCAAAAAAATAGAGAAAAGAATATTATAGAGCTGGAATGTTATATCTAAAAAAAGAGCAAATAGGGTCAAGTGCTGTAGTATAGCAAGTAAAGCCACTGCCTGTGTGCTGGAATCCCATATGGGTGCAAGTTTGAGTCTCGGCTGCTCCACTTCTGATCCAGCTTTCTGCTATGCCCCAGGAAAGCAGTAGAAGATGGCCCAAGCTGTTGGGCCCCTGCACTCACATAGAAGACCTGGAGGAAGCTCCTGGCTCTTGGCTTCATATCGGCCCAGCTCTGGCTGTTGCAGCCATTTGGGGAGTGAACTAGCAGATGGGAGACCTCTTTGTCTGCCTCTCTGCCTTTCAAATAAATAAATAAATCCTTAAAAAAAAAAAGAGCAAATGGGTGGGTGCTGTGATGTAGGCAGTTAAGTTGTCACTTGGGACACCGACATCCCATAATGAAGTGCCTGGGGTCAAGTCCCAACTCCACTTTTGATCCAGTTTCCTGGTAATGCACAACCTGGGAGGCAGCCGGTGATGGCTCAAGTACTTGGATTCCTGTCAATTGCATGGGAGACTCTGATGGAGCTCCTGGCTCCTAACTTCAGCCTGGCCCAGCCCTGGCTGTTTCAGGAATCTGAGGAGTGAATCAATCAATCAATCAATCAATCTCTCTCTCTCTCTCTCTCTCTCTCTCTCTCTCGGTCTGCCTTTGAAGTAAATAAAACACGCACACACATACAAAACCAAAAACCCTCCAGCAAACAGAAAATGACTGACAGAAAGAGGTGATTCACAGAAAAGAAAACGGAGAGCTAATAAAACACATGAACACACGGCATGGTGGTGCAGTGGGTTAAGCTGCTGCTTGTGCCAGTGGCATCTCACGTCATATAGAGGGCTGGACTGCTCCACTTCTAATCCAATTCCCTGCTAATACACCTGGGAAAGCAGTGGAAGATGGCCCAAGTACTTGGGACCCTGCCACCCATATGGGAGACCTCCTGGATGGAGTTCCAGGCTCTTGGCTTCAGGAGCCATCGCAGCAATTTTGGGAGTCTCTCTCTCTCTCTCTTTTTTTTTTTTTTTTTTTTTTTTGACAGACAAAATTAGACAGTGAGAGAGACAGAGAGAAAGGTCTTCCTTCTGTTGGTTCACGCCCAAATGGCTGCTACGGCCGGTGCACTGCGCCAATCTGGAACCAGGAGCTTCCTCCTGGTCTCTCATGTAGATGCAGGGCCCAAGCACTTGGGCCATCCTCCACTGCCTTCCCGGGCCACAGCAGAGAGCTGGACTGGAAGAGGAGCAACCGGGACTAGAACCTGGAGTGCCGGCGCCGCAGGCTGAGGATTAGCCTAGTGAGCCGGGGTGCCGCCCCCCTCCCCCTTAAAGGTTTATTTATTTATTCGAAAGAGTTACACAGAGAGAAGAGAGGCAGAGGCAGAGGCAGAGAAAGAAAGATGTCTGCCATCCAATGGTTCACTCCCCAATTGGCCGCAACGGCCAGAGCTGCGTCGCTCCGAAGCCAGGAGCCAGGAGCTTCCTCCAGGTCTCCCACTTGGGCCATCCTCAGCAGAGAGCTGGATTGGAAGTGGAGCTGCCGGGTCTCGAACCGGCGCTCACATGGGACGCTGGCACTACAGGCTAGGGTGTCAACCCGCTTCACCACAGCGCCGGCGCCTCTCTCTTCCTTTCAAATAAATCTCCTTGAGTATGCATTCCTTAAGGTTAGGGGCACTGTCTTACACAGCATTGTGTTCAATTTATTAAACATATTCACTCTAATGGTTGAAATGGATACAAAGTTGAGGATGACGGTTCCACATCAAGGAGATTATGCGTTTACTACAATAACTGATGTGTTATAAAAACACCATAAACAGATCGCTAAGACAACGCTCCGCTAACAGATTCACCACATATGAGCCTTTCATAATTCTCATCCTAAGGAATTTGTGGAGCCCAAAAGCAGAGAGTTTACTGCACGTAAGAGCAGAAATGTCTCAGAAATATTAGATGCCTGTCGATCCCCCCGCACCCCCTCCCCAAGCCCCGCTATCGCACTGGGTGCGATTTTACGGTGGGAAGGTGGAAGAAACTGGCAACCGACTTAAGGGTCGGTGGGGCTGGGATGGGAAGCCCAAGGGAGGTTTGCAGGACGCACGGCAGGCAGAGGTAAGATCCGACTGGAAGACGGGTGAAAACAGTACCTTTCTCGTTGCGAACCGGGACGGCCCCGGCCGTAGACTGAATGGGCGGCTGCTTCATGAGTGCGCTCGGTACCGACATGTTGACGACTGCGGCGGTGATTCCCTAAATCAGAGTGCTCCTAAACAGTAAACACCAACAAGGCGAGAAGAAAACCTCCTTCCAGCCTAGGTCCACCGGAAGCTGCTGCGCGACTGAAACTAGTTGCGGCCGAGCTATATAACCCGGAAAAGCATGAAGAGAGGATTGTGGGATACTGGAGGACTTCTGAGCGCCTACAGGTCGCGTCTGTTATTGCGCATGTTCGTAGAGACCGCGCATACTTAATCTCGCGGGATTTGGAAACCTCGTCTGTCGGGAAATTGAGAGGTGTTAGCTGTATAGCGGGTTTGAGATTAAAAAGTTTTACCTTATCCTTGTTTGAAGCCAAGGACGACGGGATAGTGATGGAGCTAGTGAAGGACTGTCTAAATTTGTGAAAACTTGGAAGAACTAGAGTTTGCTAATCTTGTAGAGCTGATTAACGAGTTGATGAGGCTTGGGTGGACCGTGGCGGGGTATTTAGGTGATTTAGGCCAGAGAGAGAGACAAACACACAATTCCTAAGGGACCTGGCAAACGATATCAGATCCTGCAATTCAACTTTAAGGCTCTTAAATTCTTTCAGTTTCTGGTAACCGCCTAATTCAAATACCTAATTCCAGATGGACGTTTGGTTTAGCAAGTAGGATACCGATCTCACACCACAGTTCCTGGGTCCCTATCTGCTGTGTTTGTATTTAAGTCCTAGTTATGATTGAGTATTTGTGTTTACCATACTTAGGGTTCTGAAAGGAGTATGGAACATGGCTAAAAAGCTCTTTTCTTCAAGAAGCTAGATTTTTTATTTAGGAAGTCTTGAACACTGTTAGAATCATAACAAAAGCAGCCCCAATTTATAAGTTGTGCAAAAAAATGACTAATTTGAAGTTAACATTTCACCAAAGAAAGGACTTCAGAACTGCTGCGGTGGGATACAGAAGGGACTATCTGAGAAAAATCTTGAAGTTCAGAAATGCTGTGGTAGTTTGCTTTCACCAGTAATTTATTTTTTTTTTTTTTGACAGGCAGAGTTAGACAATGAGAAACAGAGAAAGGTCTTCCTTTCCATTGCTTCACCCTCCAAATGGCCGCCACGACTGGTGTGTTGTGGCCGAAGCCAGGAGCCAGGTGCTTCCTCCTGGTCTCCCATGCGGGTGCAGGGCCTGAGCACTTCGAGCCATCCTCCACTGCCCTCCTGGGCCAAAGCAGAGAGCTGGACTGGAAGAGGAGCAACCAGGATAGAATACGGCACCCCAACTAGGACTAGAACCTGGGATGCTTGCGCCGCAGGCGGAGGATTAGCCAAGTGAGCCCGGCGCGGGACAGTAATTTTTTTTGACAGGCAGAGTTAGACAGTGAGAGAGAGAGAGAGGTCTTCCTTCCGTCGGTTTGCCCCCCAAATGGCCGCTACGGCCAGCGCGCTGTGCTGATCTGAAGCCAGGAGCCAGGTGCTTCCTCCTGGTCTCCCATGTGAGTGCAGGGCCAAATCACCTGGGCCATCTTCCACTGCACTCCCGGGCCACAGCAGAGAGCTGGACTGGAAGAGGAGCAACCGGGACAGAATCTGGGGTGCTGGGGTGCCGGCGCCGCAGGCAGAGGATTAGCCCAGTGAGCTGCGGCGCGGGCCTTCATCAGTAATTTAAGTTGACTAGTAGTCTGAGTTCTTCAGGTACCAGGTTTTGGAGGGCCCTGAAGGTGCTGCTACTATGATTAGCTCTTTAATGATTTCACCTGTGTACTTAAAAGAGGCTGTGGTATGACAGAAAGTGAAATGGACAAATCTTAAGGAACCAACCAAGGGTATAGTTTGGGGCTAGAAAGAATGCTGAAGAATAGAAAAATTATGGCCGGCGCCATGGTTCACTTGGCTAATCCTCCGCCTGTGGCGCCCCCACCCCAGGTTCTAGTCCCGGTTGGAGCGCCGTCTCTGTCCCGGTTGCTCCTCTTCCAGTCCAGCTCTCTGCTGTGGCCAGGGAGTGCAGTGAAGGATGGCCCAGGTGCTTGGGCCCTGCACCCACATGGGAGACCAGGAGGAAGCACCTGGCTCCTGACTTCAGATTGGCGCAGCGGGCCAGCCGTAGCAGCCATTTGGGGGGTAAACCGACAGAAGGAAGACCTTTCTCTCTGGCTCTCTCTCTCACTGTCTAACTCTGCCTGTTAAACAAACAGAATAGACAAAATTTTATGTCATGGATTTATCAGCTCATAGAATTCTGTTGTCCAGGAGTGAACCTGATGGACAGAAAATTCCTGTGGTTTATGATAACCAAGAGAATATGGCAAAAAAAAGATTAGTATGGCTGTGACTATGAAGCATAGTGTGCTATATTTTATGATATATAAATTATTTTAGTCTCAACTTTTCCCCAGGATTTGGGCTTTTAAATCTCATCTCCAGGGGCCGACACCTTTGCTCATTTGGTTAATCCTCCGCCTGAGGCACCGGCATCCCATATGGGTGCCGGGTTCTAGTCCCGGTTGCTCCTCTTCCAGTCCAGCTCTCTGCTGTGGCCCGGGAGGACAGTGGAGGATGGCCCAAGTGCTTAGGGCCCTGCACCTGCATGGGAGTCCAGGAAGAGGCACCTGTCTCCTGGCTTCGGATTGGCACAGGGGACCGGCCGTAGTGGCCATTTGGGGGGTAAACCATCTGAAGGAAGACCTTTCTCTCTGTCTCTCTCTCTCTCTCACTGTTTATATCTCTATCTGTCAAATAAAAAAAAAATTAAAAACCTCATCTTCAGTTTTTTTGCCAAAGACATTTATTTTGAAGGCAGAGCAACAGAGAGAGGAGAGAGGAGAGAGTAAGAGGGAAAGAGGCATTTTCCATCCACTCCAGTTTTAAATGGTTGCAACACTCAGGCTGGGTTAGGCGAGAGCCAGTAGTTCGTTCTAGGTCTCCCACATGGGTGGCAGGGACCCGAGCACTTAGACCATCATCTGCTGCCTTCATAGGCATGTTAGCCGGCAGCTGGATCCGAAGGCGAGAAGCCAAGACTCTGATATGGGTTACCGGCATCATTCACAAGCAGAGGCTTAACCCCACACCGCACCACACAGTGCTTGCCCCACGGTCTGTTAACAGGTGGACAGAGGCCAGGTGAAATTTAAATCAGCATTAAGTTATGAGCTCTTGAACCAAAACACTTGTCTTCCTAGGAACAAGATAGCCGGGTAGGCATGGGAGTACTTTTCTGGTGGTGGAGTTAGAATTACAAGGGAGCTGTGGACTGTGGTAAGGCTGCAGTGTTGACTTTGCACTCCCATTTTCCCCGCACCCCAAGGCATCTAGGCTGAGCCTGCTCCAGGTTCAGATTATAAGGCAAGGTGTTTTTTTCTTAGAAGCGCCAGTATTTTTCATAAGCGAGATCCCAGTAGCATCAACATCACAATCACCGGACCCAGGGTAAAAATGTTGCCAGGGGTGGCCTGCCTAGGAAGCGCCAGCCTCTACCCTGCGACCCCCGAGGGGAGCACCGAGCCGCCCGCTGTCCCGCCCCCGCGTTCCGGCTCCTCCCACCCGGGCCTTCCGCCTCAATCTTTGGCGGGAAGACGCCGGCTGCTAAGGCGCGGCAAGATGTCGGGGTCCGGCACTGCAGCTGAGGAGAAGGCGGGCTCCAGACAGCGGTCCCAGGTAAAAGTGACAGGCGGGTTGACGCTTCCGCGAGTGTGCTTCTGCCTCGGTCTCCGGCGGAGAGTTTGCTGGGCGCGGGCGCTTGGCACAGGGGATAAGCGGGGATTCCTGCGCTCGTTTTCCTCTGTGGAAAATTAGGCCTTAAGTGTTTGGGAAAGTTCTCATCAGGAATCCTAGAGAGGCAGGAATGGCTCTGGGGCTCCCTTTCTCCTGCCCGCGGCGTTTGCTTTTGCAGAGGTTAGTGACCCTTTCCCGCACTCTGTAAAAACAATTCCAGTTAGTCGGAAACTGACAGTTGGGGGGGTAGGCTCCTTAGTGACAAGTGCTACTCCTCATTATTGGTTTGGCTAACTTACATGGATAAGGAATGTGCCCGGAATGAATAAATATATTCTGATTAATTTCATATGTAGATTTTGGAGGGGCAGAATTTTCCCTTTTTCTTTTTTTCTTTTTTTTTTTTTTTTTTTTTAAGATTTATTTATTTGAAAGGCAGAGTTACACACAGAGAAGTCTTCCATCTGCTGGTTCACTCCCCGAATGGCTGCAAGGGCCAGGGCTGGGCCAGGCTGAAGCCAAGAGCTTCATCCGGGTCTCCCATGTGGGTGGCAGGGGCCCAAGCACTTGGAATATGTTCCACTGCTTTTCCCAGGCCATTAGCAGGGAGCTGGATTGGAAGTAGAGCAGCCAGGACTTGAACTGGTGCCCGTGCAGGATGCCATCGTTTCTGCACCACAACACTGGCCCGCAAAGGCTTCCTTAACAGGCTGTCAATTTGCATTTATGTTGTCATTATTAAATAGGAATTAGATTTGTTTTTACCAATCTGTAAGTATAAGCCCTGGGATTCTAATTCTGTTTTCCTTTGTTGACCCGAACAGGTGAATGAATATAAAGAAAACGAAAACACTGATTATGTATCTCTGAGACCAATACAGACTACGGTTTTAGGAAAAACAGCAAAGGTTTATCTTACGCCTTTCTCACTGAATACTTACAAACTAGGCCAATTTAAGTGCCCCAAATCCCTATTAGAAAAGAATTCTAACAATGAAGTCATGTGTAAGAAAACTGAAATAAAGAAAACTTGCAGAATGCTTTTAACTCCAAAGATGAAAGCCACATCCTCCAAGACAGAATCTACTGTGCAAAAACCATCCCTAGATATAAATACTGAAAGTAGCAAGCTGCTATACAAGAGTACTTCAGATGTGGTGATTCTCAGTGATGATGTGGAAAGCAGTCAGGATGGGGAAAGTGATGAAGATAACACACCAGGCCTGGTAAGAATTTAATTAGTAGCTTGTTTGTTTTTTTTTTTCTTATTGTTTTAAAATTTGATGCTTTGGTAATATAAGGTTCAAACTATTCTATCATCTAATGTAAGTTTAATGGAAATTTATTTTTTAGCTATTAGAGAGGCAAAGACAGTGAACTCCTGTTTGCTGGTTTACATGCAGAATGCCACCAATGTCCAGAACTGGGCCAGGCTGAAGCTGGCAGCTGGGAACTCAGTCCGGGTCTCCTGTGGGGGAGGCAGGGACCAAAATATTTGATAGACCTGTAGCCTTTTGCCTCTTAGGATCTGTATTATTAGGAGACTGGAATACAGAGTGGAACTTGGACTTGGGTACTTCTCTATGGCATGTGGGCACCCTGATTAGCCTTAAATGGCTAGTCCAAACACCTGACCCCTGGAAATTTAACTTAATTAATTTATTTAAAATGATGTCACATTTTTTAATTTATGCTTTTTATTTGAAAGGCAGAATTACATTCGCTGGTTTATTCCCCAAATGGCCACAATGGCCAGGGCTGGGTCAGACCAGAACCAGGAGCTTCATCTGGCTCTCCCACATGGATGCAGAAGCCCAAGGACTTGAGCCATCTTCTGTTGCTTTCCCAGGGGCATTAGTAGGGAGCTGGATTGGAAGTGGAGCAGCTGAATCTCAAACTGGTGCCCACATGGGATGCTGGTGCTGCAGACGATGGCCTTACCTGCTATGCCACAACACCAGCCATTCATTTTTAAAGATTTATTTATTTACTTTAAAGAGTTACAGAGAGAGGGAGAGAGAGCTTCCATCTGCTGGTTTACCCCCAAGCAGCCGCAAAGGCCAGGGCTGAGCCAGGTGGAAGCCAGGAGCCAAGAGCTTCATCTTGGTCTCCTAAGTGGCTGGCAGGGGCCCAAGTACTTGGGCCATCTTCTGCTGCTTTGCTCAGGCTATTAGCAGGGAGCTAGATTGGAAGTGGAGTATCCAGGACACAAATTGGCGCTCATATGGTATGCCAGTGTCACAGATGGCAGCTTTATTTATTTATTTATTTTAAAAAAAAATTTTTTTTTTTATTTTTTTGACAGGCAGAGTGGACAGTGAGAGAGAGAGAGACAGAGAGAAAGGTCTTCCTTTGCCGTTGGTTCACCCTCCAATGGCCGCCGCGGCCGGCGCGCTGCGGCCAGCGCACCGCACTGATCCGATGGCAGGAGCCAGGTACTTATCCTGGTCTCCCATGGGGTTCAGGGCCCAAGCACCTGGGCCATCCTCCACTGCATTCCCTGGCCACAGCAGAGAGCTGGCCTGGAAGAGGGGCAACCGGGACAGAATCCGGCACCCCGACCGGGACTAGAACCCGGTGTGCCGGCGCCGCTAGGTGGAGGATTAGCCTAGTGAGCCACGGCGCCGGCCCTATTTATTTATTTTTTATTACTTTGTTTTGGGCTTTACCAAAAATTATGCTGGCCTCAGGAAATTTTATTATTTTAAGATTTTATGGGTCGGTGCTGTGGTGCAGCGAGTTAAAGCCCCAGCCTGCAGTACCGGCATCCCATATAGGCGCCGGTTCAAGTCCCAAGAGGTACAGTTACATACAGACAGAGAGAGGGAGAGACAGAAGGAAAGGTCTTCCATCCCCTGGTTCACTCCCCAAATGGCTGCAGTGGCTGAAGCTGAGCCAATCCAAAGCCAGGAGCCAGGAGCTTCTTCTGGGTTTCCCATTGAGGGTGCAGGGGGCCAAGGACTTGGGCCATCTCTACTGCTTTCCCAGGCCATGAGCAGAGACCTGGATTGGAAGAGAAGCAGCCAAGTCTCGAACCAGTGCCCATATGGGATGCCGGTTCTTCAGGCCAGGGTGTTAACCCACTGTGGCACAGTGCTGGCCACTCTAGTATTTCTTTTAAATAAAAAAGGAGACAAATGATGGAGTAGAGAAGAAGATATGTGAGAAACACTTATTAATCTTATTTTATATTTCAAATTACTTTTAAGGAATTAAATATCTCATTTTTTTAATTTTTTTTTTTTTTTTTTTTTTTTTTTTTGGACAGGCAGAGTTAGTGAGAAAGAGAGACAGAGAGAAAGGTCTTCCTTCCGTTGGTTCACTTTCAAAATGGCCGCTATGGCTATCGCGCTGCGCTGATCCAAAGACAGGAGCCAGGTGCTTCCTCCTGGTCTCCCATGCGGGTGCAGGGCCCAAGCACTTGGACCATCCTGCACTGCCTTCCTGGGCCACAGCAGACTGCTGGACTGGAAGAGGAGCAACTGGGACAGAATCCGGCACCCCAACCAGGAGTAGAACCCGGGTGCCGGCGCTGCAGGTGGAGGATTAGCCAAGTGAGCCGCAGCGCTGGCCTAAATATCTAATTCTTTTGACATCTGCTACTTACTAGGAGTGTTGTGCTCCATTCAAAGTGACAATTTTTATGTTAGAGAAGCTAAGAGCATACCACATGAGGCTGGCACTGTGGCATCGCGGGTAAAGCCACTGCCTTCACTACTGGCATCCCATATGGGTGCCAGTTCGAGTCCTGGCTGCTCCTCTTCTGATTCAACACTCTACTGTGGCCTGAGGAAGCTGTAGAAGATGGCCCAACTCCTTGGGCTATTGCACTCACATGAGAAACCTGGAGGAAGCTCCTGGCTCCAGATCGGCGCAGCTCTGGCGTTTGCAGTCCTCTGGGGAGTGAACCAGCAGATGAAAGACCTCTCTTTCTTTGCCTCTGCCTCTCTGTAACTGCCTTTCAAATAAAATAAGTAAATCTCAAAAAAAAGCATACCACGTGACAAAAAATTAATGGAACTAGAGGAACAGAAAATGATGTTGGTGAATGGGTGATAGGATAATTGAAGTGTTGTTATGAAATACAAATTTTACTTATATTTTATTGTTCCAGAGCTAAGAATCAGGACCCAGGTAGAACCACGCAGAGTAAATAATAAATTTATTTGGAGGTTGAAAGTCTAGCCTCTAGGCATGGCCACTTATAAGAAACCTTGTTCCTTTACCTTGCATGGAGGATATTGGCCTATATCAGAATTACGTGGAAGGCTTGTTAAAACTCCACACAGGTGTCAGCGCCGTGTTACAGTGTATTAAAGCCACCTACTGTAGGCCGGCGCCGCGGCTCACTAGGCTAATCCTCCGCCTTGCGGCGCTGGCACACCGGGTTCTAGTCCCGGTCGGGGTGCCGGATTCTGTCCCAGTTGCCCCTCTTCCAGGCCAGCTCTCTGCTGTGGCCAGGGAGTGCAGTGGAGGATGGCCCAAGGCCTTGGGCCCTGCACCCCATGGGAGACCAGGATAAGTACCTGGCTCCTGCCATCGGATCGGCGCGGCGGCCATTGGAGGGTGAACCAACGGCAAAGGAAGACCTTTTTCTCTGTCTCTCTCTCTCACTGTCCACTCTGCCTTTCAAAAAAAAAAAAAAAAAAAAAAAAAAAGCCACCTACTGCAGCACCAGAATCCCGTGTGGTTGCCAATCCAAGTCCTGGCTGCTCCACTTCTGATCCAGCTCTCTGCTAATGGCCTGGGAAAAGCAGTGAAAAATGGCCCAAGAACTCAGGCTCCTCCACCAGTGTGGAAGACCCAGATGAAGTTCCTGGCTTTGGCCTGGGCTAGCCATGGTCGTTGTGGCCATTTGGGGAGTGAACCAGCAGATGGAAGATCTTTCTGTCTTTGTTATATCTCTGTAATTCTGCCTTTAATTAAATAAATGAATCTTACAAAAAAAAAAAAAAAAAAAAAGAAGAAACAAACTCCAGGGCTCTATCATCACCAATTTCTGATTCCAAAATGATGTTGGAGTTGGGGCATAAAACTTGCATATTTTGACCTAAGACTGTACTTTGAGAACCACTGGATTAAATTATCTCTTTGGCCTCTTAGACTGTAAGATTCTGAGTATAAAAAACATTTTAGTTTGATATAAGTAAAAGGGTTCAGGGCCGGAATGTGGCATAGCAGGTTAAGCCGCCCTCTGTTGACACTGGCATCCCATATTGGGGCTGGTTCAAGTCCTGGTGGCTGCTCCATTTCTGATCCAGCTGCCTGCTAATAATGTGTCTGGGAAAGCAGCAGCAGATGGTCCAAGTGTTTGGGCCCCTGTACCCACGTGGGAGACTGGAAAGTCATTCCTGGCTCTTGGCTTTGGCCTGGCCCAGCCCCTGTTGTTGTGGCCAATTGGGGGGTAAACTAGCAGATGGATCACCTCTCTATCTCTCCCTCTCTCTCTCCTTCTCTCTGTAATTCTGCCTTTCAAAAAGATAAAATATATCTTATTAAAACAAAGAAAAATGTCATAAAGAGGACAAGAAGGAGTGGGCATGTGGCCTAGTGATTAAGACATGTGATTGGGATGCCTGCATCCTGTTTCGGGATGCCTGGGTTCAGTTTCTGATTCCATCTTCCTGCCAGTGCAGACTCTGGGTGATAACTTGGGTAATTGGTCCTTGCTGCACATGTGGCAGACTTGGATTGAGTTCCTGGCTCCCAGCTTTTTTTTTTTTTTTTTTTTAATATTTATTCATTTATTTATTTGAAAGAGTTACACACACAGAGAGGAGGAGAGGCAGAGAGAGAGAGAGAGAGATCTTCCATCTGCTGGTTTATTCCCCAATTGGCCATGACGGCTGGAGCTGTGCCAATCCAAAGCCAGGAGCCATGAACTTCCTCTGGGTCTTCCCACAGGGGTGCAAGGGCCCAAGGACTTGGGCCATCTTCTGCTTTCCCAGGCCATAGCAGAAAGCAGGATTGGAAGTGGAGCAGCTGGGACTTGAACCGGTGCCCATATGGGATGCCAGCACCACAAACGGTGGCCTTACCTGCCACGCCACAGCACTAGCCCCTGGACTCCTAGCTTTATCCTAACCTAGTCCTGGCTGGTGCAGGTATTTTGAGTGAACTGGTGGATGAGAACATGCTCTCTCTCTCTGCCTCTTGAATAAACTGGGGGGGGGGGGAATGAAAATAGAATTTAAAGATAGGTTTATTTTGAAGCAAAGAAAACTGAAATTCGTGCAACTTTATTCATACTTATTTTTCATAAACTTTTCAAAGACTTCAACATCAGAGAAAGTGAAGCATAATCATAAATGTTCAGTATACTCTTTCTTAGATAAAGCTGTGCATAATTTTTAATAAAATAATTCATTCTTTTTTTTTTAAATCCCTGCATTTATCTTTTTTTTTTGGGCAGGCAGAGTGGACAGTGAGAGAGAGAGAGACAGAGACAAAGGTCTTCCTTTGTCGTTGGTTCATCCTCCAATGGCCGCCGCGGCCGGGGTGCTGTGGCTGGCGCACCATGCTGATCCGATGGCAGGAGCCAGGTACTTATCCTGGTCTCCCATGGGGTGCAGGGCCCAAGGCCTTGGGCCATCCTCCACTGCACTCCCTGGCCACAGCAGAGAGCTGGCCTGGAAGAGGGGCAACTGGGACAGAATCCGGCGCCCCGACCGGGACTTGAACCCGGTGTGCCGGCGCCGCAAGGCGGAGGATTAGCCTAGTGAGCTGTGGCGCTGGCTGCTTATATAACTTTAATAATAATATATTTACATTTAAAGTTTATTTATTTGAAAGACAGAACAAGAGAGAAAGAGAAATAGATCTTCCATCTGCTGATTCAGTCCCTATATGTTTGTAACAGCCAAGAATGGGCCAGGCTGAAGCTGGAGCCAGGAAAGTCATCCAGGCCCCTATGTGGGTGGCAGGAGCTCATGTACTTGGGCCATCATCTGCTGCCTCCTGTATCTGTCAGCAAGAAGCTAGATTGGAAGCATGGAGCAGCTGGGACTTAACCCAGGCTCTGATGTGGGATGTAGCATCCCAAGCAGCCGCTTAACCCTCTTTGCCACTATACCTGCTCCTGTTACTGTTACTAATCTCTCTCTCTCTCTCTCTTTTTTTTTTTTTAAGATTTATTTATTTGAAAGACAGAGTTACAGAGAGAAAGGAGAGGCAGAGAGAGAGAGGGGTCTTCCATCCTCTGATTCACTCCCCAGATGGCTGCAATGGCTAGAGCTGTGCTGATCCAAAGCCAGGAGCCTCCTCCGGGTCTTCCACGTGGGTGCAGGGGCCCAAGGGATTAGGGCCATCCTGCACTGCTATCCCAGGCCATGGCAGAGAGCTGGATTGGAAGAGGAGCAGCCGGGACCAGAACCGGCGCCCATATGGGATACCGGTGCTTCAGGCCAGGGTGTTAACCCACTGCGCCACAGCGCCGGCCCCATTGTTACTAATCTCTTACTATGTCTGATTATAAGCTAACTTTATCATGGGTGGTATATATAGGAAAAAAAAATAATATGTATAAGATTTGGTACTTCGGTAGTTTATGGAATTTTTAGCAGTAAGAAATGGTCCTGGAGGGGGCATTTCGTATTGCAGTTAAGATGCATGCCACTTGCTACATCTACATCCTATATTGGAGTGCCTCGGTTTGACTCTTGACTCCAATTCCAGCTTCCTGCTTATGAGCACCCTGGGGACAGTAGGTGATGACTCAAGTACCTGGGACCCTGCCACCCATGTGGGAGACCTGGATTGAATTCTTGGCTCCCAGCTTCAACCTGGCTCAGTCCTAACTGTTGTGGGCATTTGGGGAGTGAGCCAGCAGATGGAGGAACTCTCTCTGTCTTTCAAATAAAGTGAAAGCAAATAATTAAAAAGTAATTTTTTTTCCTGCCACATACCTCACTGATCTTGATTGCTGCTCAAAAGAAAATGGTACATTTTTATTTTTAATTTTTATTTATTTATTTATTTTGACAGGCAGAGTTAGAGACAGAGAGAAAGGTCTTCTTCCATTGGTTCACCCCCAAAATGGCCACTACGACTGGCGTGCTACGTCGATCTGAAGCCAGGAGCCAGGTGCTTCCTCCTGGTCTCCCATGCGGGTGCAGGGCCCAAGCACTTGGGCCATCCTCCACTGCCGTCGTGGGCCACAGCAGAGAGCTGGACTGGAAGAAGAGCAACCGGGACAGAACCTGGTGCCCCAATCAGGATTAGAACCCAGGGTGCCGGTGCTGCAGGCTGAGGATTAGCCTAGTGAGCCGCGGTGCTGGCCAAGGAAATGGTACTTTTAAAAATTTGGCTTCTTGGGGCCAGCACCGTGGCTCACTTGGTTAATCCTCTGCCTGCAGTGACGGCATTCCATATTGGGTGCCGGGTTCTAGTCCCGGTTGCTCCTCTTCCAGTCCAGCTCTCTGCTGTGGCCCGGGAGGGCAATGGAGGATGGCCCAAGTTCATGGGCCCCTGCACCCACATGGGCAACCAGGAAGAAGCACCTGGCTCCTGGCTTCGGATCGGCGCAGCGCTGGCCGTAGCAGCCATTTGGGAAGTGAATCAACGGAAGGAAAACCGTTCTTTCTGTCTCTCTCTCACTGTCTATAACTCCGCCTGTCAAAAAAAAAAAAAAAAAAAAATTAAGCTTCTTCCGCTTGGCTCCCCCCTGCCTGCCACCATGTTATCTGTTCACTTACCATGGATGATTAAAGTTTATTTCATTTACTCCATGCTCTTCACACACTCACACTCACACATACTTGTCTTTCCCTTCTCATATCCTTATTAGGTACAGACCAAGCTTTACCAGAATTACAAAATTTCCCAGAATAAATCAAAGATGGCTTTTTTTCCCTTTGTGAACTACTCTGGAACTCTCCATCTTCCTACTGCTTTGCCTTTGTTTTGTTTTGAATTTCTTCTATCATATTTATGCTGGAACCTCTTCCTGAATCTTTTTTTTTTTTTTTAAAGATTTATTTATTTATTTGAAAGACAGAGTTACAGAGAGGAAGAGGAAGAGGCAGAGAGAGGGAGGTCTTCCATTTACTGGTTCACTCCCCAGATGGCCACAACATCCAGAGCTGTGCCAATCCAAAGCCAGGAGCCAGCAGCCAGGAAGCTCCCCTGGGCCTCTCATGTGGGTGCAGAGGCCCAAGAACCCTGGCCATCCTCCACTGCCTTCCCAGGCCACAGCAGAGAACTGAACCGGAAGTGGGGCAGCTGGGACCGAACCCGCGCCTACATGGTGGCTGCAGGTGGTAGCTTCACCTGCCATGGCACAATGTCGGCCCCCTCCTTTGTCTTTTCTTCTTTTACTTTCATTTTGATGAAGTTCAGCTTGCATTAGCTTCCTAAGGAAAAGCATATGAGAGAGAACATATTTTGAATGTCTGAATGATTATTTTGATCGATGACTTAATTGGATTTATTTATTTTTATTTTTTATTTATTTTTATTTTTTTTGACAGGCAGAATGGACAGTGAGAGAGAGAGACAGAGAGAAAGGTCTTCCTTTGTCGTTGGTTCATCCTCCAATGGCCGCCGCTGCGGCTGGCGCACCACGCTGATCCGAAGGCAGGAGCCAGGTGCTTCTCCTGGTCTCCCATGGGGTGCAGTGCCCAAGCACTTGGGCCATCCTCCACTGCACTCCCGGGCCACAGCAGAGAGCTGGCCTGGAAGAGAGGCAACCGGGACAGAATCCGGCGCCCTGACCGGGACTAGAACCTGGTGTGCCGGCGCCGCAAGGCGGAGGATTAACCTAGTGAGCCGCGGCGCCGGCTTGACTTAATCGGATTTAGAATCTTAGTTGAAAATAATATTTCCTTAGAATCTTTATTTTTTAAATATTTATATATTTATTTGAAAGTCAGTTACTCAGAGAGAGAGAGAGAGGTCGTCCACCTGTTGGTTCACTCCCCAGTTGGCTGCAATGGCTGGAGCTGTGCTGATCTGAAGCCAGGAGCCAGGAGCCAGGAGCCAGGAGCCTCCTCTGGGTCTCCCACATGGGTGCAGGGGCCCAAGGACTTGGGCCATCTTCTACTGCTTTCCCAGGCCACAGCAGATAACTGGATCAGAAATGAAGCAGCTGGGTCTTGAACTGGTACCCATATGGGATGCCATTCCTTCAGGCCAGGGAGTTAACCCACTGAGCTACAGCACTGGCCCCATCATTAGAATTTTTAATGCATTGCTCCATTGTTTTCTAGTTTCCCTAAATGTAATATTAGTGCCATTATGATTCTTAATTCTTCCTGATTTTTTTTTCCATCTTTAAGCTTTTAGAATCTTCTCATTTTATCTTGGGTGTTATGAAATTTTGTGATGATATGCTTGAACCTGGGTCTTTTGTCATTTATTGTTTTGTGTACTCACTGACCCCTTTTATTCATTTGTTTTAAGTTCTAAAAAATATTTATTTATTTGAAAGGCAGAGTAACAGAGAGAGAAAGATACGTTCCATACATTTGTTCATTACCCAAATGCCCATAATAGCTGGGGCTGAGCCAGGTTGGACCAGGAGCCAGGAGCTCCATCCAGGTCTCCCATGTCATATGTCAGGGACATACGTCAGGGACTCCAGACTTGAGCCATCACCTGCTGCTTCCCAGGCATATCAGCAGAGAGCTGGATTGGAAGCAGAGCTTTCAAGACTCAAACTGGCAGTCTGATATGGAATGTGAGCATCCCAAGTGGGGACTTAACCCATTGTGCCACAACACGTGCCCTTTTTCTGGAACCTTTTAATCTGGAAAGTCGTTATCTTCAGTTTCGAGAAACTTTCTAATATTCTTTCTCTAATAATTATCCATTTTCTTGAATTATTAGTTGAATATGGATTCAAGACTGATTCTCCAATTTTTTTGTCCATATGTTGATCTTTTCCTTTTTGTTCTCATTTCTAAATATCCTTAGACTTTTTTTTAAAACAGATTTTATTTTTTTAATAATCACTGTTTTTGGATTTTATTATTTTTTTAAAGATATATTTATTTATTTGAAAGGCAGAGATACAGAGAAAGTGGAGGAGGAGGAGAGAAATCTTCCATTCACTTGTTCACTCCTCAGATGGCTGCCGAGGCCAGGCTGAAGCCAGGAGTTGGGAATTTCATCTTGATTTCCCACGTGGGTGCATGGGCTCAAGGACTTGGATGATCTTCCACTGCTTTTCCAGGTGCATTAGCTGGGAGCTGGATCTGAAGTGGAGCAGCTGGGACTTCAACTGGCACCCATATGGAATTCTGGCACTGCAGGCCGAGGGTTAATCTTCTATGCTACAGTGCTGGCCCTATCCTTAAGACTTTTAATTTATTTAAAAATATCTGTTACTGAGTTCTTTTTATGTTCTTTGAATTTTTCCTTCTTGAGATATTTTGCTCTTATTTCACGAATATACTGTTTTTTAGTCCATTTTTTGTTGCTATAACTGAATGAATACCAGAGACAGGATAATTCGTAGAGAAAAGAAATTGATGAGTTTGTGTATTTAATTCAGTTTTGGAGGCTGGGGATTCTGGGAGCAAGCATGGCCCTGGCGTCTGCAAGGAGGGTCTTCTTGTTACCTTATAATGTTTCAGAGGGTATCTAATGGCTTTCATAACAAAGTCACTCCCCTAATAACCCATTTAGCCATGAATGTATTCGTTAGGGCAGAGCTCTCATGGTTCAGTCACCTCTCAAGGGCCTCATTTATAACTATTGTTAATATTTAAATTGGGAGATTAAGTTTTCAACACATGAAATGTGGGGGACATGTCCACATCTTGGCAGACTAGCTTTTCATATCTCTGGCGATTTGTGTTAAAAATTAGTTTTCTAGGGGCCAGTGCTGTGTCCTGGCGGGTAAAAACGCTGCCTTCAATGCTGACATCCCATATGGACACTGGTTTGAGTCCTGGCTGCTCCACTTCTGATCCAGCTCTCTACTGTGACCTGGGAAAGAAGTAGAAGAAGGCCCAAATTCTTGGGCCCCTGCATCCACTTGGAAGATCCAGAAGAAGCTCCTGACATCAGATCAGCCCAGCTCTGGCTGTTGGGGCCATTTGGGGAGTGTCCCAGCAGATGAAAGACCTCTCTCTCTGCCTCTGCCTCTCAAATAAAAAAAAAAAAGTGTTATATTAGTGGGTTTTTAGGAAGCAGAAGCAAATGTATTTATTCAGTCAGCTGTGTTTAATGGAAGTTTCTTTTAATAAAAAGATAATTTTTGAATAGTATGATTAATGGCCACAACAAAATAATTTGCTATTAGGTTATGCTGCTTGACTCTTAATTTCAGATCACTTCTTATTTAATTGGGAAGCCGTACAAATATTTCATGAATATCTTAAATTCAGACTCTTTCACTCAGTGTCCAATGCAGCAAGGATTATTTGCCATTTGGTAGGGCAACATGAAATGAACAGAAAGGGTGCAATTTGAAGGAAAGTATCCATACAGAGAATGAAGCACCTGGTTGTGTGAGGCGCTTTTTGCTATGGATTATGTAAAGTAATAATATCTTTTTTGGTTTAATTTCATAGGATGATTTTTCAGGATTGTCACCATATGAAAGGAAGAGACTGAAGAACATATCAGAAAATGCAAACTTTTTTGCTTCTCTTCAGTTGTCTGAGGTTGGTATGAAGTCTGTAAAACCAAAATATCATTCCTACTGTTAGTAGGTCAATAAAATACTTACAGTATTAGATCTCTGTATATCTTATGAAGAAGAGCAACATTTGGAGCATATTTTGTATTTAAAAAAAAGTAGCTACCGGGTCTGGCTGTGTGGTATAGTGGGTTAGGCATCTAGGTGCCGGTTTGAATCCAGTTACTCCATTTCTGATCCAGATCCCTGTTGATGACTTGGGAAGGCAGTGGAGGATGGCCCAAGTGCTTGGGCCCCTGTGCCCATGTGGGAGACCCAGAGGAGGCTCCTGGCTCCTGGCTTCGGATCAGCTCAGCTCTGGCTGTTGGGGCCATTTGGAGAGTGAGCCAGCTGTTGGAGGACTTCTCTCTGTATGCCTCTCAAGTAAATAAATAAACCTTAAAAGTAGCTACGATATTTCATTCATTATAAGACATTGTTTTTGCATTTTATTAATTTTGAAGTTGACATTTTAAAATAATTGGCAGCTTGTCTCACTTTTGGTGGTACATAAAGTATGGTGTCTTACTGGTTGTCTTGGATTCAGGGAAGAGAGAAGTTGGGCATGTGCCGAATTGCTGCTTTAACCAAAGATAAAAGGGACTTGGTAGGGTGGGCTGAAGGATGTAATGGAGAGTGATGGTACAATTATTTTTTAATCTTGAACTTTAAAAATAGATGGGAATATGCATTATATAGGGAAGTTTAAGGATAAATGTTTGCTAATATCTTATAATCATGACTAATGGCATAATTTATATTGCTTTCTTCACATTGGGATAAAACTGCTGTGTGCGCAAGAACAGCTATTTAGTATGGTGTGATTCTTGCCCCCCGCCAAAAAAAGATATCAAACCCTTCTATTTACTTAATAATGAATTGATTTCTCTAAATATTGAATTCTCAAATATTCATTACATGTTTGCATCATGAGGGGAGGATGATGAGTTAATTGAGGAAATTAAATTTTTAAATCAGTTTAATTGAAAATCCAGCAGAGATTTAGACAATCTAAATAAGATTTTAGGTAAAGAAAATACGATTTGATATATAAATGTGTAGCCTTTAGCTTTTATGGAAAACGTCAAAGTAGGTTTGCCAACAGAAGTTGAACCTTTTAATTTGTAGTAGTATACTTGATTAAATGCTTTATTTGATCATGTACACTCAGCACCTTGGTCCAAGGTAATAGAATGCCAGTATATTAGGTAGTATTACATCCTTGTCTTTATTATTGATAGTGTACCTGTCACACGTTTGCTACCAAGAATAAGCATCCTATCTTAAGGATTTTTATTTTGTGAACAGACCTGAATGTAGAAGGAAATACTTGGGGCCAGTGCTGTGGCGCAGCAGGCTAAAGCCCCGGCCTGCAGTGCCAGCATCCTATATGGGCACCAGGATCTTCCATCCACTGGTGCATTCCCCAAATGGCCACAAGGACCAGAACTGGGCCGGTCTGAAGCCAGGAGCCAGGAGCTTCTTCCTGGTCTCCCATGTGGGTACAGGGGCCCAAGCACCATCTTCCTATGCTTTCCCAGGCCATTAGCAGGGAGCTGGATTGGGATTGGAGCAACCAGGACTTGAACCTACACCCTTAAGGGATGATGGCATTGCAGGCTATGGCTTTACTCACTATGCCTGCCCCCAGATCCTTAATTTTTTATTTTTAAGAATAGACATTTTGGATGTTACTGTGGCTTAGTGGGTAAAGCTGCCGCCTGCAGTGCTGGCATCCCATATGGGCACTGGTTCAAATCTCAGCTGCTCCATTTCTATCCAGCTCTCTGCTGTGGCCTGGGAAAGCAGTAGAAGATGACCCAAGCCCTTGGGCCCCTGAACCCACATGGGAGACCCAGAAGAAGCTCCTATTCCTGGCTCAGATCAGCACAGCTCTGGTCCTTGAGGCCACTGGGGGAGTGAACCAGCTGATGGAAGACCTCTCTCTGCATCTGCTACTCTGTAACTCTTTCAAGTAAAATAAATCTTTTTTTAAAAAAAGAATAGAAATTTTGCCTATTCTTTTTTTTTTAAAGATTTTTTTATTTATTTATATGAGAGGTAGAGTTACAGACAGTGAGAGGGAGAGAGAGAGAGAAAGGTCTTCCTTCCATTGGTTCACTCCTCAAATGGCTGCATGGCCGGAGCTGCGCTGATCCAAAGCCAGGAGCCAGGTGTTTTCTCCTCGTCTCCCACGTGGGTGCAGGGGCTCAAGCACTTGGGCCATCTTTTACTGCTTTCCCAGGCCACAGCAGAGAGCTGGATTGGAAGAGGAGCAACCAGGACTAGAACCGGTGCCCACATGGGATGCCAGCACTACAGGCAGAGGATTAACCTACTGCACCACAGCGCCGGCCCTCCTTTTTTTTTTTTTTTTTTTTTTAAGATTTTATTTATTTATTTGAAAATCAGAGTTACAAAGAGAGCGAGAAGGAGAGGCAGAGAGAGAGGTCTTCCATTTGCTGGTTCACTTCCCAACTGGCTGCAACGGCCGGAGCTGTGCCTATCCAAAGCCAGGAGCCAGGAACTAGGAGCTTCCTCTGGGTCTTCCCACGTAGATGCAGGGGCCCAAGGACTTGGGGCATCTTCTACTGCTTTCCTGGGCTATAGCAGAAAGCTGGATTAGAAGTGGAGCAGCCTTGGCCAGCGCCGTGGCTCAATAGGCTAATCTTCCGCCTGCAGTGCCAGCACCCCGGGTTCTAGCCCCGGTCGGGGTGCCGGATTCTGTCCTGGTTGCTCCTCTTCCAGGCCAGCTCTCTGCTGTGGCCCGGGAGTGCAATGGAGGATGGCCCAGGTCCTTGGGCCCTGCACCCGCATGGGAGACCAGGAAAGGCACCTGGCTCCTGGCTTCAGATTGGCACGGTACGCCGCCTGCAGCGGGCCGGCTACAGCGGCCATTGCGGGGTGAACCAATGGAAGGAAGACCTTTCTCTCTGTCTCTCGTCTCTCTCTCTCACTGTCCACTCTGTCAAAAAAAAAAAAAAAGTGGAACAGCCAGGTCTCAAACCAGCGCCTATATGGGATGCTGGCACTGAGGGTGGCAGTTTTACCTGCTACACCACAGCACCGGCCCCCAGATACTTAATTTTTTAAAATGTAAACTATATATGTAGTTATAAGGTGGCATTTTTACTTGTATAAATATGTTTTGTGTACTTTTCAGTCAGCTGCAAGGCTCCGTGAAATGATAAAGAAGAGCAAGCCTCCTGAATCTAAGAGGTAAAAGATTTGATTTAAACTGCCGCTTGCAAACACTGGCCCCTGCTGAGCTGTCTTATAACTTGAAAAGATTGGGGCCAATCTTGTGCCATAATGGGTTAGGCTGGTGCCTTAAAATGCCAGCATCCTATGAGGGAGCTGATCCGGGTCCTGGCTGCTCTTCTGATCCAGTTCCCTGCTACTGTGTCTGGGAAAGCAATGGAAGGTGGCCCAAGTGGTTGGGCCTCTGCATCCACATGGGAGATCCTGATGGGGTTCCAGGCTTCTGGCTTCAGTTTGGCCCAGCCCTAGCTGTTGTGGCCATTTGGGGAGTGAAACACAATCTCTTTCTCTCTCTGTTTCTGTAACTCAGCCTTTCAAATAAAATAAAATAAAATAAAACTTAAAATTAAAAAAATGGCTTGGTGTAATAAATTTAAGTAAAAGATTAGAAAGTCAGTAATTTAATGTTAATCACTATAGAATGTTTGAAAGAGTGCTTTTAGTAACTTTACAGTTCTCATCCTCATTAAAGGAAGATGGAAGAAATAAGATCTCCAGAGCTTAATTTTGTTTATATTTATTCTTGTTGCTAATGGAGAAAATTGTTATTTTCATGAAATTATTTTCATTTTTGCCCAGAAAACTGTTCTTAAGGTTTTTTATACTTTTAAATTTTTCTGGCTATCCTTTTGTTTGTCAATTTTTCCCCTAGTCAATAAGGGAAGGAAATTAACATTTATTGAACATCTATGAAACATGATATAGTGAACTGGAAATTTTGTCCTGTTTTCTCATTTAATCAGACTTTGTACATGATTTATCCATTTTATGAGTTAGGAAGCAACCCAAAGAGATATTTGACCAAGGTCGAAATAGCTGGTAAGTGGTACTCTAGGATTTGAACTTAAGGATTCCTTTATTTTTATTTTTAAGTTTAAAAATAAAATCAGGGGCTGGGACCGTGGCATAGTAGGTTAAGCCTCTGCCTTCGGTGCTGGTATCCCATAGCCACTTGTTTGAGTCCTGGCTGCTCTACTTCCTATCCAGTTCCCTGCTAATGGCCTGGGAAAGTGGTGGAAATGGCCCAAGTGCTTGGGCCCCTGTACCTACATGGGGACCTGGAAGAAGCTCCTGGCTCCTGGCTTCAGATTGGCCCAGTTCCAGCCCTTGTGGCCATTTTGGGGAGTGAGCCAGCAGATGGAAAACCTCTTTCTCTCTGTCTCTCCCTCTCTATAACTCACCTCTCAAATAAATAAATCTAAAAAAAAAATATTTATTTGAATGGCTGGGTAATAGGAAGAGACACAATGAAATCTTCCATCCACTGGTTCACTTATTTTTTTAAAGATTTATTTATTTGAAAGGCAGAGCTAGAGAAGGAGAGACAGATCTTCCATCTGCTGGTTCACTCCCTGCAGGGCCATAATGACCAGGGCTGGGCCAAGCCGGAGTCAGGAGCCAGGAGCTTCTTCCAGATCTTCCATGTGGGTACAGAGGCCTAAGCACCTGGGTCATCCTCTGTTGGCTTCTGAAGTATTCTAGCATGGAGCTGGATCGGAAGTGGAGTAGCTGAGTCTCAGATTGGCACCCATATGGGATGCCAGCACTGCAGGTCAAGGCTTTTACCTGCTGAGCCACAGCACCAGCCCCTACTGGTTCATTTTCTGAATGGCTACAATGGCTTGGGCTGGTCAAGGCCAAAACCAGAACCTGGACCTCCATCTGGGTCTCCCATGGGCCTAAGCACTTGGGCCATCATCCACTGCTTTCTTAGGTGCATTAGCAGGGAGCTGGATTGGAAGTGGAGCAGCTGGGACTCAAACTTGTGCTCTGTTACGGTATGCTTGCATTGTCAGTAGTGATTTAATCCACTGTGCCACGATGTCAGTCTCCTTTAGGATTCCTTTAGCTAGAGTTGTTTCTGGGGGCTGATGCTGTGGCATAGTGGGTAAAGTCACCACTTGCGGTGCCAGTATCCCATATGGGCGCCAGTTCGAGTCCCAGCTGCTCTGCTTCTGATCCAGCTCTCTGCTATGGCCTGGGAAAGCAATGGAAGATGGACCATATCCTTGAGTCCCTGCGCCCATGTGGGAGACCCGGAAGAAACTCCTGGCTCTGGGCTTCAGATCAGACCAGCTCTGGCCGTTTAGGGAGTGAACCAGCAGATGGAAGAACTTACCTCTCTGCCTCTGCCTCTCTGTAAGTCTGCCTTTCAAATAAATAAATAGATCTTTAAAAAAATTGTTTCTACTGCATTTTAGCAGAGCTTTCATGTGAATGAAGAAACTAAAATTCTTGGTGTGAGCTCATTTGTTTAGTCCTTGATGCTAATGAAATATAGTTTTAATTTATTTGATTCCATTACTGATGAGTTAGCTTAAGAAAAGCTAACCTTTATATATATATATATATATATATATATATATATATATATATATATAATTTATTTATTTGAGAGGTAGAGTTATAGAGTGAGAGGGAGAGACAGAGAGAAAGGTCTTTCTTCTGTTGGTTCACTTCCCAGATGGCCGCAACGGCCAGAGCTGCACCAATCCGAAGCCAGGAGCCAGGTAATTTTTCCTGGTCTCCCACATGGGTGCAGGGGTTCAAGAACTTGGGCCATCTTCCACTGCTTTCCCAGGCCATAGCAGAGAGCTGGATTGGAAGAGGGGCAGCCAGGACTAGAACCGGTGCCCATAAGGGATGCTGGCTCCGAAGGCGGAGGATTAACCTACTGCACCACGGAGCCAGCCTCTATATATATTTTAAAGATTTATTTGTTTATTTGAAACAAATTGAGAGGGAGAGGCAGAGTCAGAGAGAAGTCTTCCATCCACTGGTTCACTCCCCAGATGGCTCTAGTGGCCAAGTATGGGCCAGGCTGAAGCCAGGCTTAAGAGAGTAAACTTTTTTTTTTTTTTTTTTTTTTTTTAATATTTATTTGAAAGAGTTGCAGAGAGAGAGAAGGAGAGGCAGAGAAAGAGCTCTTCCATTCACTGGTTCACTTCCCAATTGGTCGCAGTTGGGTTCAGGGGCCCAAGGAGTTGGGCCATCTTTCACTGCTTTTCCAGGCCGTAGCAGAGAGCTGGATTGGAAGTGGAGCAGCCGGGACTTGAACTGGTGCCCGTATGGGATTCTGGCAATGCAGACGGTGGCTTTACCTGCTACGCTACAGTACCAGCCCCAAGAATAAACTTTTGATTGTGGCCAGGTACTTGGAAGTGTAAAGAGTTGTTACAAGAGGTGCATCTTTAACACTGGGAGACTAATAGCTCTGATCCTATTGCAGCTGATAAGTAGTTTTACATTTTCATGTTTTTCATTAGTCGAGACTGGTGATTTGTTCCTGAATCACAACATTCTAGCACTAGTAGTTGTATAGATAGTATTATCAAGTTGGTAGTATGGAAGTTAAATAATATAGATGAAAGATCACAGCTTTTTCAATTTCTCAAATTTGGGTTCAAGGTTGTTGTTTTTTTTTTTTTTTTTGTAATTTTTTTCTTTTTTAAGTATTTAGGGTCTGGTGCTGTGGCATAGTGGGCTAAGCCTTCACCTGCAGCGCTAGCATGCCATATTGTTGCTAGTTCAAATCCTGGCTGCTCCACTTCCTATACAGCTCCGTTTTAATTACCTGAGAAAGCATTGGAAGATTGCCTAAGTGCTTGGGCCCCTGCACCCATGTGGGAGGCCCAGAAGAAGCTCCTGGCTCCTGATTTTGGATTGGCCCAGCTCCAGCCATTGGGGCCATCTGGGGAGTGAACCAGCAAATGGAAGATCTCTCTCTCCTGTCTCTCCCTCTCTCTGTATCTCTGCCTCTCAAATAAATAAATAAATCTTGTAAAAAATTTTATTTACTTGAAAGCAGTTACAGAAAGAGAAAGGGATATCTTTATCCACTTGGCTCTCATCTGCTGCCTCCCATGGTGCCCATTAGCAAGAAACTGGATGGAAAGTGAAAGAGCTAGGGCTTGAACCAGGGACTCCTCTATGGGATGTGGGTCTCTGAAATGATGTCTTAACTGCTATGCCATTGCCAACATCTCTGTAGGTTCTGGAAGTAATTTCAGAACTTGTTTCCCCAGAATATTGTAAATGAAGTACATTTTTTAAAAAGGAAAAAAATATTGTATAATGTAGGGGTTGTATTTGATTTTAAAAGTAAACAATATAGATGTCACTGTTGTGGTATAGTGGGTTAAGTTGGTTCCGACTTCTCATATGGGTGCCTATTCAAGACCCGAGACCCTGTTGCTTCACTTCAGATCCAGCTCCCTGCTTATGCGTCTGGGAGAGTAGCGGAAGATGGCTCAAGTACTTGGGCCCCTGCGCCCATGTGGGAGGCCTGAAGGAAGCTCCTGGCTTTGGATTGGCCCAGCTCCAGCCATTGCAACTACTTGGGGAGTAAACTAGTGGATGGAAGACTTTTCTCTCTGTCTCTTCCTCTCTGTAACTCTGTCTCTCAAGTAAATAAAAAAATCTTGAAAAAAAAAAAAGTGATATAGAAGGGAATGTAGTGAAATAGTAAAGTCTCCTTCCCATCCTAGACCTAATTTTCCAGGCTTCCTCTCTAGAAGAATCCTGTGAGTAGTTTCCTGTATATTCCTCCCTAGGGAACTTCAGCATGAATAAATGTATAATTTTTTTAAAAAACATGTACTGGTCTTGTTTTTGTTTCTTAGAGTTCACTTCTTTAGGAAACAAAGACCTGTTTCATTCTTTCTATGGTTGTATATCACAAGATGTATATAAGTGTATTTCAAAAAGGTGGTGAAAAATATATTTATTTTGGTCCAAAAGAAATTGAAATCTATGCATACTTTTTTCATAATACGATTGTATATCATAGTTTGTTTAATGTTCCTCACTTTCTCATGATGAACATTTAGGTTTAGTTTTTTTTTTTTTTTTTTTTTTTAACGATTTATTTATTTGAGAGGCAGAATTATGGACAGAGAAAGGGACATGGCCGGCACTGTGGCTTTCTTGGCTAACCCTCTGCCTGTGGCGCCAGCAACCTGGGTTCTAGTCCCGGACGGGGCGCCGGATTCTGTCCTGGTTGCCCCTCTTCAAGTCCAGCTCTCTGCTGTGGCCTGGGAAGGCAGTGGAGGATGGCCCAAGTGCTTGGGTCCTGCACCAGCATGGGAGACCAGGAGGAAGCACCTGGCTCCTGGCTTCGGATTGGCGCAACGCACCAACTGTAGCGACCATTTGGGGGGTGAACCAACGGAAGTAAGACCTTTCTCTCTGTCTCTCTCTCTCTTTCACTGTCTAACTCTGCCTGTAGAAAAAAAAAAAAGGTCTGGCCGGCGCCGCGGCTCACTAGGCTAATCCTCCGCCTAGCGGCGCCGGCACACCGGGTTCTAGTCCCGGTCGGGGCGCCGGATTCTGTCCCGGTTGCCCCTCTTCCAGACCAGCTCTCTGCTGTGGCCAGGGAGTGCAGTGGAGGATGGCCCAGGTGCTTGGGCCCTGCACCCCATGGGAGACCAGGAAAGGCACCTGGCTCCTGGCTCCTGCCATCGGATCAGTGCGGTGCGCTGGCTGCAGCGCGCCGGCCGCGGTGGCCATTGGAGGGTGAACCAACGGCAAAAGGAAGACCTTTCTCTCTGTCTCTCTCTCTGTCCACTCTGCCTGTCAAAAAAAAAAAAAAAAAAAAAGGTCTTCCATCCACTGGTTCACTGCCCAGATGACTGCAACGGTTAGAACAGTTAGAGCTGGGCTGATCTGAAGCCAGGAGCCAGAAGCTTCCTCTCAGTCTCCCACGTGGGTGCAAGGGCCCAAACACTTGGGCCATCCTCCACTGCCTTCCCAGACCATTTACTAGAGAGCTGGGTTGGAAGAGGAGCAGCTCAGACACGAAGTGGCGCCCATATGGGATGCCAGTATTGCAGGTAGAGGCCTAGCCCACAACACCACAGTGCTGACCCCTAGGTTTAGTTTTTTAAACTTTTTGTTAAAAATCATTGTGGCCATCTGAATATAATCTATGAAATCTGAAAATATATCTGTATGATATGTATGTTATCTCCTTAATATTATTAAAACATTAGTTTTATGAGTATAAGGTGAATTTTTTTCTTCTACTTTAGAAAGAAGCCTAAGAAGAGAGAAAATGAAATTGGATGTAGAAGGTCAATGCGATTGCTAAAAGTAGATCCTTCAGGAATTCCATTACCAGAAACTCCTACACAGCCAACACCAGAAGAAGATGAAAATGTAAGAAAAAGTACAAATATATTAACTTAATAACATACTGAAGGATTTAAAGTGTTTCAAGTTCTTTGGATTAGGTTTAATTTCTATTTCATTAATTTAATGCTTGAATGTTGTATGATTTAATGAGTAATATTTGGAAGCCAAAATACTGGGTTGAATTCTATAATTCTGTAGGACTCAACTCTTGTGGAGTTGTGGGTAAATTATTTAATCTTTCTGAGGCTCTGTTTTCCCATTTTACAAATGGAAACTATAATAAAAACCTTAGAGGACTGTTGTGAGGATTAAGTGAAATTATATCTGTGACGTTCCTTACATTGCATTAAGGGTTTGGTTATTAATATGAATAGTAAGTGATGTATGATAAAAGTGATTTGAATCCCTTGTTGTAGGTTAATTTTATACTGTCAATGAGTGGGAAGAGTTTTATTCAGCAGGTTTATTCTCTAAATAAGATTATAATAACATGTTTTATTAAAAAGCACCTATAGTTTTTCATACTTTAAGTGCTTGGTTATAAATTGAAAGATAATCTTAATTAGACTGGTGCTTTGGAAGCTAACTGCAAATCAAAGTGCTATGGAAAGAACCATATAAGATTAGTTTCCAAGTTTTTTTGAAGACTCAATTCACAATAAGACATATAGAACCCATTACATATGTATACACACACTTGCACATACAACTGAAACAATAATTTTGCTCTGTGGCATCTTTTCTCCATGTGATACAATTTGGTATTTCCTGTTATTTACTCAAATTTCTAGTTGTGACATTAAAATTATTTCACAGCCCATTCATGATTTACAATCTGTGCTTTAAAGACATTATTGAAAAATAGTAACATTGAGGGGCCAGCGCTGTGGTGTAGTGGGTTAAGCCTCTGCCTGCAGTGCCAGCATCCCACATGGGCACTGATTTGAGTCCTGGCTGTTCCACTTCTGATCCAGCTTCTAACTAACATGCCTGAGAAAGCAGCAGAAGATTGCCCCTGCACCCATTAGGGAGACCGAGAGGAAGCTCCTGGTTTCAGATTGGTCCAGTTCTGGCTGTTGCAGCTCTCTGGGGAGTGAACCAGCAGATAGAAGCGCTCGCTCGCTATCTCTCTCTCTCTCTCTCTCTCTCTCTCTCTCTCTCTCTGTAACTCTACCTTTCAATAAATTTTTTTTTAAGATTTTATTTACTTATTTGAGAGGAAGAGACAGAAAGAAAGGTCTCTCATATGCTGATTAATTCCCCAAATAGCTGTCATGGCTGGAGCTGGGCTGATCTGAAGCCAGGAGCCAGGAACTTCCTCCAGGTCTCCTCTACAGGTACAGGGGCCCAATCACTTGGGCCATCTTCCACTGCTTTCCCAGGCCATAGCAGAGAGCTGACTTGGAAGAGGAGCAGTGGGGACTAGAAACGGTGCCCATATGGGATGCTAGCATTTGAAGGCAGAGGCTTAGCCTGCTATGCTACAGTGTCAGCCCCCTCCATAAATGAATCTAAAAAAAAACATTGAATATTGAAATTGAACTGATAGGAGTAAATTCCCAGCTTCCCTAGTTGTTGGCAGTGTGATTTTGGGCCAGTTCTGCCAGTTGTATTCCAGTGACTTTAAAATATGGAATCTCACTAGCACTTTTCACTAGTCCTTCCGTAGGCAGTGGGACCAGGATTTGGTAGCTGGTCCTGAAAGAAAATCCTTGATTGTATCTTTGCCTTGGGACTGTACTAGTGGCAGTTGACATTCAATGGGATAGAGGGGGAAAAAAATTGTGTGTGTGTGTATGATATCTCATTCAATGAGATTTTGAGAGGATTAAATAAGATAATCCATGCTATTCTTTTGTTGAGGAATACCTGGCATTCATTTATTGAACAATTATTATTTATTTTATTTTAAAGACAGAGACAGAGAAAGCTCTTTAATCTGCTGGTTCACCTTCTAAATGCCTGCAGTAACTGGCCTGGGAGAGGTTGAAGCTAGGAGCCTGGAGCTCAAGACAGGTCTCCCACAGAGATGAGAGGGACCTAACTAACTTGGGCACTTACCTTCTGCTTCTCAGCATGCAGGAAGGTGGGTTAGCAGAGGATCTAGGACTCTAGCCACACACACTGATATGGGATGCGTGTGTCCTGGATACTTCCTTCCTTCCTCCCTCCCTCCCTCCCTCCCTCCCTTCCTTCCTTCCTTCCTTCCTTCCACTTACTTTTATTTGAAAGGTGTAGAGAGAGAGACACACACAGAGAGAAAAATCTTACATCTGCTTGGTCACTCCCAAATGGCTACAACAGCCAGGGTTGTGTCGGATCAAAGCAAGGAGCTCAGAGTTGTTTTTGGGTCTCCCACTGGTTGCAGGGGCCCAAGCACTTGGACCATCTTCTGCTTTCCCAGGTGCATTTGCTGGGAGATGGATTGGAATTGGAGACCTGGGTTTCAATTCAGTGTCCACATAAGGTGCCAGTGTCACAGGTGGTAGTTTAACCCACTATGCCACAACACCAGCCCCAAAGATTTATTTTATTTATATGAAAGTCAGAGCTACAGAGAGAGACAGAGGGAGATCTTCCATCCCCTAGTTTATTCACCAAATGGCCACAATGGCCAGGTCTGGGCTAAGTTGAAGCCAGGAGCTTCCTTCATGTCTCCCACGTGGTGGCAGGAACCCAGACACTTGGGCTATCTTCCACTGCTTTTCCCAGCCCATTTGCTGGTACCTGGACTAAAAGTGGAGCAGCTAGCACTTGGACCGGTGCCTATATGGATTGCAGGTGTCGGAGGTGGTAGCTTTACCCACTGTACCACAATGCTGGCCCCATCAACAATTTTCTTTCTTGATTTTTTTTTTTTAAGATTTATTTATTTGAAAGGTGGAGTTACAGAGAGGGAGAGGCAGAGGCAGAGGCAGAGAGTAGTCTTCCATCTACTGGTTCATTCCCCAAATGGCTGCAACAGCCAGGACTGTGCCAAACAGAAGCCAAAAACCCAGAGCCAGGAACTTCATCTAGGTCTCCCATTTGGATGCAAGGCCCCAAGCACTTGGGCCATCTTCCACTGCTTTCCCTAGGCACATAAGCAGGGAGCTGGATTGGAAGTGGAGCAGCCAGGTCACAAACCAGCAGCCATATGGGATGCTGGCACTGCAGGCTGCAGCTTAAGCCTCTATGCCACAGAGCTGGCCCCAGAAATTGTGTTTTATATGGTAACTTGACAACTCAGAAATTGAAACACTCTGTTTTTATTCTCTTCTTGTTTATTAAATTAAAATACTACATAGGAACTGTTTAATTCATTTTATTATCACAGATAGTTTTGAAAAACACTAATGAGAAAGTTAAATATGTAGAGAAATAGCTGAACATGTCATATAGTATAATAGAGATAAAGGTGCCAGCCATGGTAATTATAAGGGTTATAGTAATAACTGACATGTGAATGCTTACTGTGTTCACTATTCTAAGGAGTATTGAACACAATTATTTCTGAATACCCAAGGAGTGGTAGCACACATGTTGAAAATAAAGTAGTGGGGGAGGGGTTTGGCACAGTGGTTGAGGTACCACTCGGGATGACCACATGCAATAGAGAGTCCCAGGTTTGAGTTCCAGATCCTCTGCTTCCATGTTAGCTTCTTGCTAATATGCACCCTGAGAGGCAGCAGATGATGACACTAGTACTTGCGTCCCTGCCTCCCACATAAGAGACTTGGACTGAGTTCCAGGTTCTTGGCTTGGGTCTTTAGCAAGCCTGATTGTTATAGACATTTTGGGTAGTGAACAGGTGGATGAAAGTTTCCAATCTCTTTGTCTCTGTGCCATCCCAATAAAAAAATAATTTCTAGAAAAGAAATCAGAAGGTAGTGGGAAAAACAGACAAATACTTGCTCCTTGGGTATATTCTGGAGCAAAGAGACCAACAATCAACTTGTTTTAATTTTTTTGTAACAGCCTTTGTTACCTCCTGGGCCGTTAGAAATGGTTCCTGAAAATCGAGATGACAACAGTGAGCTACTCAAAGGATTCCTGCTGACATGGGCAGAAATGAGCAAGGTATCACTTGAGAGGGCTTATAGCTCTTAAAGTCATCTGTGAAGGAAAAAAAAAAAAAGTATTAATTTAGCACCTTGTTCTCTCCCAATGTTTCAGTCCAGTAGTAAGAACACGGAGCAGAAGTTATCTAGCATTAAAAGGTAAGTTAAAATTCTTTGACTGTTATACATTTTTTGAGATGTTTGAGTTTTACATCTTTTGAACTATTTGAGTTACAAAAGCCATATACTAATACAGGAAGTTTTGGAGTGATTACCCATAATGTTTTTATCCTAACAACTATTTTTGTTTTGTATGCTTCTCTTCAAGTGTTGCCATGTGCAGTGCCACTAGGTTATAAGCTTTATGAGGGCATGGTTTTTGTCTCAATAATTGAAATGGTGCCTGGCACACAAGTATATATTTGTTCAATGTTGAACAAATGAATAAATTCACATTGTTTTACTTTGTTATGTTCTGATGTTTTGCATTATACTCTTTTCATTAGTGGTTGCATGTACTAGTGTCTTTAAAATTATTAATTGTATAGTATTTCATTGAGTAGTAGAATCTGCTTCCACCTGTTTTGGCATTTGGGGTTGTTTTCTATCTAGTTTTGGTGTGTATCTGTGTATGTTTAAGTGTGTGTGAGATAGGAGAGTATTTCCTTAGGCTAGATTCCCAAAAGTGATATTAATAAATCAAATATAATGATGTTTTTGTGGCTTTTAGTACAAGATTGATGAATTGTTTTCCAAAAATCTTTTTTTCCTTCTGAAAACCTTACTGGAACTTAAATCTGTCACCAGCATTATTTGTGTGTTACATTTAACAATAGCCTGCTAATTTTCAGTGTTGCAATTAAGATTATCAAGGGTGATTTTATAATTGAAACCATCTCATTAATTAAGTTGGTTTCTTTAGTTACTAAGAGTTGAGTATTTTCCTGCATTTATTTACTAATTGATTTTTGTGTTTTGAATCATCTTTTACTTATTTTGACTGTTGAGATTGGTTTTACTTTCAAGTTAACTTTTTAATTTTCTCAGCTACAAAGCCAATTTAAATGGCATGGTCATTAATGAAGATACTGTTTGTAAAGTTACCAGAGGCGCAGTATTCTCTGTGGCTCTTCACCCATCAGAAACTAGAACTTTGGTAGCAGCTGGGGCCAAATCTGGGCAAGTTGGACTTTGGGATTTGGTAAGTTATTGTTAATTTTTTGCAGTTATTAAGGTTTAACAGAAGCAAATAATCTGGAAGAGAATAGCCTAAAGGCATTTATTTATAAATGTTCCTTGTGATTTGTAGTTGTGCTTTATGATGTGAAATTTTAGAAATCTGGAGGAATTAAATTTGCTTTATAGAACTTGAACATTTTTAGCTTGAATATCATTAGCCATCTGGGTACAAATTAACTGCCAGGAAACTTTAAGTGCATATGAGGAAAGATCACATAAAGTTCTTAGTTTTCAAATTGTGTTTAAAATATGGTCTGTTATGATGTGAATTTTTTTTTAAAGATTTATGAATTTATTTGAAAGGCAGAATTACAGAGAGGCAGAGATAGAGAGAGGTCTTTTATCTTCTGGTTCAGTCCCCAAATGGCTACAACAGCCAGAGCGGGCTGATCCAAAGCCAGGAGCTTCTTCTGGGTCTCCCACATGGATGCAGGAACCCAAGGATTTGGGCCATCTTCTCCTGCTTTCCCAGACACTAGCAGAGAGCTGGATCAGAAGTGGAACAGTTGGAACTCGAACCAATGCCCAAATGGGATTCTGGCAGTGCAGGTGGCAACTTTACCCTTTATGCCACAGTGCCAGCCCTGATGTGAATGTTTTTAAACCCACTAAAATTCTTATGTTGAAATCCTAATCCTGAAGGTGATGGTATTAGGAGTTGGAGCCTTTAGGAGATGCTTAGATCATGCATGGTATTAGTGTCTTTATAAGAGAAGCCTGAGAGAGACCCTTTTCATCATCTGCCATGTGAGGACATAGCTTGAAGGCACTGCCTGTGGCCTAGAAAGTAGGTCCTCACCAGACAGTTAATCAGCTAGAACCTTGATTTTGGACTTCCCATCATCCAGAAATGTGAGAATTAAATCTGTGCTGTTTATAAGCCATTCAACTTGTTAGAACAGGCCGAATGGTCTCCAAGCTGGATCAACAGATCTTCTTAGAAATTTGCCTAGGATAATCCCAGTCATCTTATTTAAAAATAAAATTTATTAGATTGATTGCCGACTGTTGATTCACTTCCCAAATGTTCATAGCAGCCAGATCTGGGAACTCGATCTGGATCTTCCACATGGCTGGAAGGTATTTAACCACTGGAACCATCACCTGCTGCCTTCCACAGTAGGCATTAGCAAGAAGCCTGATTGGGAGTAGAGCCAGGCACTATGACGTGGGATGCAGGTGTCCCATTTGATGTCTTACTGCTATAACCAAATGTCTATTCCCCCAACAATCTTATGAAAGTCAGTAAAAGATACTGAATTCTATTTGTTTCATGTGTAGTTTTGCATTAAAGTAATTATAGTAGTACAAAATTAAGAAAAAAGCAAGTTAGTACTTTTTGAATTTATCTTCTAATTGGAGAATTAGAACAAACACATGAAGAATGCCCTAAGGACAGTTAATAGGGATAAAGAAACAATGGTGACTTGAAGCTGATTGGTGTTAATAAATTTTGCAGCTGGAAAGAGAAGAAAAACAATTTTTTTTTCCATTTTGGGTGCACAGAGTCTCTCTTTGGTAAAATGTGAATGGATATAGGGGTTGGCTAAGGAAACAGGTCAAGAAGTGGGAAGAGGATTAGCGTAGTATAAGGTTAGGGGCCAAGAGTTAAGTTTCAAGGATGGGAAGTTGACAAGGCTTCATCCAGAGAAATTTTTTTTTTTTTAAGATTTATTTATTTATTTGAAAGTCAGAGTTACACACAGAGAGAAGGAGAGTCAGAGAGAGAGAGAGAAATCTTCCATCTGCTGGTTTACTCCCCAGTTGGCTGCAATGGCCAGAGATGTGCTGATCTGAAGCCAGGAGCTTCTTCTGGGTCTCCCATTTGGGTGCAGGGGCCCAAGGACTTAGGTCATCTTCTACTGCTTTCCCAGGCCATAGCAGAGAGCCAAATTGGAAATGGAGCAGCCGGATACAAACCGGTGCCCATATGGGATGCCAGCACTACAGGCGGTGGCTTTACCCACTGTGCCACAGCGTCAGCCCCTATACGATCCTTATGTCTATTTACATTTTTTTGTTGTTTTGTTTTTTGGACAGGCAGAGTGGATAGTGAGAGAGAGACAGAGAGAAAGGTCTTCCTTTTGCTGTTGGTTCACCCTCCAATGGCCGCCATGGCTGGCGCACCGCGCTGATCCGAAGGCAGGAGCCAGGTGCTTCTCCTGGTCTCCCATGGGGTGCAGGGCCCAAGCACTTGGGTCATCCTCCACTGTACTCCCGGGCCACAGCAGAGAGCTGGCCTGGAAGAATCCGGCACCCCAACCGGGACTAGAACCCGGTGTGCCGGCGCCGCTAGGTGGAGGATTAGCCTATTGAGCCACAGCGCCGGCCTATTTACATTTCATTCTCCTTTCTACCCTAGAAAAATATTCATAAATTTCCTTTCTGGACAATACACATAAATGGAATAATATAGTATGTGATCTTTTATGTTGGCTTCTTTGTCAGGATAATATTTTCTTTCTTTTTTAAGATTTATTTATTTGAAAGGTGGTCTTAGAGGCAGAGGCAGAGAGAGACACACACACAGACAGACAGATATCTTCCATCCATTGGTTCATTCCTCAGGTGGCTACAGCAGCTCAAGCTGGGCCGATCTGAAGCCAAGGAGCCAGGAGCTTCTTCCGGGTCTCTCATGTGGGTGCAGCAGCCCAATCACTTGGACCATCTTCCACAGTTTTCCCAGGCCATTGCAGAGAGCTGTATTGGAAGTGGAGCACCCAGGTCTCAAACCACCACCCATATTGGATTCCAGCGCTGCAGATGGCAGCTTTCCCCCCTAAGCCACAGTGCTGGCCCCTAATGTTTTCTTTTTGAAAAGTTTTATTTATTCATTTATTTGAAAGATGCAGAAAGAGATTGTGATTGAGAGATCAACTGGTTCACTTCCCACATGCCTGCCAAGTGTCAGGGCTGGGACAAGCCAAAGTCAGAATCCAGAAACTCAAGCCCTTGTGCCGTCATCTGCTGCCTCCCATGAGCATTAGCAGAAAGCTGGATTGGAAGTGAAGGCAGGACCTGCAGGCAGTCCAGTAGGGGATGTAGGCATTCGGAGTGGTGGCTTAACCTCCTGTGCCACAACGCCCATCCCAGCATAAAGTTGTTAAACTTCAGCTGTGTTGCAGCATGTGTCAATTTCCTTCCTCCTTTCCTTTCCTTTTCCTTTCCTTCCGCCCTTTTCTTTTCTTTTTGGTTGCTGAATACCATTCTATTGTTTGGTTTTAGCACTTTGTTTATCCACTTATTAGTAGATGGGCATTTGGGTTTTTTCTGCTTTTTGGCTATTTTGATTAGGGCTGCTATGAACATTTGTGTTTAGTGCTGTGTGGATGTGTATTTTCATCTCGGGTACAACATATAGGTGGAATTGTGTAGTAACTGTGCTTAATTCTGCGGAAATGTCCAGCTGCTGTCTAAAGTGGTTGCACCATTTTGTATTTCCAACAGCAATGTACGAGGGCTTCAGCTTCTCCGCATGCTCACCAATGCTTAGTATTTTCTAATGTTAGATTATAGCCATCCTGGTGGGTGTGAGGTAGTATCTTGTGATTTTTTTTTTCTTTTTTAAGATTTATTTATTTACTTGAAAGAGTTTACAGAGAGAGAAGAAGACTGATCTTCATCCCTAAGTGGCCACAGACTAGAGCCAGGAGCTTCTTCCAGGTCTCCCACATGGGTGCAGGGGCCCAAGCATTTGAGCCATCCTCTGCTGCTTTCCCAGGCACGTTAGCAGGGAGCTGGATGGGAAGTGGAGCAGCTAGGACTTGAACCAGTAACCATATGGGATGCCTGTGTTGCAGGTGGAGCTTAACCTGCTATACTACAACACTGGGCCCTCAATGTGATTTTGACTCGCATTTTTCTAATGACTAGTGATACTGAGTATCATTTCATGCCATTTGTGTATCTGTGGTGAAATGCTTATTCAACTCTCTTGCCCATGTTTTTTAGAAATTTATTTGAAAGAGTTAGATATCTTCCCTCCGGTGATTCACTCCCCAAATGGTTACCCAGGCTTGGCCCGATCAAAGCCAGGAGCCAGGAGCTTCTCTGGATCTCCCTTGTGGGTACTGGGACCAAGGAGTTGGGCCATCCTCTGCTGCATTTCCAGACACCTTAGCAGGGAGCTGGATTGGAAGTAGAACATCCAGAACTCAAACTGGTGACCATTTGGGATGCCGGCACTGTAGGTGGAGCTTAATCTGTACACCACAATGCTGGCTTCTCAGCCATTTTTTTGCTGGGATGCTTGTCTTTTTGAGCAGTAAGTTTTTTTTTTTGTTTGTTTGTTTTCTAGATACATTAAATCCTTTATTGGATATATGATTTGCAGATATTTTCTCCTGGTATATGGCTTGGCTTTTCACTTTTTCATGCTGTTTTTTTTTTTTTTTTTTTTTTTTTGGACAGGCAGAGTAGAGAGACAGAGAGAAAGGTCTTCCTTCCGTTGGTTCACCCCCCAAATGGCTGCTATGGCCAGCGCGCTGCGCCAATCCGAAGCCAGAAACCAGGTGCTTCCTCCTGGTCTCCCATGCGGGTGCAGGGCCCAAGCACTTGGGCAATCCTCCACTGTCCTCCCTGGCCACAGCAGAGAGCTGGACCGGAAGAGGAGCAACCGGGACAGAATCCGGCACCCCAACCGGGACTAGAACCTGGGGTGCCGACGCCGCAGGCGGAGGATTAGCCTAGTGAGCTGCGGTGCCGGCAACATGCTGTTTATTGAAATGGAAAATTTTTGATTTATGATGAAATCCACTTTATCAGTTTTTTTTGTGTGTGGTTTGTGTTTTTTCTAAGACATTGCTTATCTAATTGGAAGTGTTGGAAGATTTTCTGCTGTGTTTTCTTCTGTAAGTTTAAAGTCTTAGCTTTCCCATTTAGTTTCTGATCCATTTTGCATTGTTTTTTGAATTTTATGAAGGAGCCAGGTTCGTCTTTTTTATGTGAATATTCAACACTATTTGCTGAAAAGGTTATCCTTTATCCATTGAATTGTCTTGAACTCTATTTTATCGCTTAACTTTGTCATATTCCTAGTCATCTAGGAATCATCAAAGTTTGAGCTATCATTTATTTAGTTATCCATCTATACATCCATACCACATTTATTGCGTGTTTTTGCCAAAAACTCTTAATGACTGGGGATACTTTTGTGAGCAAAGACTGTGCTCAAAGAGGTTAGAATTTAGTGGAGAAATAACAATAATTACTATATATGTAATTTTATATGTGATAAATAGAGTGAAGGAAAAGTAGTGTTGTGTAAACTTAATAGAGATTATCCTAATTTGGAGGATCAGGAAAGGCTTCCTAGAGATGAGAATTGAGTTAAGACTAGAAACGTAAGTAGTTATAAACCAAATGAAGCAAGGCAAAGAATGTTTCAGGCTAGGACAGCAGTCTGCCAAGGCAGGAAGGTGCTTGGTTGATAACTCAAAGGAAAGACTGCCCAGGTGACCAGGGCACAGACACCAAAGGAGCCACTGGGGAGGGTGAGTCGAATAGGAGGAAACTCTCCAGAGGCCAGATCTTTATGCGTTTTGTTGAGATTTTCGGTTTTTATCTTCAAAGCACCAAGAAACCATTGAAGAGGTTTCAGCTGGGGTTTCCCCTTCATTGCTTACATCTGCTGGAGACCTTGAATGATTTTATTCCTTCCTTTATAACCTTGCCATCTCCTTGTTGGGCTAGCACCATAGGTTTAGCTGTAAAAGCCTTTTTTTTTTTTTTAATTTATTTAATATTTGAAAGACGGAGCCAGAGAGAGAGAGAGAGAGAGAGAGGTCCTCCATTTGCCGGTTCACTCCCCAAGTGACTGCAACGGTCGGAACTGTGCCGATCTGAAGCCAGAAGCTAGGAGCTTCCTTTGGGTTTCCCACGCAGGTGCAGGTGCAGGTGCCCAAGCCACTGGGCCATCTTCTGCTGCTTTCCCAGGCCATAGCAGAGAGCTGGATTGGAAGAAGAGCAGCTGGGACTTGAACTGGCGCCTGTATGGGACGCTGGCACTGCAGGTGGCAGCTTTGCCTGCTATGCCATAGCGCCGGCCCCCATAATAGTCTTAACTTTCGTTGTTTGTACTTTCAATTTTTTTTATTCTAATCTAATGTCCATAATAACCCTTTCTAGGCTCAAAACAAACTGGTTCTGACACATTCAGGTTAAAAGTAATTAGAAGGCCCCCCTTTTTTATTTTTTTAAAGAATTATTTATTTATTTGAAAGAGTTACACAGAAGAAGAGAGAGAGAGGTCTTCCATCTGCTGGTTCACTCCTGAGTTGACCTCAACAGCTGGAACTGTGCCCATCTGAAGGCAGGAGCTTCTTCCGGGTCTCTCACGTGGGTGCAGGGGCCCAAGGACTTGGGCCATCCTTCACTGCTTTCCCATAGCAGAGAGCCAGATTCGAAGTGGAGCAGCCGAGTCTTGAACTGGCGCCCATATGGGATACTGGCACTGCAGGCGGTGGCTTTACCCGTTATGCCACAGTCCAGCCCTGCCCCCCCCCCCTTTTTAAGATTTATTTATTTATTTGAAAGTCAAGAGTTAGAGATCTTCCATCTGCTGGTTCACTCCTCAGATAGCTACAATGGCTAAGGCTAAGCCAGGCTGAAGCCAGGAGCCAGGAACTTCATCTGGGTCTCCTCACATTGGTGGCAGGGGCCCAAGTACTTGGGCTGTCTTCCACTGCTTTTCCTAGGCCATTACCAGGGAGCTGGATTGGAAGTGGAGCGGTTGGGGCATGAACTGGTACTCATATGGGATGCTGTTGTCACAGGCAATGGCTTTACCTGCTATGCCACAATGCCAGCCCTTAGAAGCACTCTTATCCTGAATATTCAGACTGAAATGGGGGAATTAGAATTTTCTCATAGAATAAGCAAAAAATACTCAAGTCAGAAAAAAAATCACTTCCAACAATAAGAAGCATATTTAAAGTAGTGTACTTTTTAAAGCTTTTATGGTTTATTAATCCCCATGAAAAATTTGCACAATTACCATAGATAAAATCACTGCAAAAGCTTTACTTCTTTGGCTTTTTGCCAGCACCAGTGTTGGCCTTGGCAGTCCCTCTGCCTTCATTCTATTCTTGTGCTCCTTCTGCTGTTTTCTTGAGGTCTTTCTCTTTTCATGCAGGCCGTGTCTTACAAGTCTATGTTTTGGTTCATTTTTCTTAGTTTAATCCAAGGAATCATAAATCATGCCAAAGCCCGTTTTTTCACCACCACCAAAATGAGTTATGCATCCAAATACAAAGATGACATTGGTGGGGCCAGCTCTGTGACATAGTGGGTAAAAGCCACCACCTGCAGTGCCGGTATCCCATATGGGTGCCAGTTTGGGTCCCGGACGCTGTAATTCCAGTCTAGCTCTCTGCTATGGCCTGGCAAAGCAGAAGATGGCCCAAGTCCTTAGGCCCCTAAACCTGCATGGGAAGACCTGGAGGAAGCTCTTGGCTCCTTGGCTTCAGATCAGTGCAGCTCTGGCCGTTGCAGCCAATTGGGGCATGAACCAGTGAATGGAAGACCTCTCTCTCTTCTCTATGTGTAACTCTGACTTTCAAATAAATAAATAAATGTTAAACAAAATGACACTGGGAGTAGTCTTGGGTATTTTGGCTAGTTTTCCCCAAATTTTTGTCTTTGGTACTGTTTTCCCAGGGTGGAGAGCATCAATGACCATTTGCTTCCCTTAAGTAGTTGGTTAGTGGTGAACTCCCTGGTCTGTATAGTTACCGTGTCTTTCATGATGGTAGTTGACCCTCACACAACCAAGGAAAGAAAAAAGAGGATTTTTTTAAAAAAATATTCTCAAAACCAGAGAGAAACACACACTGAATAGGTGTTAAGGTGTTCTCCTCTTTTGAGAGAAGGATAGAGAGGTAGCTCCTGGGGAAAAATAGGGGAAGTATAGGCCGGCACCACGGCTCACTAGGCTAATCCTCTGCCTGCGGCACCGGCACCCCGGGTTCTAGTCCTGGCCGGGGAACCAGATTCTGTCCTGGTTGCTCCTCTTCCAGCCCAGCTCTCTGCTGTGGCCCGGGAAGGCAGTGAGGATGGTCCAAGTACTTGGGTCCTGCACCCGCATGGGAGACCAGGAGGAAGAGCCTGGCTCCTGGCTTCGGATCGGCACAATGTGCTGGCCGTAGCAGCCATTTGGGGGGTGAACCAACGGAAGGAAGACCTTTCTCTCTGTCTCTCTTTCTCACTGTCTAACTCTGCCTGTCAAAAATAAAAATTAAAAAAAAAAAGGGGGAGAAGTAGAGAAGGTGAGTATTCAAACAAACTCTCGACAAAGGAAGTTCTCTAGGCCCATGGTAGTAGTGTAACACCTCCTCCAATCCTAACACACACACACCTGCAAGTAGGAGATAGGATTCCTATTATAAAATAAAGAATGGATGGACATTTAGCCCAGTGATTAAGATGCTGATTAGGATACCCACGTTCCACATTGGAATGCCTGGGTTCATGTCCTGGCTCCACTGCCTATTCCAGTTTCCTGATGGTAGAGACCCTGGGAGGCAACAATGATGGCTCAAGTGGTTGGGTTATTGCCACCCATGTTGGGTAATCTGGATTGAGTTCCTGACTCCTGGCTTTGGCATCCTACCCCACCAGATGCAGACATTTAGGGAGCAAATCAGTGGATGAGAACTCTGTTTGCCTTTCAAGTAAATTTCAAAATGAACAAAATCTCATATTCTAGGAATTATAACAAATATTACATAATGCTTAAGTTGAAAACAGTTGCTTACCTGCTTCTTCCTACCCCGTCTTTCCTTCTGGCTACAGAAGCCTGTTCTTACACCGTAGCTGTAAGGAAAAAAATGGGCCTTCAGTAAATACTGGGATAAAGAGCCTAGATACGGGTCAGGTGTTTGGATAGCCGTTAAGACACTGCTTGGATTGCCCATGTGCTGTATTGGAGTGCCTGGGTTCCAGGCCTGGCTCCCTCCAGACTCTCATTTCCTGCTAATGCACACCCTGGAGGAAGCAGATTGATGGCTCAAGGAGTTGGGGTCCCTAGCACACACATGGGAGATCTGGATTGGATTCCTTGCTTCTAACTTTGGCCTGTCCCAGCCTTGACTCTTGTGGGCATTTGAGGGATGAAATAATACATGACAGATCTCTCTCTGCTTTTCAAAACAAATAGTGAAAAGCCAGTGTGTTAGAGCAACTAGCATGGATAGAGCAACGAATAAAAGGAAAAGAGAGGACAGGTGCTGTGGTGCAGCAGGTTAAGCTGCTGCTTCAAGTGCCCACAGCCTGTATCAGAGTACCAGTTCCATCCTGGCTACTCTCTACTCCCTATCCAGCATCCTGCTAATGTGCTTGGAAAACAGAGGATGGTTCAAGTGCTTGTGTTCCTGCCACCTATATGGGAGAGCTGAATGAAGCTCCTGGATTCTGATGCCAGCCTGGCCCAGCCCTGGCTGTTGTGGCCATTTGAGGAGTGGACTTCTCTCTCTCCCTTTCCAATTCCCTCTCCCCTCCACCCTTTGCCCTCCTGTGCCTCTTCCTCTTCCTCCTGTCCCATCCTGCTTACCTCCTATGTCTTTCTCTGTCACTGTGCCTTTCAAATGAATAAATAAAATCTTTTAAAAAAAGAAATGATACTGTAACTAGGCAAGCACTGCCTAGTGTACCAAAGACAGACCTGAGAGGAAAAAAGTAACTCAAGGGAAGAAAGGAGATTCTCCATAATTGCTCAGACTGTGGAATTGCACTGTTTAATACAGTAGCTACTAGTCACAGGAGATGATTTAAACTTAATTAAAATTGAAAACTCATTTCTTCAGTTACAGGCTCATTTCAAGTGCTTAATAGCCACACATGGCTACTGGATAACATATTGAATGTTTTATGTATTTATTTATATAAATACACATTTTTGTCTTCTCAGAAAGTTCTTTTGGATCATACTACTGTGGAACAAATTAATAATAGCATTACTGTGGTAAAATGAAGCTCAAAGGGGCCAGTGCTGTGATGTAGCTGGTAAAGCTGCCATATGCAGCGCTGGCATCTCATATGGGTGCCAGTTTGAGTCCTGGCTGCTCCACTCCCTATCCAGTTCCCTGCTAATGTGCCTGGGAATCTGTGGAGGACGGCCCAAGTGCTTAGGCCCCTGCAACAACGTGGGAGACCCGGAAGAAGCTCCTGGCCCCTAGCTTTGGATCAGCCCAGCTCTGGCTGTCGCGGCCTATTGAGGAGTGAACCAGTGGCTGGAAGATCTCTCTCTGTCTCTCTCTGCCTCTCTGTCTGTAACTCTTTCAAATAAATAAATAAATCTTTCAAAAAAAAAAAAAAAGCTCAAAATTGTGATAATAAAACAGATGGAACGAGATTGCAGAAGTAAGGAAGCACTGAAAATCAATGGAATTGGGGCCGGTGCTGTAGCGCAGTGAGTTAAAGCCCTGGCCTGAAGCGCCGGCATCCCATATGGGCACTGGTTCTAGTCCCAGTTGCTCCTCTTCCGACCCAGCTCTCTGCTATGGCCTGGGAAAGCAGTAGATGTCCCAAGTCCTTGGGCCCCTGCACCCGCGTGGGAGACCTGGAAGAAGTTCCTGGCTTCGGATCGGCGCAGCTCCAGCCATTGCGGCCAATTTGGGAGTGAACCAGCAGATGGAAGACCTTTCTCTCTGTCTCTGTCTCTACCT